>NC_141759.1:8907243-9507243 GCF_982258835.1 Parasteatoda tepidariorum
TTAAAACCCTTTTGTTACACTCAATTTGAGCTTTTGTTTTCATCTTTTGTTTTCATCTTTTGTTTTCATACTTTGTAATCTGGCAATCTTTCTGCGAAAACATTTTTAAATCATTCTTGAAAAATAACCGTCCGTGTAAGTTGTTATGATTTTGCTACTCGCTTTATAGTCCCCCCTTTTTAATGTTTTTTCTTTTTATTTTTTCTTTTTATTTTATTTTATTATCTGTTTCTATATGTTATATTTACTTTTTATGATCTATTTTTATGTAGTTATTTTATAAAAAAATTTTTTTGAGTGCTCCTCACACTATTGTATTAATATATTTTGCTTTGGCTTTATTGATACAATATCAGAAAGCAATCTGTTTTGCGGATATAATCGTGTGGGCTGAAGAAAAGATTATATCTTTTTTTTCCGGTTTTTTAATTAAAATTTCACTTTTTTTTTTTTTTTAATTAAATGTTGTTTGTTATTTTTTTTACTTATTATTTCCCACCCCCTTTTTTTCATATGTCTATAATTTTTCTTTGTTTTATTCTTCATTTTGAACTTATCTAATGAGTGCTGTTTACTTGCTAATATATATTTACAGAAAAACATTTTTAACGTTACCTATTTAAAATTAATAGTATTTGATATTTACTTGATAGTCTTCAAATACACTCATATCTACTTTAATTTCCAGCCATCGATCAACTTCAAGACTGAAATCTTTATAATCTGTAAAAATTGAAGACAGTTATACTATTATTAGTAATAAAATCAGTTTCAATGGTATTTTTAAAATTATTTCATATTTTATTGATTATTAAATTTATTTCATCAGAAATTTTTTAATTTATTTAAACCTGAAATAATGATATGAAATAATGACCTGAATGAAAACCTGAAAATTGTTTTAAAGTGGCAGTTTAAATAAGAAAAGAATATATAGATATTTTAATGCATTTATGTGTGCTAAAAATTGACTCTAATTTTTCCAGGTTGTGAGTAAGCTGAATTTGGCGAGGTATCCTAATGGTAGGGCAGCCAACTTTTTATACTTTTTGTAAAAATTTATTCTAGTGACGCCTAGGTTTGTGTTTTAATGTATCATTTCTTATTCATTTGAACTTATTTTTCCCAACTACATATAAATGATTTTAAAGTTCATATGCAAAGCCACTTTGCTCTAGCTTTTTCGTGATGAGGCTTTTAAAATGCTGGCGAAGTTACCAAACTTCTGAATGCTTTGGTTTTTGAACGTCTACCACTCCATAAAATATTTAGCAAAAAGCGTTGTAGATGGCAGATCTGTAATGGTTAATTTAGGTCTAACGAGGTGGAAAAAAAGATAAATAATACTGAGAAACATTTTTGTTTCGCTGCATGAGATTTTTCTAAGCAAAACTTAGATACTTTTGCATCAAATCTGCAATCAGTTTCTCTCATTTACAAGCTAAATTTCTATGTAATTCAACAGTATCATTCACACCTGGAATATTGTTTTTATTGTTTACCCAAGGGTGTCACTATTTCACTAATACATAGTAACTTGATACATTTCAGTTTATGATTCTTGTTTTAAGTATTACTTTCAAAGGAGCAAACAAGTGCATAGATACAGGAGTTGGATAAAAAATATTGACTCACTTTCGATACTAATCTATGAAAACAATCTTACTTTTTGCAGTTAATGTTTTACAAGATTTAACATAACAAAACTGTTTGTACAATTTGAAATATCATACTAAAAGCTTTCAGACACGTCGTTTTTTTACTAAGCAAAATTCTGATTGGCAAATTTTGATAAGAAGAGCAAGTTAAGTCCTTGACGCAGAATTTTTCCTAAACTTATTTTTATTTTTTTTTTTCATTAGTTTGCTTCAAAACAAGTAAAAATATTTTATTCAACATTTTAATAATATATGGTTATTAGTTAAAGAAAGAAATCTCTCTTTTTCTATGTTGAAGGTAAAATCGTTTCTTAAAAAATGTGCGCTTATTTTCAGTTATTAAGATATAAGATAAACAGCTTCATTAAAATACATTGATAAATTTTTAAATATGAATAAAAAGCATTTTTTTTTTCAAATTTCTTTTTTTAGATATTACATAATTTAGCACTAATATAATTCCGGTAGTCTAACAGATTTTTAGGGTGACCATAAAATTATTTTGAAAACATTATTTCAATAGAAAAATATACCGTTCCGGCAGTATTATTAGGAAAATATTTTGTTTAATAAAATAAGTTCAAATAGTTATCACTAGGCAACACTGACTATTAAAATCTATTTAGCAAAATTGCAAATGTAGCCAACTTTCGTATTTTTAATATGACATAGTCTATAGACAAAATTTGCGCATACATTTGACAATGTTTTTGTAGAATCTTCTTAACCTGCACATGTTTCTTCTAGCGGTACTATGTGTCGAAATTTTAAATTATTTAAACTCAATGCATTTTTCTCTAAAATGCATTGTTCTAATAATAACAATGCAGCAAATACCACATTTTTCTCTCATATCAGGTAGTATTTACAATCTACGTTTAATATGAATCAATCATTTATGGGACACCCTCTATGTTTTAACCCGTTTTGTCCCTACTTTATATGTTGAAATGATGCAAGAAGTGGTTTTAGGAAAAAGGGGGCATAATACATTATCGAAATTAATTGGTTTTTTTACTGTTAGAGCATTCAGAAAGTCTTTGATAGATCAAAAAGTACTTGCTCCTTTTAATTCTAGATCTAGTCAGAAATAACTAAATCATTGTGGTATCTGAGAATCTATTAATTCACCCAGATAAATAAAAATTCGAAAAAAGTTTCCCACCACAATGAATGTCTTTGAAAATAGGAACTGTCCTAAATATATGACGCTGGGCGTTAAGAGAAATCAGATTACAATTTTTGTATTTTCTAGGCGCTTGAGATATTCGGATGTAGTTTGGCGTCATTGTGTTGTCATTCTCAAGAAATCTGTCCCAATAAGAGTAGAAATGCAAGCATTTGAATGAATGCATTCTTTTTGAGAAATATTTTGGTGTTTGCAACAAAACTTCTAGCGCTGTTTCACTGTTCTTAAGGATATCTTTTATAAACCAAACGCCACCTGAAAGAAAGTTTATAGTTATTAGCAACATCTATTTCATAGATACTAAATAAATTAAACAACAATAAAAAATTTGTTAACCCCATTCATGAGTTGGCAGCTGATACAAGTCGACCAGCAGTCCCTCAACATTATTATAAGATAATAAGTTAAGTACAGGGCTGCCAACTTTTGGGGAAATTTCTTTTGGTGGTAGCAAAGTTGATGATTTTATATATCATTCCGCTTTTGTAAATTGGATTTACTGTTATTTTCACACCACTACAAGTAAATGATTTAAGAGTTTATCTGAAAAGCTTTTTTGTTCCTACATTCTTTTTAGTAAAGCTTAAAAATATGACAAGGCAAACTTTAATAATATCTTCAGCAAACAATTATTAAATTAAAATATTACACTTTGCCCAGTGGTAGCCTTTTTCATATTGGAAGGTATACTATCCTCAGGGAATAAAACCGGAGGTGAACCGGGCTCAAATCTCAGCGATGGCAGCGAATTCACATGCATGCATTTTTTCTTTTGATCGCCGTGTTAGATTCGTAAATAGGCACGTGTACAAGTTTGTATTTCGTGTATGTAAAATCTATATAACTTTTAATCTATTAGCCTGATAATCTCGCAAATGGTTTCATTCAATTTAGAGTACGAAATGCATCGGAAACAATGCCTGTTTAGAAAAAAATTCAATCTTCCCTCTCAGATCACTCCCATTTCTCTCTAAAAAGAGACAAGGGTATAAAAGATAGTACGTGACAGGGTTCATACGCAAATGGAAAAAAATTAATAACATTAATATATATTTTTTACATTATTATGATTGTAGCTACTGGTATATTTTATTTTCTCTAAGTAAACTTTTCTTTCAAACTTTTCTGACAAATCTTGATTAGTTTTATTTCATACGTACAAGTTCTCTCTGTCTGTTTTACGTTTGGGTTACATTTTCAATTTCTTCTGGGTCTGCGGTCTTATTCCACTGTCCTGAGAACTATAACAACCTTTAAGGACTGGAAGAAACACAATCTTGCCATATAATTTTTGGGGTTAATTTGAGTAAAAGCATAGATCGAATTTTTAAATTGAAAATTGGAATGTAAACTTTGCGTTATATTTAATACTAGAACTTGGATTCTATGAATTATTTCCTCACTTTCTAAGTTAAGCTGCGTAAAAGCATAGATCTAATTTTTATATTGAAAATCTGAATGTAAACTTTGTCTCATCTTTAACACTAGAACTTGGATTCTATTAATTATTTCCTCATTTTCTATTGTAAATTTTCAAAAAAAAATCTGCAAATGAAGTTGTATTTGAATAGTCAGTTTGTATTAAGAACGAATTACAAGATAAAATAAAATGTGAGACTTGAAATAGTTGCTCTTAATACGAATAATATTGTAAGATACGATAGCTAGAACGAACATCGAAAGCATTTAGTTAGTATGTGACGTCATAATTTCTGCTCTCCGAAGAAGAAATAAGTCCCCAGGAAGAACAAACCTTGCAATTCTTTATAGTGATAATTTTCGATCTTAGCAGATAAGTCTTTCCAGTTCCATTGCATATGTCCGTGTCTTGTAGATGAGTAACCACATTCATGTTGATTAAAAGTACATAGCTCGGATGCATTATCTGAAACTATATTCATAAAGTCAAAACTTATTTTCAATCAAAACTTAGTAAATATGAACAAAAAATCTGTATATCTAAGCAAGTATTTATTATAAAAAATTATATTTACGTATTTAAAAAATTATAATAAAAAAATACTTATTTAAACAATTACACACATACACTATCTACCAATAAGTAATCGGACACCTATGCAAATGACTATAACAGCGGCCCTGATATAGATCACGCCAGGGTTTAAGCTGAGTCTAAAAATTCATTAGCAAAAAAGCTAAAATCTGAAAAAAAGTTTTAGCAAAATGCTAAAATGCCATTAGGCTTATAAAATTACTTTATATCAAACAAGTACTGTAAGTTATCTGACAAAGAATAGCTTAATGTACAAGAATATCAAAAAGAATACCTATAACAAAAAAAAACGCATTTATTATTTATCAAAACATTTTGGTTTATAATTAACAATCTTCCTTTCTTTCATGTTTGCCCATTTTACAAATGCTTCTTGAAAGTTAAATGCACTTTCAGGGCCCTCAATATTAATCATTAACAAATTGTTTACATGGTTGATTAACAACCTGTTTCGAATATTAGTTTTAACAAATTAAGGCAGCTAAAGCCCCTTTCACAGTCAACAGTGTGCATTGGTATTGTTGCACAATACTCTATAACAGAAGTTATTAATGGGTACTGTTCAGACACATCATTGGTATATAAAAATAAAAGTAATTCATTAAATGACATGTTTTTACATCGTTGCATTAAGATGTGTTTAAATAATCCCCATTCACAAAGTAATTCAGTTTCTGTAAACTGAAAATCTTTTCTGGGAGATTCCGAAAACAAATTGAAAATGCAACCGATTTCCTTTACACCATAATGCTGTAATTCTTCCGAACTATGGGGCATCCTGCTAGGTATAAATATATTGAACATTTCGATTTTATCCAAATCTCCCAATCTATCAGTAATATTTTCAATGATACAGTTTAAAAAATTGTGCATCAAATTACGGAATCTTTCCCTCTGTTTCAGTCCATCTAAAATTATATGGCCCTGAAACTCAAATTTTTCACTTTCCTTCTTAGGCACATCATCTAAAAAACTCATATAATGAGTGCCGGTGCCATTTTTTATTTCTTCTAAACTTGAAATACAAGCCTTCACACTTGATTGAACATATTCAAAATTTAAATTAGATTTTTGAAATATGAGGCTTAATTTATTAATGTTGAACATGATATCATTCATGATGGCAGTGGTTGCTAAAAACAAAAAAGTAGTTATATTTTTTAACAACCCTTAGCGTCATGGTTTTTCGCGGAAGCTTTTTTTTTAATGGAATTTAGTAAAATCCTTTAGCAAAAATGCGAAAATGCTTTGTTGAATTTTAGCATTTTTGAGGGGTCTTTTCGCATTTTGCGAAAAAAGCTACCGTAGCGGAAACCCTGCATCACGCCCTCCTGATATGGATTGGGACCCTTGGTCTCCATTCATGGTAAGCTCAATGCCGATGCCTACTGCACTATTTTGGATGACAATGTGCTTCCTACGTTGTGGCAATTTTACGTGGGTGTTACTGTGAATGACCGAAACTGGTGGTTTTTGACAACCACATAGTTGCCGATATATAAATATCGATAATAAATATCCGAAATATATACTAGGCCTAGTTCAGTGTCATTTCCGGGTATACTCTATTCCGAAGTTTTAAAGTCAATTTTCACTGCTGGTATGCCTTACATCAATTTGTTTAGGCTCGAAACTGCAATAAAGTGGTGTACAGTATATGTCTATGAATTATTTGCAGTAGTGGTGGGTATAAATTCTATAAATCGAATTTATAAAAATTAGATTTTTAAATTAAATACTACCATTATAATATATTTATCTGCAATCGGTTTCAGGTTGACATCTGTGAGAATATATACAATTAACAGGGCTGCAAACTTTCTACCCTTTTCGTAAAAACTTATTCTAGTGGTACCTATGTTTATGATTTAATGTATTATTTTTTATTTATATAAGTGATTTAAAAGTTCATACGCAACACCCTTTTATTGTAGCTCTTTAGTGGTTGGTCTTTCAAAATGTTCTCAAAAATACCAAAACATGGGTGAAAGCGAGACGGAAAAGCTGGTAGTAAAACCATTTCACTTTCAACTTGTTTTCGGGAGGAGTAAAACTATTCTCGTTTTACGAACTAGTTAGCAATGTTTACTTTTTTCTCTGGAAAGAAACAGTTTTATATTCATGCTATAATTGTAAAAAAATCTCGATAGTTTCAGAAATGTACTGTTTCACGAAAAAAAAATTCTAGAATGAGAGGCTTTAAGTACCAGTTTTTGTTGTTTTCAATCTTGGTATTTATAGGCTTTCTGCCCTGCCAAATATTCGGAATGGTTTGGTTTTCAAATGACCACTATTTTTTAAAAGATTATTAAAAAGGCATAGCAATTAAAAAGACTGGACAACGTCATTTTCAATTTAAAAATAAATTTACGAAAACTGGAAGAATATATTTATCTTATTTTACTTTGTCGAAAAATAATGTGTGTTATAATCCTTATCAATAAGTAAATAAAAGCTTTTGATTTGGAGCTAGTGTCAGCACGTGAACTTAACTTAAACTTTAAAATATAAATCTCCGTTAGCTTTCCTTTATTTATCTTAATTTTTAAACATATGAAAGTAAATAAAATAGAAATCTAAATAAAATAAATAAAATAAAAATCTAATTAAAATAAATAAAAGAAAATATAAAATAGAATTCAAAAATAAATAAAGTTTGAAAATAAATAAATGCAAATTTTAAAAAAATAAATGAAATTAAACAAAGTGTTACGAAATAGTTCAATTTCCTTGTGCCCGGTTTACCGAAAAGTATATTTCTAATGAAGTTTGATCGTTTATTTCCATTTTGAGTGATACAGAGCTACTTTTATAATCATTTTGTTAATAATCCTTTTTTTAAAAAATCCCACACTGGTCTCAGATCACATTGCCAGTACAGATGCGTCTTAAAACTTGTTATTTGATTCATAGTTACTAATAAGAAAGCAGATAAAGCAAAATTTTAGTCTTGAGTAAATAATCCTCACAGGTTTAACCCCTTGGGGACGGGTGATTCGTAAAAGCATTCGTGCAAAATCGGAATCAGGGTGTAAATAAATTAAAAACGGTAACTTAAATGTAAGCATTGCTAATTTGACAGACTTACTTTGCTTTTACTTTAATTATTGTTAGTTTAATCATATATATAATCAATGTTAGTTCAAAGTATAACTAAATAATTTTATTTTCAACTAAGTAATGGTGAATTAAATAAATCAAGCAATTATAACCTTGTCCACAAATAAACTTTTGAAGAACTACTTTGATTACCAGTTTTATCTTTTTAACCTGATTGATACGATTTTATGCTGGCACGTATTTGTGACAGTCATCGCGAAAGTGTTAATAATATATAATAATGTTAAATCCTAATGTATGCTTTCCGATTTACCAACAGAGTATTCCTAAGTATTTTAAATGGTCGCGAATGCCACTAATTTTCTAATTAATTTTTGATAGAATATAGTTGGCTTACAGTGATTGGGCCACCACAGTATATATAAACAATAAAAACAAATTTATATAACCTGATAATCGGATGGTGAAGGTTCTTAAGCGAGGGCTAAATAAAACTAACATTGCAATCCTTAATTGATATTACTCTAGCACTTTAAATATTACAGGAATTTACAACTTCTTCGCAGGGGCACAGCGAATTTATACAATTGGGAGGGGGAAATTCCCATTTCGCCGAATGAAATTTCGAATTTGTCCGACTCAAAGTAGGTATTTCATTCGTTTGAATAAAAATATTTTTGTTGCTTATATTTTCGTAATAGAGTAATTTTTCTATCAATACAGTGGTAATTAAACGACTTTATTCTAATCAATGAGCTGCGATTGATCAATGGGTAAGGCACTGAACTATTGTGAAGAACTGAAGTTCGATCCTGAAAACCCACCCTGATTAAGATTGATAAGTACGTAAAGACTGCCTACTCGGAAAGATAGTCATAATGCCACAAAGAGGAAAAGCCACATTGTGGAGCCTTAATACCCATGAGCACAAAAAGCAGTAGTAGAAATGCTTATTTATTCTAGTCAACAAATAAAATAAATAATGAACTATTTGATAAATAAATATAAAAAAAAAGAGATTGGCTCGCAGCTAATATAAAGATATAATTTTCCACTATCACATAAATCGAGTAACAAATTATTTAGCAATCGTCAAATTTCGTCAAATGTCAGATGAAAATTAATTAGATAGAAATGAGAGTTATGCTTTTAAATGGAAATATAGTTTGAAAAGTTAAAAAAAAATTAAGGAAATAATCGTTTTGAAAATTAATTACGAATTAAAAGTTTGTTGAACTTATTTAAGATATATTTATTTGTTGAATTTAAAAAGTGAACTAGAATGAAGTTGATAAGATGAAAGCTGATTATTTATTGAAAATTATTATTTTTACAATTATTACAAATAATTTGCTGTTTGAAATAACTTTTTTTTCTCGTAAATATTCCGAACGTCTAAGCAAAATGTGCCGAATAGTGAAAATTTCTAGGAGGTCTCAGCGACATAACGTGACTTTCCACCCGGCGGCCCTGTTTCCTTTTTAATTCCGTAAATTTTGCTTGAAGTTTCCATTATTTCTTAGAAAACTTTTATAGTGGTTCACAAAATAATACAAAGTTTTTTAATTAGTGTTTGACCACCATAGGCTATTTTGTAAAGAAATCAGATTTATATAAGAACAGTGTTCCATCAGAATCTAAACTTTAAAGTCGTATCTGATAATTGTCTTTAAGGTAAAATAAATATCTTGTTAACATGAAAGCAAATTAACGGGCAATAAAAGGTATCATTTATGCTGAAATTCCTACTGTAGCCACACACCTATATGTCCACTACCCACCCGATAAGTTCGTTTAAATTTACTAATGGATAATAAAACGAGGTAAATCTCATCCATAATGTAATAGTTTCTATTATTAAAAACGATAAATATAAATGGTACAAAATATGAATTAAGATTTAACTTTTTCACCATAAAAACTTTATTTTTCATTTGCTAATTAACAGCCATAAGTTTTGACAAGTAACTAAATATAAAAATATAACAAAGTTTCGCCAATCTGCTGAAATGGACAGATAAATTTAGAGAAATAAATAACAGAAATATTCCACTAGTCTACTATAGCCCCCATCTCTAGTATATATATAATAAACTGTTATCAAAAATCAGATGATAGGTTTATCTCACGTTTTCCACAACAATAATGAAAACATAAATCAAAATTAGTGTTAAAAAAATAGCTTAAAACCACAATTTCAAATGAAAATTCCACGGGAAAATTGAAACTAATAGAAAATTGCAAACAAAGAAAATAATGGAATGAAATAATAGAATATATATATATATATATATATATATATATATATATATATATATATATATATATATATATATATATATATATATATATATATATATATATATATATATATATATATATATATATATATATAGAAATATCAATGAAATAATAAAAATAATAGAATACAATTAAAAAATATAAGAATGACAACGGAAGCTGCCATCGTCAAGGGGTACCAGCCCGAAAGTTTTTTTTACAAATTTCTGAGTATGGTGTGCTTTTAGTTTTGACAATGGGATATGTTTTTAGGTAGGTTTTTTGAAATTTATTTTTCCTTTTGTAATTTGTATTAATTTTGCTTTTGTATTTTGTATTCTCTTTTTCTATTTTCCTTGACTTCTTGAAAAACTTTAGGAATACAGAGAGAGCAAATATTAGACCTTTGTCTTGCTCTCTAGATATAAAAGATTTTGTGCTATTTTTATGACTTCCGGGACTGGTACCCCCTGGCGACTTAAGCTTCTGTTGTCCTTATTATATTTTTCATATTTTTTATTATTTTATTCTTTGTTTACTTTTTGCTATTGTTCTCCTTAATAACTCTTCTTTTGTGGTATAAACTTCCAACATAAGAAAGCATTTAATTTTTTAATTTATAAAAGATTACAAGAAATGTGCAAGTAAAGAATACGGATAAAATAGAAAAGATTTCGCAAAATTCGTATTAATTTTGTGACAATGAATAATTTTTTTTTTACTTGACTTTCTTTTTTGAACAAAAAATATAAATCTATAGGCTTCATAAGTATATGTTTAAAGCTATTACACATTTCTGATTGTAGCTTACATAATAAAACACAATAAAATGAATACTCCCAAGAAGCTGTGTGGGCTTTATTTAATGTAAACACTTCATTTGCTTCCGAAATTATAAGTCGAAAAGTCGACATCGTTTGAGCGCTCAAGAATAGGCTCAAATGCGCAAGTCTTGAAAAAAGAAATCAAGTCAATTTCAAAGAAGATTTGTCTGCACTTGAAACTTGTTTACTTTTTACACATAATCTCTTAATTTACTAAGCAAATTAAGTGCCAACATGATCAAGTATATAATAAAACATACTGTTTCATCTATATATTAATATTGCTTCTAGAGTTTTTCCAGGTTCGTACAAACTTATTTAAAAAAGCAGAAATTCTTACCTCCCTGAGACATTTGGTTATTGAATGTATCATTAGTAAACATTTCAACAGCCGCATCTTTTCTAACTTCAAACGTTCTACCATCTTGAAATTTTTTAAATGCTAGTGATTCTATATTTCGAACATGCGTGAAAAAGACCAAAATATTGCATAAAATTGTAATTAATTCTGAAGTTTGCTTATTCATGTTCACTTTTCTAATTATTCTTCCCTTTCAGATTTCGATGAGAAGGAAAATGCTAATTTCTCTTCAATATCTATTTAAAAGGCGCTATCATTGGTATCGTTGTCCGTTAATTTCTTATCGCGTTTGAAACGGCTTATAGAACAATGACAATTAAACGTTAGACAACTAATCATAGACATCAGAAATATGATATTAATCTGAAATATTAGAAAATGTGTTGAAGAATTCTATTTCTAGAATTAAAACAGATATTTTCTTTTATTCCTTCTCTTAACTTTTACAACTCTTAATTTTTCCTAAGCAAACTTGAATCATTTCTTTTCTCTTTATTTTAAGTTTTTTTTGTCTAATTTCAAATAATATTTAATGGTCTTTTTCTGTGCAATTTTAAATTTTTAATGATCAGCTACTGTTACAACTTAAAAAGAAAAAAACCACCTTCTTTAAGAAAATAAAGCTTATTACAATATTTTTTAATATTCTGTTTCAGTAAAATCAGTGTTCGGGAATAATGTAAATTTTCGAGTTTTGCACGACGCTTAAACCACTAAATGCTTATGTTCCTTTTCTGAAAACATTAGCACTTGATTCTTTTTAAAAAGAGACAAAGCAGTACTGTAATTTTTATGCTCTTAGCTACCAATAGGTTGTAGTTCAAAGGCTCCAAAAGTTGGTAGATCCAAAAAGAAATTTCCACCTTTATTTAAGTGCGAACGCCCTGTTCTTGAAAACAGTTTTGTCACAATAATTTGTTGCGTTCACGCCCCTTCGATAAAGTTATAATTTCTTTGAAATAGTAAAATGGCAGTTGAAATACAATGGCACACAGCAGTTTTGCCAAAGTTTAAACGCAAGCAATCATGGATGCATAAATAGGGATGATTCTTCAGAAAGGGAAATAATCAAGAGTATAAAATTATTACGTTAAATAAATAATCTCAAGAAAACTAAAGCAGTAATATATTTTACTTAATTAAAAAAAGAAAAAAAAAATTTTCTCTCTCTCATTCACGTCTGGAAAGTCTTGAAAATGGGCACCTATTTCTTAACACTTGAAAGTTGTCGACTATTATTTTTTATTTGTATATTTTTGAAGAAATGAAGTTTTTAATCTAGACAATTATAATAAGTTAGCTTTGCAAAAATGAAATGTCGAAATGCACCGAATAAAATATATAATAGCCAAAAAAAGTAATCAGAAATTGACTTACAGATAGAACGCAATGCTTCAACCACATATGATTCATAAACATACTTTTATTTGAGATTCTTGTCTATAGAACCAAAAATGACATTTCTATACTTTCATTGGTGCTTAATTCACTTTTTTTTTTAATTTTAGTATACACAACACATTGTAATCCATATTCTTTTTACATACGGTAAACTGAACTGGATAAAAAAAGTATTACGGTAAGAAGATTTACGGTCAAATATAATAACTTAAATGTTTTAGAGAAGAGAAAAATATATTAGGATTCTTTCTAAAATAATCGGTAATTAGGTGATATTTCCTTACTTAGATAAAATTAATACACTTAGTCAATAATTCTAAAGTTTTAGAAATTTTCATATGGCCAGACAATTTAAAGCTGGAGTATTTTTTTCAATTATATAAGAATTAGAACACACTCGTTTTGTTTCACAAGACTGTGACGTTTCTTCTTATATTGCGCTATTTTCATGCAAACAATAACTAAAGATAGGAAAACTGAACTGATAGTCCTAAATATCTGTTCTAAAAGAAATACAGAATAATAATAGCACATTATTCCTTAAAAAGCGTTATTCCTTATGAAGATCGAATTTTCGGAAACAGCATTAAGTATATCACATATAAGATAGACAAAGACATTTTCTTTGGATTCTAAGAAACGGACATTATATTGTTTGGATTCTATAAGACAGTCTTACCCTTGCTACAGATGTCTTTCGCTTGTTCTTTGCTTTTTACATAATCCCAGTATATTCTCTGACTACCACTTCAACTACGGAATTCAGCTATGTGATTAAAAAGTGTCGGAAAAGTTCTTATTTCTTTCCTTCAAATACAGATGTGCCAACTTCTCCGGCTTCTAGCTAGATATTTTTCCCAAATAGTTAAAGTAATAGCATAATTTCTGTTTTGATAATCGATTTAAAAAAGATGTTGCCCACCACAGTATATAATTAATTGAAACATATATTAAAAAAAATAGAAATAAGTAGCACAGGGTTGATGTGCACTTAAAAAAATTAAAAAGTGGTAGTAATATTTATAAAAAAAGTTATATTATTATGTTTGTATTAACCAGAATATTTTATTTTCTCTTCTAAGCAAAAGTTAATAGATGTGAAGGTGTCGAATAAAAAAACTTTATTTCGATAGTAGAAACTAATATTAAGAAATTTTGAGCTTCTTAAAAACAAAATTGATTTTTACAAGAGGTGCACACATGGTTTTTACATGGCGACACTTTAAGAAACATTTGCTTATTTATTTAAATATTGTTTTAACCCTTTGGCGGTTATGAACGAGTTCAGCTCGCAATCGAATAGTGCCTCATAATGCACGCAAACGAGTTCCGCTCGGGAGCAAAATTTTGACCGGTTAGTAACGAGCACTACTCGCGTAGTGAAATTTTTCCTCAATGCGCGCTGACGAGCTGAGCCCGTTCGCCATTATTATTCTGCATTGACTATGTTGAAAACGAAAAGTACGTAAAAACTGTTATTTATGTACTACGAATACTTAAAGAAATTTTTAATACGCGTGAGGCGAGCTATCTACCGCATCCAGAGATGCCAACTTGCTCCGCTTTGTAAAATAGTATTTCCTAGTGATGGCAAAAGTCAAGTTACTTTCAGTTTAGTATTTTTCCTTTTAAGTAATTTTTTAACCACTAAATATCAAAAACTATAAGTAACATATAAAATGCAGCGTTAGAACAACAATCTACTGGTTACTCTATAAAAACTAAGCGTAACTGTCCTTCTCCATTGAAATTTACTACATTATTTGCTACCATTTTATTATAACAATTCTAGAAGAAGGAGCAGTTGACATTGCTAGAGAAGGGTGACATTTTCGAAAGAACGGCGGTGAAAAACTGCTGCCACTTTCGACAACTGTTTGCACGTAATACTGCGCGAATTAATGAAACGAAAATTGCTCATTTCCCTGACCGTCAAAGGGTTAAATAACATCGAAGGTAAACTTCTGTGTTCTTAATCTCTGCCTTATAGAATATGAATAAAGATGATGGACATCAGGAAACTATCACTTGGGAGGGAAGAAAGGTATAACTCTTTAAGTTTTTTTCCGCTGGTAGTATAATTAAAATAAATTATAATTACAGAGAGAATTTTTTTTCCCATTTTGTCAAAGCTTAAACAAATGATAGAATGATTAACATACATTTATGTGCATGTTTGATATGTTTAAATGTAGTTGTGGTAAAAATTATTTGAAATTAAATTAAAAAATACAGAGAAAAAATAAAAAAGCATGCATTTTACTACCACTTTAAATTGAAAAGTACGATTTTATGAAAAATCCATAAATGTTATCAGCTATGATAGATGCAAAACGGGCAATTTAAGCATTGCTGCTCATGTACTGTTTCTTATTTATTATTAGTACCTTGAATCGAATTGTATTGTATTGTTCCCACTTCAATTGTTTTAAATAATAATTATAAATAAGTGCAGTTTTAAAGTATTTCTTAAACTAATCTATCCTCCACATTATACAAAGATTCCTTTAGTATTCAAAATTTTTGTTTAAGTAAAGACACCATGTTCGCCATGAAATAGTATTTAGGACATAGCTAAAGTTATAGTTACACTGATAAATCGTGACAGCACTCGATAAAATATAAATTGTCCTTAAAATAGTAAATTTCTATTTACCTATTGCTGTAATTGTTGACATGTCAATGACTGTGACAAATAATATTTCTTGAGCAGCTGTGGCTTAGAGGATAGAGCAATTGCCTTCCCGGATAGCACAGACCACAGTGCTGATATTAAATATCCTTAGTGGTAGACGAATCATGATTCATCAGGAGAATAATGACGAAAGATCTCTTTGCCGTCAGGTGAACAGTGGAAGGTTTTCGTGATTTTCTTCTAAGTACAACCCAAACGCCGGTTAGTTCCACCAAAAAGTTCTCAGCGAAGGCTAGTTTATAACATTGCTTGATGGAGCAGTTCCCTTGTCTTCTGGATTAAGTACAAAATTAGAAGGCTACAGAGTTGAAAATTGATAATAGTAAACTCAGAACTATGTCAAGTGCTTAACACCAGTTAAAAAGTTGTACGAACATCGTACATTAACCAGCTATACGTATCTCCTGAAAGCAAACAAAAAATATCCGCAAACTCTTGAATATGGTTACCCTAAACACAACTATTTTTAATATCTTAACTAAATTTTCTCAGACTGAAATTTATTTCTGACTTAGTTATCTCGGGCTCTTAAGTTAAGGTGCTGAACAAAGGTGTAACACCTTTATTAAGCGAATTATATTAATGATGTTTGCAAACAGTGAAAAATTATACTATTATTGAGTCTTCGTTATATTTCAGCGTTTAAGCTTATTTCATTGTAAATCAAATCATCAGTAAGGCTTGAGCCAACACCTCCTACAACTGAAGGCCTCTACATAGGTTTTTACAGGTAGTCCGATCAAACCACACCACTATGAAAATAAATCAGTCTATGAAAGCACCATTTAATGCAAAATCTAGTAAAAATAAGAAAGTGGTTGCCAACATATGTCTTTAATTCAGGAATATTGTTGGTTTGTCTTATTTACTTGTTATCACCACAGATTTATTTCTCAAATATATAATTTAAATTTCTTTCAATTACTATTAATATAAAATTTCGGTGCATGAGCACAACTGGTTCAGTTACTAAATAGTTTGCGCAGGTAAGTATGCAAAATCCGGGCAGAGGCTTTCTGATGTTGGAGGTTATGCCTGAGCACTTTAGGAAGTAGCATTGATACTTTCTGAAAAAACTGTATATCTACTAAAAGTATAATTCCAAGGAAGTTGTAAAGTTTCATAATATTAACCCGTCCCGGAACAACAGATTTCAATTGAGAACTTTATTTAGGCTGTACATTCTATGCGAAGCGACATACTTTAGATCTTAGTTGCTTGAAGAACATTGCTTGCTAAACGCTTGAAAGCAATTAGTTTTACATTTCTAGTGGCTTGTAGCATTTGTTAAAGTAGTGTTGTCAGAATGGCTGCATTGAACTAGAAAAACTTAACCCCAGTATACAAAAGTAAACATTTAATGACATCGCAGAAATTCAGTTATTGTTGTTGTGTAATATTTGTTTAAGCAGTGTCGCCAGAATGGCTACACTGAATTGGAAAGGGTTATAAGGCCAATATACAAAAGTAAACATTTAATGACATCGGAGAAATTCAGTTAATGTTGTTGTGTAATATTTCTTGCAGCAGTGTCGCCAGAATGACTACACTGAATTGAAAAGGGTTACAAAGCCAGTATACGAAAGTAAACATTTAATGACATCGGAGAAATTAGTGTTGGTGTGTAAAATTAGTTGAAATAGTGTTTCCGGAATAACTGTTCTGAACTGGAAAGGATTAAAGCAAAACGCAAACACAACAAAAAAAAGTAACAGTAGGTGTACGGAAGTAAACGCTTAATAACGTAACAAAAATTAAGTTAAAGTTTAAAAATTTTTAGTAAATCTTGCTAAATTGTAAAAAACAGCTTTAACCAACTGAGGTGCTTTTTCTGTCTCGTCAAATAGCGTGCCAGCATTTATCTAAAATCTGAATTGGGTATACTATAGCCTACCTCACAGGTTGTGTTATTCCTACTAAATTTAACCCATGAACGGCATTTTCTGCGAGCCTAACTTCAAGCCCCAAATAAACAAACGAAGAGTTTGATCATTTAAATAGCTGCTTGCCAGATTTTATTGCATTATAAAGAAAAGTAACTGATATTCGATTTTTAATTAATAATTGATTTATGTGGATAGTGGCATTTATGTGGATAGTGGCATTTATGTGGATAGTGGCATAGAATTTAGCATTGCATCATGGTAAATGTTATTCCTACTAAGTGGAAGTAGTTGTGTTTTTTTTATATTATACCCAATTATGAGGAGAAAAACCGGGATCCAGTTTAAAATTTTTAGTGTTCTAATTTTACAGAAAACTAAAAATGCTTTTCTAAAAACGCTGGTCAAATGATGTTGTGCAAATATATAATTTATCATCTTTGAAATTAAAATCTCGCTTCCTACGTATTCATGTCAGTTGATTGTCAGAAACATTTTAAGTGCTCTATTGATTCAAAGCGCAAAACTTATGTTTATATCGAATTCTAGAAATCTCAACAGTTAAATTGATGAAATTAAAAGAATTAATTTGCGTGATTTCTTTGTGATATGAATCTCCATTGTGTGATCTCCATTGTTAATTGTTCCCACAATCAGTATTTCGAATGCATTTTTTTCCGAATTACATTTTCTACTTTCATTATTTTTATATTGATTTCTCAAAGTAAAAAGTTATTGTAAGAAACGAAACATTCAAATAGACAATAAAGGGTGATAATAATAAGTATCACACTTTTGTAAATTAAAATATTTTTAAATGAAATATTTTTTTAATCTATCTCCTAGTCCATTAGGTTTATAATTTTTTTTTTCAGTATACAGTGATTGTTCTGAGACTTTAAAATTGATTTCATTTAACCCTTAAAAAGATTTAAAGTTTGGCGATAATTTCTATCAGAAATAATTTATTGTTATCTAGTAAGTCAGTTTAATTCAAACTCATCATCATTGAATTTTTGCATCATGTTGTAAAAATGTTCGGCCAACCGAAAATTGTGAATTTTCATCAAAGTAAAAGAATATGTGAATCAAAGTATTTTATTTACCGCGTTTTCGGATTTTTTGGATTGATTCGACTGAAACCTACAAAATGGAATCTGTGCATTTTATATTCAGTTCGCGTTATATTAGTTTTGGCTATCATATATAATTCGGCTTTGGGAGTTTTCATACACATCAAAATTGGAGTAGATAAATTAAGCATATTTTATGACATTGCTAATATTACAAGCGCTATTGCTTTGGTGCTAATAAATTTGAAGAGAGACGAACTCACGAGGCTATTGACAACTAAAAAAATGATCTCTTGTTTGAAAAGTAATCATCTCACGAAAATAACTATTTACTCAATTGCCCTGCCTATATATTACGCTATTTCTCCAATGATGTTTGCGAATGGAACTGAAGATACGAACTTTCATACATTTGGATATGTATTCAAGAATCCGGCAGTTCAATACGTTATTGTCTTTTTAGCACGTTTGATGTATTCGCTTTTATACAATGTTTGCAATATGATCACCCTTGCTTACTTATTTGCTTGCCAGACGATTTGCGATAATCTTTGCAAATTGATTAGAGATATTAATGGCACTCCTCCCGAAGAATTCGATAAATACTTGCAGAAAGAGTTTGCTGTCAAACGATCTGTAATTTTCAGACATTTAAATGAAATTCAGACTACATTCTCACTACCAATATTTTGTGCGTTCAGTACCTTTTTCTGGATGTGTTTCTCAGCGACAGGGAGCTTTTTAGCTTCAAATCGAAGCACTTTAATGTACTATATAGATACAGTCAACTACATGATCACTTCATTGCTGGCAATGGTGGTCATCTTGTTTAGAGCTGGTCAAGTGCCCATTGACATCGGAAAATTCCGGAAAGCCTTTTACGAAAAGATAGAGGCCAGGTCTTTGAAGGGAAATAATTTCAATGGTGGAGATGTGGATCTAACTTTGTACAAGATTCCGAAATTTGTGCTTTCAGGAATAGATATCATTTATTTCCGAAGAAATGCCATTTTAGGATTGTTGGGTGCAATACTTACTTACAGCTTCTTACTGCTGAATGAGAAATCTGCAACCGAAGTCAGCACCAAGTATTCAAATAATACCAAGGGTCCTTAGACTCTCTCCATGCGAGATGATTGCTCTTTTTGAATGCTACTTTCAAATTCGGCACAAAATACCCAAATGTTATCAATATTATCGAAATAGACCTGTTTGAACAGAATTCCTCAATGCTTTTTTTTAAAAATAAACTCTTGGCAAAAAAGAAGCACATTTTGCTTTTATTTTAATCAAAAATGGAACATTATAATTATTGTAACTATTAATGAAATAATTCACAACAATAACCACTAATAGTTTTACTATTCAGCTATTCCGATACATTTGCTTCTCAGATACACGATCATTAGTCACACTCTATCCGACTATGATTACTTTTTCCAATGTCGTCACAAAATATTTAGACAACAACATCGACGACGCACCGTATCCGACCATTATTGCTCTAATGACTGTTTTAGAAGTCGACACGAAATGCTCATATGTTATAAATATTAACCGAAGAAGACTTGTTTGAACATGCTTATGTTTTTAAAAAACTCTTGGCAAAAAGTCACTTTGCTTTTACTTTAAATAGAAGTATTATAGTTATTGTAACTATTAAGAAATAATAATGTTACGATTTAGCTATTCAGATACTTGCTACTCTGATATATGATCATTGGACGCACTCAATCTGACTACGAACGCTCTTTATCACTATGCACTCCCCGAGGTCAATATATAATTAATATAAATACATATAATTAATATATATAATTAAACTCAAATATAATTAATACTTTCCGACACCGAAGTAAAAATGTTTAAACAGAATTCATCACGGATTTATTTCAAAAGCTCTTTGCAAAGAAAAAATTTTCATTCAGCTGGGATGGGCATAGTAACCTTGCAACCTCCTGTAACTTGAAGTATCCTTAACCCTTTTAAAGGCAGTGGTAAGTATACTTACCACCACGTTTTACCACTTTTAATTTAGGTTTCCATTTTTCAATAACTTCAGCTTTCTTGAATTGAGTTTGAATAAAATTGGTAACCATTTGTCACTTCTAAAAAACGTATAAAAGTTATAAAATACATAATTCCTTTTGAAGTTTGTAGCATTTAAGGAATTTATTTTGTAAATAAAGAAAAATAAAAGATAGTAAGTTCCTAATTGGTCATGTTAAATATATTTACCACCAAAAAAGGGCATTTTTATAAACTAAATGAGTTTTTTTTTCTTAATATCAATTACTGTTCTTAAAACAATTTCAATTCCAAAAATACTTTACCTTTGCTAGAAATAAAGGGCCCGTTAAAGGGTTAATATTTCTTAAAATGGTCTAACCTTAGAAAAAAGTTATCCTGATTGCACGTTCAGTGATTCCGCCTGTCCCCCTTTATAAAAAATTTTTAATGAATTGGTTGTGAATTAAATAGTCAAACTTGTACAATAAGGGTGATTACGCCTACTCTTTAAGAGGGTCACCATGAGATAACAGCACAAAAATTGCATTTTATATCATACTTTGAATTTGTGATATGTAGTGGTGGAAAAATTACTTAAAGTGAGAAATACTAAACTTAAAAAAAAAACTGAAAGGCCGTTACCACTAGAAAAAGTTCTTTCACAAATCGGAGCAAGTTGGCATCTATACACAGTATCTGTTTTAGAGAAAAGCAAACGAAGAAAAGAAATTTTCAAAAGCCTGATTAAAGAATAAAATTTATTTTTCACACATTTTTGTCAAACATAACATATTATTATATTAAATATAAAAATATAGGACTAAGATTAATTTTTTTTTTCTTCGTCGATTACCACGAGGTGTAACAGGGTTGCTACAGCTTTTCGGAAAATAGAACCCAAGTTAAAAATATATACGAAATAAAACAATCAAGCAAAAAACAGAAAATACTGAACAAAAAATGAAACGAAATCTATAAAGTGAGTAACGAATTCAAATGAACGGAATCTTTCAAGAATGATTTAAAATAATATCGTAATAAGACTACCAGATTTCAAAATATGAAAACAGATGCTCAACTGGAGTTAGAAGCGTAATGAGAGGGAATCTTTTATATCGCGTTCTTACAACAGTACTAAAGAGCGGTTGATTTGTTAGTTACATTGGATTGGCCCGAAGATGTATGTGAGCAAGGTAATAATATTATACTGGATAATTCAAAATTCATAATTAATAAGGTTGATATTTAATTATACAATTTTAATGATTTTAGAAAATTAGCAAATATTAAAAAAAAGAAAGAAAAAAGGAATCACGATATGCCCGTCCTACACAGATTTTAAGATACGGATTTCACCGAATTTAATTTGCGCCTGGTAGAAATATAAATTAACAAAGAAGTTTTTAGTAAGTTTTTGAATAACATCATACAATTAGCTCTCTTTTCATTCAACTTATATAATACTTAATAACATTAGTTGGGTGTCCACTGTTTTTTGTCAAATTTTGAAATAGTTTGTATATTTGGTTTTAGTATAAATAGAATTACTACATATTCTTTTATTCAATTCCTTTGATTAAAAATGGTATATAAATATGTGTTTTTAGAAACATTCAAACTCCAAGTAATTAGTTTATTTATATTAAAATTAAAATCAAGTCCTCGATAAATCGATTAAAATTAACTCCTTTTTCCAGATATAAAAAATGATTTAAACATTTTTACAAATATTTTATTTTAATAATTTTTTTCTTCATTAATCTTTATTAGATAATTTTCCATTTTTCTTCTCTATATTTTTAACTTTATATATATATATATATATAGTATATTTTTGATCATTGCAAATTAATAAATTCAAAGTTGTAGGAATATTTCATGTGACTGAAGAAGTTTATAGAGCTCTCATAATCTCGTTAAACAATCAATGCAATGCAACATTCTTTCACTTCTTTGTTATGGGAACAATTTATTCAACCTGAAACAAGACAAAAAATATATTACAGATAGAAGTCATAAATAATAATAGCTCATATGGGTTATTAAAAGTATAACTTTAAATATTAAACATTAAAAGAAAATTATCCCGCTTAAATTAAAGAAGTTTCAATGCTCACAATAGTAAATAAGACACGAATTTCCTTAACGTTGAAGTAAAATAATAATTAAAATGAAAAATATGTACTTAAATTAACAACGCATAAAAACTTTACACTACTGTAAGAACTTCTATATTTATTCATATTGCTTATAAACCATAATACACTGCTCGAAACAGTTAAAAGATATTGAAGTTGTGGATTGATCTTGCACCTGGAGAATTGTTTGAATGATTGATACATCATCGACAGACCTAGTAGGCTATATGAGATAAAAATTACGTTAGTTTCGTAGAATAAAATGCGTTTTATTGAGCATTCGAGTACTAAAGGGAAAAACATCTGTGCATATGAGAAAAACAAATAAAAAAAGTTGTTTCATTAAAAGAAAATCGTTTTATGGTTTCCCGAATGACTAGCAACGTTGAACGCCTTTGAGGCATCGAGTCAATGAGGTTATTAATGGCTGGTCATTATTCTGAGGCTGGTCACTGCTGCTGGTTAATGAGGTTATAATTCAGGGACTGATGTATTCCTGCCCCACTTCTCCAGAAGAACTCTTTCCGGTTCTTGGAGAGTTTGTGGGGGGGGTGGAATGGTTCCTGCGAGTACTTGCAAAGCTTCGGTTGACGTTGCTCTGTATACCTAAGTTAAAGTCGATAGAGTTCAGCCTTTCAATTTTCTTGATTCTATTTGATGTCCTGACCTGTTCATTATACCATATTTCCTCCCCGTGTCAAAGTGTTCTAAGCGTACTGTTTTGATAGATAAATTTAATGATCTCAGGGCCAAAATCCCCAATTTGCTCCCGAAATTCTGTTTAATTATGCTTGTAATTAGATAATTTTAGTATAGACATTGTCGTGATGAGGTAGTCAAGATAGCTGAGTGTTAAGCTTGAGTCTCAAGTAGTCATTCTTGTGCTGAATCCCTAAATTTTGGCAGTCCACATTAATTTTTTATTTTATTTTATAACAGCCGACACTATTATTTGGATTTACGACTACTAATGTTCAATTCCATAGCTTTATAATTCTGAACCCATTCCAGAACACAAGCCATTAAATTCTCCCAATCCTGACGGGAAGGGGACTCTAACACATGATCCGTCTACCACTGAGGATATTTTACGTCAGCGGTCATGAACGTCACGGATATTTCACGTGGTCGGTGCAAGCCAGATGCAGAATTCGTATCTACCAGTCATCGCTGGAATTCGAAACCGTTTCATCTCATTGGGAGCCGAACCGTCGATCCCCTGATCCATCACGGCTCCGTCCACTTTAAATTATGGTTACCTTTTATATTTGTTCGTCTTGGGAAATATAATTGCTGATTTTTTTAAATTTTTTTCTGTAAACTGATAGATGTAAACTGATGTGAGATATTGTCCTTTTGCAAAAACGAGACGTTTTCTAAGTATGGAAGAAGCCAATGGTGAAAGATTGTTTAATATTGTGACAGTGATCCAAATAAAAAAGTCGTCTGAAAATAATATCATTGATTTTTGAGGATGTCTTTCGCTGTTCAAAATTGTATTTGCAATTAATCACCAAAGATTTGAGCTTAGTCTCGAACCCTGTGGTACCCAGAGTTTTTGTTTGATAATTTCGTCTTTATTTCGTCATCTATACATAATAATAAAAGCGGCTGTGTGTGTGTGTGTGTGTGTGTGTGTGTGTGTGTGTGTGTGTGTGTGTGTGTGTGTGTGTGTGTGTGTGTGTGTGTGTGTGTGTGTGTGTGTGTGTGTGTGTGTGTGTGTGTGTGTGTGTGTGTGTGTGTGTCTGTAATCACAATATATCGCCCCAGAAGCCTCGCCCAGGCACGAAACTCGGCCCATAATTGTGTTTTGACATAATGAAGAAGTATTTTTTTTCTTTTTCAAAAATTTGGATTAGTTATTTAGTTATCAGTCATTTTGAAAGTCTATGCTTTTCGTCTGCTTTTTCGTCTTCAAAGAGCCATATTCAAAAAACTATTAAAAAATGCATATACTTTTCCCCACTCTTATAAATGTATGCTAATGCGAACCTCACAATTGAAATATTAATTTTCGATAACTTAAATCAATAATATACGAAGGAATTAATAATTTAATTGTAAGTTCGCATTAGTTTACATTTATTAAAGTGGAGAAAAGTTTAACTTTTGTATTAAAAATGTGGCAACATATTCGATACGTAAATAAAACGCTTCGCTTTGATATATTTGTCGCTGTTCATAATTGTTATAATAAGTTTTTCTTCTTCTTTCCACGCTCTATTTTTTTTTCTTAAGCGAAGACGATAATTTTTGTAGCGATATTGTAGTACTTTGTACAACTAAAAATTCTTTTCACAACACTTTAAAAATATTTACTTTATTTTCTTTATATATGCAGAGAACAGTCGGCAAAGAATTCGATTAGGTTGAAAAACATTTCGCTAAAAAGGAACGAATTCCAAAAGAAAAAATAAACAACTTAAAGAATAAAAATGCTGATGCCAGCCAATTTTTTGAAAGTTAACTTAGAAATAACAAACCAAACGATGTTAAATAACAAACCAAACGATGTTAACAAAATGACGTAGAAAGCGCAACTAGATCAAAATTATACAAGCACAACTAGATCAAATTATAATACCTGAGTGCTTGACGTAACAGATATAGAAATAGAATTTGATACCATAAAAAATTATATAGAAATAGAAATTGATACCATAAAAAATTTATTCGTTTTCGTGTTCTTTTCATGTATTTAGCATTTTAGTTTTTTTTTCTTAAGCGTTGTAGCTATATAATTTCAAACATCCTCAAGAGCTATAACACATCTGCAGCAGAACTGGATATGAAGACAAAATTGCTGGACAGGAACACTTTAATTGGGTATAATATAGCCTACGTCACAGGTTGTGTTGTTCCTACCAAATTTAACCCATGAACGGCATTTTCTGCGAGTCTAACTTCAAGCCGCAAATAAACAAACGAAGTGTTCGATCGTTTAAATAGCTGCTCGCCAGATTTGTACATTATAAAGAAATGCATTATAAAGAAAAGTTATTGAAACTAAATACAACTAAATAAACAACAACAACTAAAACAAATAACAACAACTACTAATAACAATAACTAAATAAACAACAACTAAATTCCATTCGTTTAGCATTGCGTCATATGTTACTCCTACTAAATCGAAGTAGTTGTGTTTTTTTCATATTATACCCAATTGTCCACTAATCTTCAGATTTCCTGCTATGTTTTAAAAAACTTTATTTGTGAAAACCTTCAGCGCGGCGGACGGCTGGCCGCCTTAGGCGGCTAGTAAGTAATAAATCTATCTCACAGAAAACTACTAATAAGGAGAATAAGGGTTTTTGAAAATTCGGTATTTGTTCATTTGTTTTCGATATTTGACCAGAGGGCAAATGCTCCCATTATGTCAAATGAGATTTGTATAGATAATGTTTTCCACCTGTTTTGCTCTTTAATTCTGTTTGTTTATTCCTTAATAGGGGTTGTTGTAGATCGGTATTTCCTATACGTTCCATTCATCTGAATTTTCTGTACCGTTTCTGTAGAAGTAGTATATAGTATTTTAATAGTAGTAGTATTTTAAATAAGACTTAAGACAAAACATATGACCTTAACATATAGCATCATAAACTGAAATATATTGACTCCTTCTTCCTACCCTACTTACCAGGGACGTGGGGACACTTATTCTTACTTTTAAGCAATCAAAAATCTAAGGCAGCAGCATTAAATTGCATAAAAACTGTTACTTCTGCAGAGGAACTGATTGCAGATTTAATATCAGCGAGGATAAGGTATCTAAGATCAGTGAAACAAAAAATCATCCGCGAGAGAAAATAATTATTCCCCAGAGTTACCTTGTATCAAACGATGTGCAAACAGAAATTATTAAAAAAAGAAATGGCTGATATTTAAAAAAATATATATAATTCATCTTGTAACGAATAGAATAAACTGCTGAAAGGACGTGCCTAAATAAAAAATTGCATTAGTATTTCCCGACACGATCTTCAAAGCAAAATGAGGTAACTAAATTCATTAGTAAACAAACGTGTTTCCCTAATAGCCATTTTCAACGCTTATGTAAGTCCTATTTAGTTTTCTTTTCAACGAAAACCATAATTCGACATATTTCAGTCATTTTAATCTTATGCTTATAGACCTATTTGAATTCAACTGACAGATTTAAAACCTAATATTAGATTTTTAATAATGTAACAATAAAAAAATTTCATTCCTCTTCCTAAATATTACGAAAATAAAACAATTTCAGTTGGGTAAAAAATTTACAATTGTCTTTTTATAGCTTTTAGTTTTTAATAGGGTAGTTTTTATTTGGCATGTATAATCTAATGAACTTAATTTATAAAGACGGGGTTCCGACGAAAGATTGTGGATCATTTAGATTTTCTCAGGCAACGAAAATGGGAACCTCTGATTTATAAGCTTAGAGTCTTTTGTAAGATAGCAAGTTAGACAAAACAGTCTTATGAATTTGAAGCCAAAATTTTATATTTGTTTTTGATCAATGCAAAGTACGATTGCCCGAATACAGGGCCCGAGTTTAAACTATGAATTATGAGCTGTCATTAAGACAGTATTGATTTGTTCATTCCAGGTGAGTTGATTCCTTAAGTAAACAACGAAATTTGCTTTTTTGCCCTCACGGTAATTTTTTTAAATTTATATTGCTTCACTTTTATCTTATTTTATTTGTTTTAATCTGTTTATTTTGATTTATTATTTATTTTTATTTATTATTCATTTATTATTTATTGTTTTAATTTAATTTTTAATGGTTAGTGTTTCCATGATATACAAATAATAAATTAAATTACTAGCATTCCTTTAATATATCCAACCTAAACTAAACAAGGAAATTTAAATTTAAAAAATCACTTTTTCAACGCAATTGACTCTTCCCAGCGTAATGTTGCCAATCTGGCAACACGTATACCAAACTGCTAAAAAAGTAGAACTGTTTGCATATAAAGTTTTGCCGTTTGTGGCTACTAAGTTAAACAACCGGCCACTGGCTACTAACAGAAAGTTTGAATTTTCAAGTCTACTAACAGTAATACATATTAGGCGTCACTTTTTGATATTTTCAAAAACTTTACATATTGAAAATTCGACCAACAGTTTAACACTTATGTCCGTGATCCATTTTTTTCCGACTGTACATACTGTATTTTAAATTGATCAGTTAAGAAAAAGCAGTCATTTTTTGCTTTATCGAAGACAAGTTCAATTTCATATTTGATTGTCATGGTGATTGTAAATAAAAAAATTAACTTTCTGAATTTTGCCTCAGATATTATTGATGTGTAACTCCAAATAAGTCTATCATTAAAGCAGCGGGCAAAAATTGCCATTAACATTTTTGGTTATTTTTAATTTTGCTTTTTTGAAAAGTCAATAATAATGTTCGCGTCATGTCACTGGCATAAGAAAAATTTAATCATGAATCGAAGAAAGAATTATCCGTTTTTAAAACCAATAATAAGATAGCGTTATTATATTATTAAAATTAGTTTTATAAAAGCACGATATGTTTGAAATTACAAATTAAATGTATTTTTAAAAAGTACGATTTGAATAATTTGGTATGGTTAAATCTTACAACTCTTTTATAAAAATGAACCTATAAATCTATTAAATGTATCATTTCATTGTTTTTCACAAATGGACAAATCGAATATATAGGTGCATGCATACAAATCAATATTATTTCTCAATTTACAAATAAAACTTAACGTCAGCTCATTCAGTCACAGAACTCGGGAGAAAAAGAGTAATCAAAGACATGACAACAATAAACACGCAACCATTGATTAATTGTATTAAAACTCAAAGCTTTTCTGGTACGTACATAATCAATAAAAAAAGTTCTACATGAAATATGATTACATTTAAGATTGAAATATGAAATAAGATTACGTTTCGATTATGTTTAAAATGTGCTAACGAATGCTAATGAAAGAGTCGATTATTGAATTTCACTATTTGTTCTGTGGTACGAATGGTATTCTAAATAGTTTGAATGTCTACAAGCATCGTGAAAAAGCATTCTTCATCGCTCTTATAAAAACCATTTTTCATAAATATCTCAAAAATGTTTTAGATGCGTATAACACCATTTTTTGCTCTCTTTTGTAGAAGAAGTGCTCTGCTTAACTTATGAGTATTATTGTCATGATTCATTATTGGAAATGGTTCAAAATATATCAAGACATTAATTGCGATGTTTGGATCAAGATTGAATTAAAATAAAAAAATTGTTTTCAACAAATTCTATTGACAACAATGGATAATCTAAAATGACTTCATTATAAGACTATCAGTTACATTAATCTTCTTTTCCGGGTTGTTTATTTAGAAAATATTGACTATATTATGAAAGGCTTAGGACATTCCGTGTCTGTAATCCTATCTAAACAGTTATAAAACCACTTTCCTTCCGTTGGAACTTCTAGATTCAGATCTTCTAAACACATCTAAATAACTTAGATTTGGATTTAATCTTCATTTGTGTAACCATTACAATCTATACTTGAATAACAGAATTTTATATCCCCAGTTGTATCTAAGAAATTGCATCTAAGAAATTACATCTAAGAATTTGAATCAGAATAAAACGTGTTATGCTGATGCAAAGATACTCGAGTATTCAGAAAAACTTGCGCATCCATATGGATCTATCCAATCATTTTAGCCAGTCCATTTCTTTGGCGATATACAGATACCTAGGCTTTTTTGAGAAATACACAGAAAACTCTTGGAACAGGTATATATTTTACATTGTTCGCGCTTTCCTTGCAATTGGTTATATTGATGCTATGATTTCCGCTGGGGAATATTTAAAGACTCAACATTTGGTGAAGATAGGTATTTGTGATGTAATGTACTTGTCCACTAATCTTCTGCTTACAATAGTGATAAACTTGAAACGAAAGAGGCTAACAAAATTTCTCCTTTCCCAAAACAAAAAGATGCCTCCGAAAAATTTAAAATTTGCCATTGTAGCATATTTTATATTTTTGTCACCGATTTTGGTCTCCGTTGCTAAGTTTTTCCTGGATGAAACCAATGAATTTAATCAGAATGATATATACGGTTACACTGTAACAAATTATCCTTTAATACTAACTATTAAAGCAGTAAGAAAGGTTTTTGAAGGACTTGCGTTTTCTGTGTGTCATTTAATGGCATTCCTTTACTATACGCTTTGTAGTGCCATCTGTTGCCGTATAAACAATTTACAACAATCTATATTGATCGTTTCTGCCGAGAACTTTAAGAGATCAATTCAAGTTACTGTTATTGAGCAACAAAATGGCATTTTTACGTTTCTGAAGCAATTGGAAGACATATTTTCGGTTTCAATCTTTTTCGTAATTTCTTCGTATTTTTGGCTGTGTTTCTTCTGTACGGGATTTTTGACTGTAATTGATATGTCACTTAAGGAAACATTTTTTAAATTTCAGTATATCTTCATGCTTTTCAGCAATTTTGTTCCTTTGGTTTTGGTGACGTGGCAGGCAGCTCAAGTGTCCATCGAGCTGGACACTTTAAAAGAAGATGTCTCAGAAAAAATGGATGCCAGATATTTGCTAGGACTCAAATCAGAAACAGAAATAGATCGATCCTTGTTTGAAAAGCCCAGTGTCGTGCTGTCTGGCCTGGGGATTATTCACTTCAGAAGAAGTTTCATACTCGGCATTCTTGGCACACTTATTACTTATGCCTTACTCATGATCAATGTCTGAATATATTGGATGTTTTAAATAATAATGAGACAAATGTAAAAGTTGAGTTTGAAAAATGCAATTATTATTTTTTTTTTTTAATGGCGGGCACTTGGAGCTATTGTCCATTGGCCACAGAAAGTGCCAGAACTGCTAATTCTCTTTTCGTTACCCAGTGGGCACCTGTGGCGAAGCCACGGCGGTGGAACAGCGTCGCCCACGTCACACTACCACAACCCGTTTATAGGGCGGGTCACATTCACACATTCACACACAAAGGAGAAAGGACATAGAACACAGATAGAGGGAAAGAAACATCCATGCCTTGCCCGGGATTCGAACCCAGAACCTTTCTGATGCAAGGACAGTTCCCTGCCCCCTACACAGACTGGTCGGCAAAATGCAATTATTGTGCATTGAATTTAAGCGAGAAAAGGTCAATATAGCTATCAAATTCTATTGAATTTACTGTAACGAATGTGAAAGAATGTGAAAAGACTGCCCGGTATGCCCTAGATTAAAGTTTTCTTAATGTTCGGTGCCGCTGCCCTGTATGCATTTAACCGGTAATCTGAACAATCTCCTATTCTATCTTCAGCAGATATTAAAATATCGAAAAAATATGAAAATATCAGCGAATAAATTAATATCAACTCGGATATAACAAATATTTCGGATATTCACCGCAACGACTATGTGATTGTTGACGTTCACCGGTGAAAGTCGACATTCTATTGATTTCGGACATTCACCGTAATATGTACACACACTATATATTTTTCATTTAGACTGTCATACTTTTAAAACTGTCAGCAGTCTTTGCAGTTCATCCTCTCAGAATAGAGATTAACGTTACAAAACATTACTTGGCATGATTTTATTGCTCGTGGCCAACTCATGATTGTGATTCTCACAAGTTTCTACTAATTTTCTCCTGTACATATCCCATTCAAGGGACCGTAACACACGTATTTCCACCGTATTGGAATTAAAACAGCTTAGTATTGGTGCATAATCCATATAATGCTTTAGCCCTATAGTGAGTTATTTAGTACCGATTACAGAGAGGTTATTTCATTCGAACTTTCTACGAAATGCATTAATCAGTAGAAAATAACTGGAGCCGAAGTTTCAAAAACAAATAACATAAGTCTTAAGAACATGACCATTTCTCTAACTGATCGTTAATATGTGTTTAAAATATTTCTAAGTAGTGGTGGAAAAAAATCTTTTAATTCAAATGCATAGAAATATTAATACACGTTTTCTGCTACCACTGGAAAAACTATTATCTAAAACTACGAAAAACCGTTTGTAGAAGTTTTAATAAAACTGCACTAATTGCCATAATACCAGTTGTAGTACACAGTACTGAAATAAATACAGCGATATCTGCGGATTACGATTTTCTACACGATTCCCGTTAACGAATTTCTCAATTACTAGTAGGCTCCGCCCCCTGCTCGCTAACGCTCGCCAACCCCCGATAATTGCTACGCAATCCTATGTGGTTCACGCCGTGAACCATGGCTCGCTGCGCTCTCTCGCCAATGAACACAATGTTCTAGCACAAAGACATAATATATTATCATCAAAGACATAGTATTTTATCATGAAAGACATAGTATTGTACTTATGTAGCAGAATTCTACCAATGTTCTTATTGGCTTTTAAAAAAAGTATATTAGCTATTTAGATTGTACATGGTGAAAAAACCAAAACATTAGCTAAATAAGAAACATATTAGCAAAATAAATTATCAAATATTGCTTCACTAATATTCTGCATTTTAAAGCGTGAAAATTCAATGCGTAAATAAACGCGAAATATAAAAAAAATTCAATGCATTCAATACAAACACTTGAACGTTTTTTAGACGTTTAGGTAGCTCCCAGTAGAAAAATATCAATTCAACAGCGGCCTTTTAAAGCATTCTCATTTCAATTAATTAATTAATTCCTAATTGAGTTTAAATTAAGTAGTGTCATGTTTTTAGTGCATGAATCTGAATTGAACAACCTGATAATGCTCACTCTGGTTATTGTTATCTGGTTGCTCACTACGTGCTCTTGCGCGCCGAATCCAATCAATTAAAAATGAAAACTGTTGCCAGCGCGAGAAAAGAAATATCATCGGTTTTATTGATACATACATACATACGTACGTATTAGCGTTTTATATAATATAGATCTTTTCCTTATTAAATTTGCTTTTTAGTACATGGCTAAGATTTTTTTTTAAAAAAATTTCAATTAATACATATTACCAATATTAGGCATGAGGTCAATAATAATATGGCGATATTTTATGGTTTCCTAAATTAATCTTTTCACAAAATTAATGGCGAACGCACAAATTTTCTCGCCATTAGTTTTGCCTTTTGGTACTAAGTAATTTTTTTATTTCGACTTATACACATTACTAACATTTATTTAGTATCATTGTCGTCAATAACAACATCACGATTCTTTATGGTTCCTTCTATCTTCTAGTGGTTCCTTTAGTACTTTTTTGGTAAGTATCTTTACTCTATTTATTTTGCTTTTAAATACATCATTTTCGCAATGACCCGTTGTGGGGCATGGGTTGTCATGGAGTTGACGGCTGCAAAATTTCGTGACCAACAATCTGATTGTGACAATATGGCCAGCACAGTTCATAAGTCCTATTCACTTCCCGTACAAACATGCACCTACTCATTAGAAGTTGGGAAAGCTTCAAGCCACTATTGGGAATCGAACAGCGGTTCCTCATACCGACAGTTCAGTGCCTTATCCAACCAGTAATTTTTTTAACGTTTCTCTTAAATGAATTAGTGGAATTATTTAATTCATTTTGCCTTCAATAAGATGTCTTAAAGGTGTATTTTATTACATGTATTTTAGGTTAAACTAAACATGCGGTATTACCTGATAAATGATGCGTCGATTTCAAACGAATATCTCATTAAAGTTAACGAACGATTAACTTTACTTTTCGTAACATTAATATTTATTTTTCTGAATAGGAAAAAATTTACTGACGCGTTGTCGATTAACTTGTTGGATAAATAGCGTTTCCAGGGATCTTAGAAAAATGTAATTGAATTGAAGATGGTCCGTGGTGTACCCTGGTAACGTCTTTTGACGGCTAAGAGATCTGTAGTTTCCGGCATGTCTTCGCTTTGCTCCCGCCCCTCGAGGGTTTTCGGTTTGAGCGTCCTGCAGTGGAATGCTGGTGGCCTTTCCCAGACAAAATGTAATTGAATTGAAGAACATAACTTTTTAAAATCAATAAAAAAAAACATCGTTTTTATATGATCAAGAATCGACTACATACCGGACATGACTGCCTTGCCGCGCACCTGTTTCGTTTAGGGCTGGCACCTGATCCCTATTGTTCTCTATGCATGAGCCAAGCTGTTTTGGATGGCAGCCACATCCTGTGCTGCAGGGCCCTCCACGGGTCATCGTCTACCGAGCGATATTGGGAAGCAAGAGCGCTCCTAAGGAAATGACTTTTTACTTTCTTGTTTTGTTCCTATGTTTTTGCTTTTTCATGTCAATTACCTCTGCCATTTGAAATAAATAAATATGATCAAGAATAGTTTAATAAAATCTCAAACTCAAATAAAATTACTAGCTGAATGTGTTTTGAAATCGATAACATTTCGGAAAATTTACTAAGAGCATTTAAGATTGCTTAGCTATTGTTCGATTAAAAACGAATCCTATAGAAGATATCTATTATATTCTCATTCTATTCTGTATTTATTCTATTCTCTTTTATTTGACCAAATATTATACAAAAATATCACAGTTGCACGCATACGAATCAATAACACGACCAATTTTGAAATATAATTTAACTGCTGTTCTCATTCCCCTTACAATACACAGGGGAAAAGGGAATTCAAAAACTTAATAGCTAAGCTAGTATAGATATTCAGTATTTTATAAATGTTCAAGACCTTTTTCATTCTGTTAGCATGTCTTGTCCAAACTAACGTAGTGTGATTGACTTCTTGGTATTGAGCTCTTTTTAACACATCTCAATAATGTTGCAATAGAATTAATCTTCATTTGTGCAAGCATTCGAGCATCTTAGAAGTATTTCCTTATAAATACAGACCGAACAGTTCCTGTAATCATAATAATCACTAATTGAATCTCAAAAGTCGTAATCCCTAATTATTTCTAGGAAATTAAGTCAAAAAATTTGAATCTAAGAAAATGTGCCCAGCTTTAGGACGAGATGAAAAGGAATCCGGATCTTCAGGAAAAATTACATATTTACATATATGGATAGCTATATATATAGCTACCTATATATATAGATACCTATTTATATCTACATAGATATATATAGATAACTATAGATATAGATATATAGAAATATTCAAAAAAAACTTGGAAACGGTACATTTCCTACACTCTTCGTGCTTTCCTTGTAATTGTTTATATTGATACTATTATTTACGATTGGGAAAATTTCATGATTGCGCCTTTTTGGAAGATTGGGAATTGTTTTGTATTTTACTCGTCCGCAAACCTTCTGTCTGCACTAATTATGAACTTGAAACGAAAAAGACTGACACAGTTCCTTCTCTCACAGAACAAAAAAATGCCCTCGAAAAGTTTTAAAATTGCTATTGTAGCATATTTAATATTTTTGACACCCTTATTTTTGTCCATCACTGGAATTTTCTTTGAAGATACTGGATCATTTATTGAATATGGCATTTATGGTTATACTGTAACAAGTTATCATTTTATAGTAACTATTGTTCAGTTTTGTATGCGAGCAACGCCCTCTGTGTAAAAAACGAGAACTAGTGTGTGTATTACCAACCTCGAAAGAGGCAAGTGTGTGAATTCAATGTGCAAATAAAATTACAGTCCGCTGCGTTAATATGTGTTTTGTGTCTCATGTTAAGAGAAATAACATGGTCCTTACCCGAGCCTGAGTGGGTAAGCGATCTATGGACTAGAGAATTTTGTGAAAATTAAGCTAAAATAAGTGCAAAAGATTCAGTGAAAAGTGAACGTGTACGATCGAGAATCTAAACCAAAACTTAAGTGCGTCTGACAGCGATCTGAGAAGGTAGGTGAAAGTTAAATTTATATTTAAGTGAATTAAACTATAAACATGTCTTTGACTAAATTAAAAAAAGACGAATTAAGACTCGTCGCAGAAGAATTAAACTTAAATGTACCAGAGGGTGCAAAAATTGCCGATTTAAAAACTTTAATTGAAAACAGCGAAGTGTATAAAACAGATCAAGAGCTATTTAAATGCGCACTGGATTATGCTATAGAGGAAGTAAAAAATAAAAAGTCCGATAGTGAATCTAAATTAGAATTTGAGCGAATTAAATTAGCCGATAGTGAATCTAAATTAGAATTTGAGCGAATTAAATTAGCCGATAGTGAATCTAAATTAGAACTTGAGCGAATTAAATTAGCGCTAGCTAATGTTCAAAAAGAGTTACCGCATAATTCCGTAATCGCAAAAGAAAGTGTTTCTGAGAATCCGAGTAATATTAATATCGAAACTTTATTAAAATCGGTAAAAACCTTAACTATACCTGTACCCTCACGAGTTGAATATTATAATTTATTTTTTCAGTCGTTGGAAAAAGCATTCAAAACAAAAGAGGCTCCCGAGCAATTTAAATGTGAAATTCTTTTAAATATTTTAGGTGAGAGAGCTAACAATTTAATGGTTCACATTTCCGAAGAAGAGTTAACTAATTACGATAAACTCAAAGATTTAGTGCTAAAAGAATTTTCCCCTACACCTCAAGAATGCTTAAATAAATTCCAAAGAGCACAAAAAATAAGTTCAGAGAATTATGTACAATTTGCGTCAAGGCTTAGTGCGACGTTTGAATATTATTGTCAATTACGAAATGTAAATGATTTTAAATCCGTCTGTGAGTTAATAGTATCGGATAAAATAATGAGTACTCTCGATAGAGAATTGATGACTCATATTAGTGTAAAACAGGGAGAAAAGTATTTTAAACCACATGAATTGGGGCGTGAGTGTGATATTTATTTATCTTCGAAAGGCAAAAGCAAAAATGAAACATTTTCGAAATCTTTCAGTGGAAATACTAAGCGTTACGAATTTAATAAACAAAATAGAGTTAATAATTCGAGTGTACAGAGAGGAGCAACAAATGTATTTTTATCTGAAATAAAAAATGATAACTGTGTATTATGTAAAAACAATGAGACTCATGCTTTGCAATTTTGCCCCCAATTCAAAAGAATGTCTGTACACGATAGAGTAGAGTTTGTAAAAAATAATAGACTATGTTTTAAGTGTTTTTCCCCCAGATGTGAAGTTAATATATGCAGAATGAGAAACTGCTTTCTATGTAAAAAGGCTCATCACAAACTTTTACATTATCCGAGGGAAATTAAAAACAATTCCTCCACTCCCAATATTACGCCAATTAATGATCAAAATAAATCACAAACAACCGCGTTTAATGTAAGTGCTGAATCATTTGTTCCGAGAGAAGACACTACTCAAATAGTGGCGACCGCATGTTTTAAAAACAAATGCTTATTAAGTACGGCATTAATCCTCGTAAAGGATAAATATTCGGAATGGCAAATGTGTAGAGCGTTACTGGATTCGGGTAGTGAAACCTGTCTAATTTCAAATGAATGTGCTAATAAATTGCAACTTAGGAGTGAAAAAATAAATACATTGATTTCTTGTTTAAACGATACTTCTATGGTAAATGGGTATGTTAAAGTGGCGATTTCAAATAAAAACAAATCATTTGAAAGAGAATTAGATATGCTCATAGTTAAAAAAATCACAGAATTTATTCCGAATAAAACTTTAAATATAAATGTCGATTTTTCAAATTTCGTGGAATTAGCAGATGACACTTTTAATATTCCGGGAAAAATAGATTTATTATTGGGTGCAAATATATTTTACGAGTTGATAAAGTCGGAAAGAATTAAAATAAAAAATTCGCAATTGCTTTTGGTCAATAGCGTATTTGGGTATGTAGTGACCGGAAATTTAGATTCAATAAATGAATCAAAGGTTCACTGCGGTTTGATTCGTGATGAGGACTTAAATAAAACACTAGAAAAATTCTGGCAAATAGAAAATGTCGAGGAAACAATAACAAAGAGTAAAGAAAACTTAATTTGCGAGAAACACTTTGCGGATACTCATTTTAGAACTAGGGAAGGGAAATATGTTGTTTCAATGCCCCTAAAGGAAGATCCCTCATGTTTAGGAAACTCAAAAGATATAGCCCTCAAACGTCTCAGATCGCTGTGGAATCGCTTAGCTAAAGATGAAATTTATTTAAATTTATATCGTGATTTCTTAAAAGAATATGAGAAACTGGGACACATGAAAGAGGTTACTAGAGAAATTGAACCAGAGGTAACATATTATGCTACACATCATGGAATCTATCGTCCAGAAAATTCCACAACAAAACTTCGTGTTGTATTTAATTGTTCTTCAGTAACTGATAAGGGAATATCCCTTAATGATATTCAGTATAACGGAGGAGTGATTCAGGAGGACTTGTATACTCAAATGCTAAGGTTCCGCACATATGCATATGCCTTTACTGCTGATATCAAAATAATGTATCGAACAATTTTAATCAATCCAAATCAGTGTAATCTTCAGAGAATCGTGTGGTGTGAAAATGAAGATGAACCGCCAAAAATATACGAACTATCTACCGTTACTTACGGCACGGTAAGCGCACCTTACTTAGCGCAAAGAACGCTTAAACAGCTCTCAGTTGACGAACAAACCAATTTCCCCATGGCTGCTCCCGTCCTGCAAAATAATCTTTACATGGATGACTGTTTGTGCGGTGCAGACACATTAGAGGAGGCAATTGAGCTCAAGCAACAATTAAAAGGGATTTTGCAAAGTGCTGACATGACACTACACAAGCTCTGCGCCAATCACGTGAAACTAGCACCAGATTCTGAATGTGATTATAATTTTGCAACGTTAATAGAGACAAAAACTTTAGGTGTATCCTGGAAACCAATTTTAGATTGTTTTCTATTCAGAGTAAAGGTATGCTTGGAGAATTCTTACACAAAACGTGACGTTTTGTCCACTATTGCCAAGCTCTTCGACCCGATTGGTCTAATGGCACCGGTAATAGCAAAGGCAAAGATTTTCCTTCAGCGTTTGTGGAGAATCAAAATGGACTGGAATGACTCTTTACCAGATGAAGAATATCGAGAGTGGCATCAATTTCTAGTGTCTTTAGAGAGCATCAACAATATAGAGATTCCAAGACGCATCCTCATCACTATTCCAAAAAGTGTAGAAATCCATGGCTTCGCTGATGCATCTCAGCAATGTTATGGTGCAGCAGTCTACTGTAAATCGAAAAATTCAATGAATGAGACTTTGGTTAGTTTGATAACGAGCAAATCAAGAGTTGCGCCTATAAAAAGTCTGACTATTCCAAGACTTGAGTTATGTGCTGCTGTTCTTCTGTCAAAACTTGTGAAACGAGTTGTTGCTGCGTTAAAGTTAGAAACTGTTGAAATATACCTTTGGACAGACTCTATGATAGTTCTAGCTTGGCTTCAAAAAGAACCCATAGATTTAAAAACCTTTGTTCAAAACAGAGTGGCCACAATACAAGAACTATTTCCTAATCAGCGATGGAGACATGTACCAACTGATGAAAATCCTGCAGACTTAGTTTCACGAGGTGTTGATCCTGATAAACTTCCGCATAACAACTTATGGTTTCATGGTCCGATGTTTCTTGCCGAAAATGACTATCCAAATCGAACTATAAATTGTAGTGAGAAACACAATGAGTACTATTCAGAACTGAGAAACTCCACCAATGGAGACTTTGAGGACTTTCCATCTGTGCTTAATATCCATACTAATAATTTTATAAATGATTTACTTGATTTAAGCAATAACTATATAACTATTTTACGTGTTGTGAGTTTTCTTTTCAGATTCATTTACAATTGTAAAAATCCAGATGCAAGAAAAATTGGTCCCTTGTTAGTAAGTGAAGTAAATGCAGCTGAAATTTGGTTGATAAAATGTTTACAACGAAGTGAGTTCCCAGAGGAAATCAAAAGCTTGGAAAAGGGTAAGCCTATTCCGAGGAACAGTAAGTTGTCTTCCTTGTGTGTTTTTCTAGATGAAAATAAGCTGATGAGAGTTGGTGGTAGATTATCTCTGTCTGACTTGCCTGTTAATTCTAAGTTCCCCATCATTTTACCGGGTAAGAATTCTTTAACCACCATGATTTTGAGATATTGTCATTTAAAATATTTGCACTTGGGACCACAAGCATTATTATATCAAGTTCGACAAAAGTTCTGGCCTCTTAACGGTAGAAATAATTGTAGGAAAATTGTACATAGTTGTATCACATGTTTTAAAAACAAACCTGTTATGAGTAATCAAATAATGGCTGATCTACCAAAGGAGCGTACAAGACCTAATTATCCATTTAACATCACGGGAATTGATTTTTGTGGCCCATTTTCTATTAAGTTCAAAAACCAGAGAAAAGGGGTCACAAATAAGGTTTATGTTGCTGTTTATATTTGCTTGTGTACCAAGGCAATACACTTAGATTTTGTAACTGATTTAACGTCTCAATCGTTCATTGCCAGTCTAAAACGTTTTTTTGGGAGACGGGGCAAGTGTTCAAAAATTATGACTGATAATGCAAAAACATTTATCGGTGCTAACATTGAGATTAAAAAGTTAAGGAAAATGATAAATTGCCCAGATGAGACGTTAGCCAGTTATTTTACTAATGAAGGGATTGATTGGAAATTTATCCCACCAAGGTCACCAAACTTTGGGGGAATTTGGGAGGCTGATGTGAAGTCGTTTAAGTTCCACCTAAAAAGAGTAATCGGCAATCAAAATTTAACTTTGGAAGAATTCTTAACAATTTTGACTGAAATCGAAGGTGTTTTGAACTCCAGACCTCTCACTCCACTTTCACCGGAGTTTGATGAATTTGAAACTCTATCACCTGGTCATTTCTTGATAGGTAGGCCCATCACCTCACTCGCTGAACCCCAACTAATAGATATAAATGAGAATAGGCTTTCTAACTGGCAAAAGATTAATAAGTATAGTCAGAGAATATGGAAGTTGTGGAAAAGAGACTACCTTAATAATTTACAGGAACGTAATAAATGGAAATTTGAAAAGAATAATGTAGAAATAGGAACCATGTGTTTGATAAAGGAGGATAATTTACCATCTACATAATGATTAGTAGGACGGATTGCTGAGGTGATGCCTGGCCATGACAGAAAAATAAGAGTAGTGAAGTTAAGTTTACCTAATGGCAAACTACTTCAAAGAAATGTTCGTAACATTTGTATTCTTCCCATAGAGTAATTGTGTAAATGAAAATTTAGCTTTAGTTTTATATCTCAATGTCTTTTATATTACAATGTTAATTGTATTTAGTGATTTATATTATTGAATATAACAATGATTGCCTGGTTGAACCAGTGCAATGTGGGGCGGTATGTTCAGTTTTGTATGCGAGCAACGCCCTCTGTGTAAAAAACGAGAACTAGTGTGTGTATTACCAACCTCGAAAGAGGCAAGTGTGTGAATTCAATGTGCAAATAAAATTACAGTCCGCTGCGTTAATATATGTTTTGTGTCTCATGTTAAGAGAAATAACAACTATTAAAATTGTAAGATGCGTTTTTGAAGCATTTACATATTCCGTTTGCCACTTAACGGCATTTCTTTACTATACACTGCGTGGCGCCATCTGCTGCCGCATTAAAACCGTTCGAAAAACCATATTGAAAGTTTCTGCCGACAACTTCAAAAGATAGTTGCAAATCATTGCTATAGAACAACGAAATGACATTTTAAGGTGTCTGATGCAAATGGAAGACATATTTTCGGTTTCAATTATTTTCGTATTCATTTCATATTTCTGTATGTGCTTTTATTACACAGGTTTTTTCAGTGTTGCTGATTTGTCACTCTTGGAAACATTCGACGAATTTGAATATCTGCATCCTTTTTTCAGTAATTTCTTACCTTTGATTTTGATTACGTTACAGGCAGCACAGGTGTCCATAGAAATGGATAATTTAAAAGATATTATATGCCAAAAGATGGAATCACGATCCTTGCGTGGACTAAAATTAGACACAGAAGTAGATCCACTTCTATTTGACAAGCACAGTTTCGTTTTGTCTGGCTTAGGGATTATTTACTTCAGAAAGGGCTTGAATTCTTGGAGCACTTTTCACTTACAGCTTACTCGTAATCAATGTCTGAAGTGTATTTAGAAAATAATAAATCAAATGTAAATTTTGCTGAAATGGACACATTAGTTGCAAATATTGTGTATTCGCAACTGAAAGCCCCATAATTCTACTGCAATTAAGTGCTTACTAAAACACCATTGAAAATAGCAACTGAAAGAAAAATTTATTTTCCTTGCTTTTCTCTTTCCTTTTGATTTTTTTTGTGGTTATGTTTCCTTAATAAAATATTCATCTTATGAGATTGTTCTATAGAAGAGGATTTTTTTTTAAATTGCGTTCTGTATTGACTGATCTTAAGCATTCTTTTCAAAGCTTTTGTGAAAATTAAAATTGAAAAAGTATACTTCTTATAGTTTACCATGCCGTATTTAATCTAGCAAAAGACAATATAGATATCAAAATCTGACAATTTACTAGTAAACAATTGTTAAATAAAATATGTACGTAGAAATTAATTTTATATCTGATTGAACATGAAGGTTTTTTGCAGAATCATTTTAACTCATTTCAACTCTTCCTTGTAATCAAACTGCCATTTGAGCTTTTGTCTTTAGTAATTTTATGGCGTTTTCGCTTTGTCTTTTTTTTCCGAAATGTTAATGTATACACTTTTTTACGTCCTAATTGATAAAGATTTTAATACACTCATAACGAGGGTGGTAATTACGTTGTACCATGTGCGCAAAAAAAGGTATTTTAAATCTCCCTTCTTTTGTATGATAACTGCAAGATAACTGTTTCAATTTTTTTTTTAAATTTCACACGAAATCTTTGTGTACAAAATTTAATAAATTATTTAAAAAAATCGTCATAAAAGGTAAATTTAAAGGTAAGCTTATCGAAGTTTAGCTTCCTGCACAAGCATTAACTTACAATAAAAGTTTACAATCGAAGCTTTCACTTAATTTACAATTTCCGTTTTTGAAAAAAGGAATTTTTTTAAAAATATATTGCTCAGATAATTTCAATGCTCAGATAATTCTGACAATTGTCACTACTAGTATTAAGCTCATTGGTGCAGTACCAAATATGCTAATATCCATTCGAAGTATTATTTTCCATTTGGTCTGATTAAAACTGCACCACTACTGTACACTTTTGACAGAGAAATGTTTTTTTTAGTCTTTCGAAAGTGATAAAAATAATAATGTCATTTTTTTTAAAAAAAAATAGTTATTATTTTAAGTTAGTTTATTAATTGTTTCGGTATATGTATTTTACTTCTGCATATTATTTCGTAGTGTTGATAAGTAACGATAAATTATCTACTTCTCTTCACCCTGCACAAAGAATTAGTGTTCAGCTAGCTATTATTAACATTCATAATATAAATGATATATGGTATATAGGCTACTTATGATATAGGCTAATATTACATGGCTATTTTAATTTTAAAAAACGGCAGAAAATATTAATTTCTTTAGACCTTTAAGGAATATAAGAATTTCATCTAATAAAACTGGAAAGGATATTTAAAACTTAATTATTAAAACTTAAACTTAAGCGTTAAAACTTAATTATTCTAAAATTAAATCGAAATTAAAATATCTTATTTACAACATGAAAGTATGTGGCCGTGAAATATATTGATTCTACTGTGTTCTCGTGGGCTAGCAGACAGTGTTTCCCCTAATGAGGTGCTGTTTTTGCTAACTTACATTTCGTTAGAATTTCGAATTTGTTCATTTTTTGTTTCTAACTTTTTATTTTGAGTTCTGTATATAATGTATTTTACATGTTTAATTCTTAATCGGTAAAGTAATTTTAATCATGAAATTTAAGTGAAAAATTGCTCTTTTTAAAACCAATCACAAGATGTCGTTTTTATTACATTAGAAATAGTTTAATAAAAGCACGAAATGTAAGATATTACTAGTTAAATGCATTTTTGAAACGATCCAGTTTGAATAATTTAGTAGAAGGGTTTAATGTTGCTAAGCCTTTAAGAAACTTATACTATAAAAATATACATTTTTACATTTTATCGTTTTCCCGAAACGTGCAAATAGAAAATGTCCGTCGCACGCATACAAATCAATCTTATAATTGGTTTTGCAAAAGCAATTTGTTTTAAGCTCATTCAGTCTCAGCAAACTGGGGAAAAGAGCAATCAAAAACAAAATTGCTAAGAACAAGTAAGCAAAGGAACAATGATGATTAATTACACATTTGTGATAGATATAATTTAAAAACCATAACACAAAAAGATAATAAGTTCTACTTGAAATATGATTACATGGTACGGTCGTGGCGCTTATGTTTTAAAAGTGTTTATCAGATATTAAAAGATTCTATAACTTTATTAAATTAAATTATATGTTAGCTTCTATTAATGATAATAATTACTGAGAAAGTTTTGAATAAATAAAGATATCGTGAAAAATCATCATTTATGGCTATTAAAAGCAATTACTTTTGAAACTATCGCTGAAATGATTTAAATATGAAAATACTGAAAGAGATAAAAAAAAAAATTTCCTTTTGTACGAAAAGTTCTATATTAGATTTATGATTTAATTGTGACGTCTTTTGTACGATAATAGTACATACATTGATTTAAAAAGTCTTTATCCATTTTTAGACTAGGACGAAGTAAAATATTGTGATTAGTGAAATCATTGTAAGAATTACTTAAAACAGACCTGCCAACTTTTAATCCCTTCCATTATCATTTTTCCCAGTGGTATTAAAATGGAACTAAAACTTCAATTATAAGCAAACAAATACGTTGTATTTGAAAAAATTTAAGTTGACAACCATGATAGTAACGCATATTAATATATAAACTTAATTTTTGTAAAAATAGTGGTGATCAAAATCATTTAAAAATTAAATTTATAAAATAAAAAATAGTATATAGTTACTACCACTTTAAATATGAAAATAAAATCTCCCGCAAAATCCGGGAGAGTTGGCAGGTATGCTTAAAAGTAACAAGATATTAATACGATGATGTTGGATCATGATTAAAGCAAAATACTGAAATTCTTTTTATTTGCTCCTTTGACATTAACTTATCTAAACTGATAGCATTTTGATTATTTAAAACTATTTCATTTGAAATTAAAACACTACTGTATCATAAATCTACAATTTCTGCTAGTAAATCAGAAAATAATTGAATATCGTAATCTCTATTTATACCTAAGAAAGCGTATCTAAATATTTGGATCTAAGAAAACGTGCCTGGACGAGATGAAAAGAAACTCGATTATTCAGGAAAACTTGCGCATCCATATGAGTATTAAATCCTATGATTTTAGCCGAATAATTTCTTTGTCGATATATAGATACCTGGGATTTATTGAAAAATATACAGAAAAACCTTGGATATGGTACAAATTTTACATTGTTCGCATTTTTCTTGTAATTTGTTATATTGATACGATTATTTCAGATTGGAAAAATTTCATGAGGGATTTGTTTTATATTTTACTCGTCAACAAATCTACTCGCTGCAGTAATGATGAACTTAAAACGGAAAAAGCTGACAAAATTGCTTCTTTCACAAAACAAAAAGATGCAACCGAAAAATTTAAAATTTGTTTTTCTAACAAATCTTTTATTTTTAACACCAATGTTTGTGTCCACAACTGTATTTATATTTGAAGATACCAAATCAATTTAAGAATATGTTCTTTATGGCTATACTGTTACTAATTATACTTGTATAGTAACTATTAAAGCTGCAAGATTTATTTTTCCAGCTCTTATACATTCCGTGTGTCATTTAATGGCATTCCTTTATTATTCGCTTTGTGATGCCATCTGTTGCCGCATAAGAAACTTACAAAAAATCATATTGAATGTTTCAGCAGAGAATTTCAAGAGACAGTTTCAAATTGATGTTATTGAACAACAAAATGGCATTTTCATGTTTCTGAAGCGAATGCAAGAGATATTTTCGGTTTCAATCTTTTTAGTATACGTTTCATATTTCTGGATGTGTTTCTGCTACATAGGATATTTTACTATTACTGATACGTCTGTTATGGATGCATATTTGAAATTCGAATATGTCTACAATGCTGTTAGCAATTTTGTTCCTTTGGTTTTGATTTCGTGGCAGGCCGCTCAGGTATCCATCGAGTTGGATACTTTAAAGAGTGTTATATGTCAAAAGATGGATGCAAGATATTTGTGGGGGTTCAAATCAGAAATAGAAGTCCATCGTTTTTTATATGACAAGCCCAGTGTCGAGCTGTCTGGCTTAGGGATTATTCACTTCAGAAGAAGTTTCATACTTGGCATTCTTGGGGCACTTTTCACCTGTAGCTTGCTCATTATCCATGTCTGATTATATTGGATGATTTAGAGAATAACTAATCAAATGTAAAATTTGCTCTAAGAAATGAACACTTTGGTTGCAACTGTTATGCATACTTAACTATAATCACCACGAAACTAATTTTACTGTAATTAAATCTCAACTCAAAACATCATTAAAAGCACAACTGGAATAATAATTTTATGTTGCTTTTATTTATGTATTTATTAATATTAACATATATTACACTACATTTTAAACTGTAACAGCTATTGTTGATGCATCAATAAGTTTGTTCACGTTCCACAAAAAATAAGCAAATAAATAAAACTTCTGTACAAAAACGTGATGGCACTGAGGTTAAATTTTTTTTTAATGCTCATGGAGTAATTTATTTGGTATCAGTGGGATTGATGCCTAATTACGATGCATTAGTATGTCATATTTAAAGAGAAAACTCTCGAGCACACATTCATCGTGTATGTTTCAAGTACATAATAAAAGTCTCGCAAATTCAAGAATATAAATCAATCTGCAAACCATGGAAGGAGTGTTAACAATACATAGAGAAAGATGAAATATAATGATAGATGACCTATACTTTAATTGAGTGTAAAGAGGAATATTTATGTGTGCTTTTATACACTCGCGGTCATTTCCTAGAAAGTTAATCGTCAACATTCAAAGTTAGCATACATTAGCCAGTAAAGCCTATTTTAATCTTCCATACTTTACTCTGCAGTACGAACAACTTACATATCATATGTAAGTTGTTCGTACTGATATGGTACCATATGATATGGTATCGATCTTATCTGCAGTAAGATCTTAAGTGAAACGGCGAGCAATGTGCATAAATTTTAAAGGCCACAAGTTTAAAATTGTTAAAATCTTACGGTAATTCAGAATATTTTGAGAATTATCTTTTATTGAGGCAATTAAAACCAAAAAGATACTATGAAATATCGTAACATTATTCAAGTTCTGGCAATAAGAGTGAATCCTACATCATTAACAATTTACTGTGTTTTCCTTGCATTGTCATTTATAAAACGTAATATAATGTTTTTTTTTTCAACAAATAAAAATCAGTGAAAACAAATATAACTCTTTCCTTTTTTTAATTTACCAGTATGTATAATATATAAAATTTATAAAATTAATTTTATCTGATATTCTATGGAAAACGATTCAAATTGAAATATACACCAGCTCTCTGCGTAGTAAAAAGGCGCAGAGGGCATGATTGCAACTGCTACAAATTTACAAACCGCGTTGTTCTTTCCTTTTCCGTTGTAGCAGCTGCCAGCGATCGCCGTCGCACTGGTATCAAGAATTGGGTTGAGTTTAATCTTCTTCCCTATTCCAGTGCGGACCCGGGAGCCAATCAGATATGTTTTAAATCGCTACACACAATTCCCTATAAAGCAAAAATCTTGAGTTTTCAATCCATCTTCATCTATTGTTTGTTTACACTTGTCATTGACTGTTGTAAAATTTCTTTAAAAAAAGAAAACATGACTGAAGATATTATCAATTTCGTTCAAGAATGTCCATGGTTATATGATGCTAGCAGAGCAGTATTTAGGGATTCTGCAAAAAACCTTAATTCATGGAAGAAATTACGGAGCCTTTAAAGGCTGATGGTGAGTATAGGTCACTTTGAAATTTTATCTTACTATTATTGTTATCAAACAATTCGTTCCTGATAGTAAGAGGTATATATATATATAGTTCAAAATTAAGATAAAAGAAAGAAAAATTATTATAGACATATGAAAAAGGGGAGGGGGAATAATAATTTACAAAAATAACAAATAACTGATTTAAAAAAAAGGGGAAAAAATTTTATTTAAAAAACCGGAAAAAGAAGATATAATCTTTTCATCAGCCCACACGATTACATCCGCAAAAAGAGTGCTTTCTGATATTGTATCAATACATCCAGAGCAAAATATATTAATACAATAGTGTGAGGAGCACTCAAAAATTTTTTTACAAAAATTACAACAAATAAAATAGAACACAGTAAGTAAAAATAACACGTAAAAACAGGAAATAAAATAAAAGAAAAAACAGTATAAAACATAAACTATAAGCGAAATCAGATGTACTTACATAAACGGGAAATTTTTCAAGAATGATTTAAAAATGCTTTCGCAACAAGATTGCCAGATTACCAAATATGACAACAAAAGAGCAATCTGAGTGTAACTAGAGTGTTTTAAAGTGCCGTTCTTACTGCATTGCTGAAGTGATTTGTTATGCTGTGCATTAATTTGTTAGTTACCAAGGATGGGCCCGAAATGGATGTGCGCAAGGTAATATTATACTGGATAATTTAAGAAAGTTGACCATAAATAATTTTAGAAAATAGATATTTATTTAAGAAAAAATCTAAGATAGAAAAGAGAAACATAAATTGCCTGTTTTGCAAATAATTTTAGCCACGGATTTACCCGAAATGGATTTGCTTAAGCAAAAATTATATAAATTATCAAAGAAGAAATATTTTAATAGATAATTTTAACACGTAATATATATATATATATATATATATATATATATATATATAGTTTGTATCATATATGTAGAGTTTGTATCATTGGTTTCTATGGTGATGTTATAGAACAATTTTTTGTGTTACTAAAAATGTTATGTGATTTTTTGTTTTGTCGTAAAAATGAAGTCAGAATAATTTTATTTTAGTTAAGTAGAAGTTTTCAGTAGAAGAAGACAGAATATTGCACTTTCTGGTTGAGTCTCTTAACCTTTTCTGGACGGACGAATCATACATAAATTCTTTCTGAATCAGGATAGTAAAAAATAAAAAGCGGTAACTTAAGTTTGGGCATAGCTAATTAGACAAATTTATTTTTGTTTTCAATTTAAATCTAACACATCCCATCCAAAACTGTTGAAAGTGTAACTATACAATTTTTAATACGAGCGAAGTAGTGGTGAATTAAATAAAGCAAACTGTTATTACCTATTATTACTTTTATTAAAGCAAACTATTATTAAAAATAGTTTCGCTGCCAGTATTATCTTTTTTACCCTGATTATCGATACACTGAGAATAGGTGTATGACTTGCCCGTCTCGATGGGGTTAACAGTCAACATTATATAAGGGAAGATGACGTGTAATGATAGATGACCTATGCATTAATATTATAACTATTTTAGGAAGGAGGAGTATTAAAAAGAGTATATTTATAAGGAGGAAGAGGAATATTTATGTGCGCTTATCATACAATCGTCAACATACAAATGTGTCGTCTAGGTGGCAATAATCGTCAACAAAGTTTACATAGATTATACAGTAACGCCTACTTTAATCTTCCATGCTTTACTCTGCCGCGCGGACCAGCTTGCATTTGGTAATTACGATCTTAAGTTAAACTGCAATCAATATGAGTAAAATTTAAATTTCAAGTAAAAACGCCCAAAAGGCTTAAAATCTTGAGAAATAATAAAATATTTTGCAAACATTCCTTTATTTAGGCACTTACAACCGAAATAGTACTATGAAATGTCGTAATTTTATTAAAGCCCTGGCAATCAGAGTGAGTCCTACGGAATTCAAGCAATTTACTGTGCATTGTCATTCGTAAAACATAATCTGTGATTTTTTTTTTCTTTTTAGAAAAACATCATTGAGTTCCCAACTTAAAATTTTTTCTTAGCTGCCAGTATTTATTTAATCGAAATTTTTTTATGTTTTTTGAATCTTTCTGAGCAAGTTATCTGAGAATTCGAAAACATATTGGCTTGGTTTCTGCGCAATTGATTGTGCGTGGAAGGCGTGATTGTGATGGGAAAACTAGGCAGTTATAAAAGAACGCAAATTTTTTTATTAACTACCTGTTATTACCAATAATATTTTACAATAATTAATAAATTACTGTATGATAGTGCTAGTTTCTCACCTCTATAATGCATTCACATCGCCAATATTCCACGGGCACACCTCCGGATGAAAACGCGTAGTGTCCGCCTCACGGACGGGTGCACTGTGAGTGTGTGAGTTGACCCCAGCTCAAGCCTGTTAAGTTATGCTACACCAATTAAAAAAGTAAGCAAAATTAGTCAAATAATAGAAAATTTTAGTTTGTAGTTGTGTACCGTTTTTTAAATTATTATGGCGCGGCCGGAGCAGTAGGAATCTCTGTTTATCTCTTTCTTGAAATGAGTAATTGCCTTTTTTAAAGGTAGCTTAGGAGGTGATGGATTAAAAATGTTTGTAAAATTACCCCAAATTTTTGCAATCATTTCTTTTTAATTGTTTAACAACTCTATTTAACATTTTGAAAAAGCATAGTAATTAAGAATTAGGTTTTAAATATTATAAATGTTACAATACAGGGATGCCAACTTGGTCCAGACAGCAAATATATATTTTAGCGTGGTTGTTTATCAATCGTGATTCTTAGTTTAATAAATTCAATTTAGTTGAATTTTATCCACCAATATTCCTAAATAATTCGTAGGCTTATAAAATTCACCACGTTTTACTACGTGTGTCATGCTATACCTCTTAAAAAGCAAGCAAAAATAGTTAAATATTTGCAAAATTTACTTTGTAGTTATTTACCGCTTTTTTTATATTTATTTTGGCACGTCCGGAGCAGTTGGCATCTTTGATAATGCACAAAAAGTACTACTTTTCATGGTAACAAGGATTACCACTTTAATAGTCATGTTGTAAAAATGATTTTAAAGCCTATATGTTACCAGCCATGCAAAAATATATTGTTACATTATCAAATAAACTAAACTAAAAAGCTCAGCGGCGCGACAGCCCATAGAGGGCCAAGGCCTACTGTGCCCATCTTAGTTTTCTTGACCTTGGGCTCTTGGGTGCAGGAGCAGATGTTCCGGTCAGGAGGTCAGCCGAACGCGGAACCCCCAGTGTTTAGTTCCCAAGCATGCTTGGTACTCATTTATCGACCCACTGAAGGGATGAAAGGCTGAGTCAACGTTGCCCGGCCGGAGAATCGAACCAGGGACCTGTGGCACGACAGCGCGAAGTGCTTCCGCTCAGCCACCGGGAGTCACATTATCAAATAGTTAGTCATAATCTTAAAAAAGAATTGATCCCTGTATATACCGTCACTCAGGTGTTTAAAAATTATGTTCCAAAAATGCTTTCAAAATTAATTCGGTTTCCATTCATTGCAATTTAAGAAAATCTTATTTTCAGAAACATTCCAATTGCATTGTAAATGCATCCAAACATGCAATTTAAGAAGATCTTATTTTTAGAAACATTTCAATTGCATTGTAAATGCATCCAAACATGCAATTTAAGAAGATCTTATTTTTAGAAACATTCCAATTGCATTGTAAATGCATCCAAACATGCAATTTAAGAAGATCTTATTTTTAGAAACATTCCAATTGCATTGTAAATGCATCTAAACATGCAATTTAAGAAGATCTTATTTTTAGAAACATTTCAATTGCATTGTTAATGCATCCAAACATGCAATTTAAGAAGATCTTATTTTTAGAAACATTTCAATTGCATTGTAAATGCATCCAAACATGCAATTTAAGAAGATCTTATTTTTAGAAACATTACAATTGCATTGTAAATGCATCCAAACATGCAATTTAAGTAGATCTTATTTTTAGAAACATTCCAATTGCATTGTAAATGCATCCAAACAGGCAATTTAAGAAGATCTTATTTTTAGAAACATTCCAATTGCATTGTAAATGCATCCAAACATGCAATTTAAGAAGATCTTATTTTTAGAAACATTCCAATTGCATTGTAAATGCATCCAAACATGCAATTTAAGAAGATCTTATTTTTAGAAACATTCCAATTGCATTGTAAATGCATCCAAACATGCAATTTAAGAAGATCTTATTTTTAGAAACATTACAATTCCATTGTAAATGCATCCAAACATGCAATTTAAGAAAATCTTATTTTTAGAAACATTACAATTGCATTGTAAATGCATCCAAACATGCAATTTAAGAAAATCTTATTTTTAAGAGTGTTTTTTTTTTTGTGTGTGTGTGAAATGTGATCTAGATATGTTTACAGAAATGAACACAGCTCGAAACGTGTGTTGTTTATTATATGCCAAAAATGAAAAAAAAAGTTGCAAGGAAAAGACATAATTCAAAAAATCGCATCAACTTGACGACATCCTCTCCTTACAGCCCTCAAATTATGGAAATATTTTTAAAGAGATTTTAATCGAACAAATTTGAATTTCGACAAATTGCTTTCTTTTTTTCTTTAATGAAATTAAAGCATTTACTAACTAAAGAAGAACTGTTAGAGATGGATCAAACAGCTATTTCCTTCTCCAGAACGTTGTTTTGAGCTAAAAGTTGGCGTTTCATTTTTTTTTTACAAAATTAATTTTAATATAAAGAAATATACGATTTACCACCTGCAATTACAAATAATATTTTACACTACTTTTTAAACTACTGCCTAAGTTGCGCTAGAAATATGATAAAAGTTTTTCCAAAATACCTACTTTAGGTAGGTAAAGAAGAGAGAATAAAGATCTTTATATAGACGTGCAATAACTAGAAGTAAGTCTATTCTGATTACTAAAGGTGCAAAAAATTATTTTGCTTTATGGAATCATCTTTATGTACAACGGAATTTAAATTTTAGCTATAAAAATAATTAAAGATAACCAAAATATACATATCAAGATATATATTTTCTTAATTTTTTTTATGTTCATTGGCTACATTTCATGTCAAAAAAAAAAAATTAGTGAAATGAGTAGTGCGATCCCAAAAAAATGGTAGTATGTAGCGATTCCCCGGCAACTACTTTTAACGTTAGTTTAGAAAAGAAGCGCGGTTCTAACGCAACTAATTTTTTGATCTTAATGGATACACATTTTCGCAGGTCCGTTAATGGATGCAATGAAAATGACCCTGTGGCTGCAGCTGAGCGTTTACAGAAATTGCGCATTCAAAATCATGTATAATTAATATTTAAAATAGCCGTTACGAAAGATAAATAATTAATCACTTAGGTTACACTTTCTCACGCGAATGCACACTCGTGAAACAGTGATGTTAATTAAAAGGAAAGGAACGTATTTTCAATGTACTTAATTTCTTAGAAAAAATACAAGTGCATTAAACAAATAAAAAAAAAAATTTCTTCTTAAATTAAATAATCTCCATAGAAAAAGGAATAAAAAGTTAAAGATTAAATGAACAAATTCGAAATGTTTTTTTTTTTTTTTTTGGAATTACAATCTGGCTCATTTAAACATGAAAATATATTTCTTAATTCTTCCCTTACATTTAACGTAAGCCTATTTTTTTCAATTCAAAACCATTTTGAGCATAGACGTAAATAAAGTTCTCCAGCAAAGTTTGTCTCCTTAAAGTAGTTACTAAAATCTAAACTATTTTGTAGTCACTACATTTTAGAAAAGTAGTTCAAGTTGTAGTAAATTACATTTATAACAAAAGTAGTTGTAGTTGTAGTAAACTACAAATCTAATGTATTTTTTTCGACCGGTGTCCATGAGTTAACCTCCGTGATATAAATAGCCATTTATAAAAGGAATTTCGAACAATTCTAATAGATGCAAGCTCACAACTAATTTAAACCATTTAAACAATTAAAAATTGAATACTTCCCCTCTATTACAATATAAATAAAACTCAAATAGAGGAAAAAAATGATCAGTTAAAGAAACAGTTTCTGTCTTTGCAATTTCGAAATGAAACAAAATGGATTTCTATATGCACGATACTTATCTTTGCTGACTGTAAGTAATCATTTTCTAAATATTTAAATTAATACATTGAATCATACTTAATTTCTTTACATATATTGGATATGTAATAGAAATGTTTATTATTGCAATAGTAGTTATCGAAAGTAAACATTTCAACCTCTCCTAACTTGAAATCTAATAAATTAAAATTTGCATTTTGTTTTTAAATGTTACTTTTCTTACTTTAAAAAATTAAATTTTTGCTATTGGGAAAATGATTTTTTGTATTACTAAAAGATTTCTTTTTCCTATGAACTGCAAATAAGTTTGGATTTCGGAAAATATTAACACAACAATTTTTTTTTCTTTTTTGCTTATATTGCAAGCCCTTAAATTGATAAATATGATAAGTTTGTCACACTCCTTCGTTAACCAGCACTTATAAATTCATAAAAGATCTTAATATTAAAATACGATAAATTTACTGTAGGTAATTTTACTGCAGAACTTTGGATTATGCGCAAAACTGGTTCACTTTTGAGCCCTTTTGCATTGGTAGTCCACTCAGAAGAGTAAACATTGCATGTCGGTAAGCTTGTGCTCTGATATTTGTAGATTTTGGATGTATTATAAATAAAAATGTATTTTGTGATAATTGAAAAAGAATCTACGCCAGAATCAGGTGGGCTCTCACTGATTCATCAGATCTGACATTACTCAAATAGATAAAATAATGACATGGCTAATAATATAGTCTTGTATATAAATGAGGCAAACGTTCATATAATAATAATAATGGTATGACAGGTGCATGGATGGTGGACCCACCTTCCCGCGACTATCCGCAGCTTCTGGTGGGTCGATGGTGAGCTTTTATCAGATATTGGACAGTTAAGTTCGATAATATATATGAGTGATTCTCACGAAATATGACATTTCAAAAAAAAAAAATTCAGATTCAAAGTCTTCGAAATTAAGTAATTTTTTTTTAGTATATTCCTTTAGTTACCTACATTAATGACTAGTAGACAGCAGTGTAGTTTATTGACATTTGCTCAGTAAAAAAAATAAATAGAAATTCACCAAATTTTGAATGCCATGAAAATGACAGTTTACAAGTCATGAAGACAGTCATTTAAGTTAACAGTAAGTAACTCAGATGAAGAAACTCACAAAAGATAATGTTGAATTCTAGTTTTATTTTTTATGATAACGAATTCCAAATATAAATATTGTGAACAATTTGAACAAATTAATCAAATATAATAAAAGTGAGAGGATGACACACACGGAATGTAGGAAGTTTTAATTTGCAACGAAACAATAAAAGCAAAGAAAACTAATCTTTTGTGCAAGATTTCGTCAATTTTGGAGTTTTCAGAAAAAGCAAAATGCCTGGAAGAAATAGGGTAAGGAGCAGAAATTTTTGAAATGATGATATTTTTGGAAGTTTTGACTCAGTCTTTTCTCCTGGGCCACTTAAAGCAATTAACAGCCTGTTTCCCGGCACGAATCTTAAAGTTAACTTCAATATCTTCATTGAGAACTTCATCAACTTCTCCTACATTAAAAATTATGATCTTAGGAATTTTTCTAATACCAACATTCAGAATAGTTTTTTTTTAATTAAAAATCAGTTCACTTACCTGGAAACCATTCATCCTCGAATCGAATAGCCACCCAACTATTAATTTTAATTGTTTCAGATTCAACTTCAATAGGTTCTTGCTCAGTTGAGCGTGATTCTTTATCAAAATAAAGAGTTTGTACTGCGGTACTGGAATTTAAATAGTTGAGAGAACCAATGTCAAAGTCACATTTAAGACTGAGGCAGTTACAGCTCAATTTACGAAAGAAGAGGCAAGTTGAATCTTTTTTCCAGAAGACTTGATGCACATTCATGGACCCTTTGAAGGGAATGATTTTCTTCCCTTCAATGAATTTATCGACTGCTTCTAAATCAGAAGTCTTTACTTCTTTAATTTTTATATTACACTCTTTTGTAACAACAGAAATGAAAGTTTTCATATCTGGTATGTTTCCACCAAAAGCCACATATTTATCAGCAGAGCGTTTTACAACTGCCCCAACGTTAAATTCTTTTGCAAATTCTATTGTATTTAATGAGCAATATTTCTCTGATAAAATATATTTACTGCATTTTCCCCAAATATGTAATTTCATCATGTATCAAGGTACGACTTATCTATATTCATTAATTATGTCTTTCATTTTTCAAAAATCAATTATTGTACATATCAAATCATGTTTTTTATGGCTACCACAATGTTTGCCAGATCAATGTATTTTAAATTACTGTATGAAATTTGATGATGAATGGGATAGGGGCCGTTTTCGTTACCCAGTTTATTTAAATAAAGCAAGCAAGCTTAATCTTATAAAGCTATCAATTCAATATTGTAATAGTCTAAGACTTCCATATTCGCTGTTTCGCAGTCACTGAAGAAAGCTCCAAATGAAAGTGCTGTTGTTAGCCGCTCTGTTAACGCTACTAATATATAAATACTAATATATAATATTAACAAAATATATAAATTTTGTATTTATTTTGGAGACAACAATGTTACCAGCTGGTTCAAAAGTCCCTATATATATAAAGACGGAAAAGAGTAAAAAACCCGTAGCCAATAAATTAAATTTCGTTTTCAAATTTTTTTCGGGAATAATAAAATATCCACAGCTACCAAATTTTTTTACGGATAAAATTTATATATTGAATTACTTCTTAAAAAAATTAACAACAATGATTTGTTTATTGCTAAGAATAGATTTACTCCTCCCGAAAAGTTTCTATCATTGAAATAGTATTTCCACTGCCAGTATTTCCTCTTTTCCGTCTCGCTTTCAGGCCGGGTTACCAGATTTAGAATCAGATATTTTATTAGATAAAATGCAATATTGTTTATCGCAAACTCTATCGCTAATTCAAAGATACATGGTGAAAATTAAAGATCAATCCCTGCATGTTTAACACGTTGGGCGCCGCGTCTGCCATCGGTAACCGACACTGGACTTTCCATTTAGGCCGCGTCAGCCACCGGTGACTGACACTAAAATTACATTTAGGCTGCGTCTGCCACAGCTTGCTGACACTGACCTTTCACATAGGCCGCGAAAAACAGCTGTCTCACAGCGTATAACATGATATAAAACTATAAAATTTACACTCTTTTACGGAATTGCAGAAAATTTATTCAAAATTACTTAATCATTGTGATTTATTGTTCAACAAATTCAATTTAGTAGATTTTTATCCACCACTATTTCGAAATAATTCGTAGGCTTATATAATTCATCACCTTATCATATCTATGTCATGCTATGCCTTAAAAAAAGCGAGCAAAAAAAGTCTAATATTTGCTAAATTTACTCAGTAGTTATTTACCGTGTTTTTAATTATTTTGGAGAGGCCGGAGCAGTTGGCATCTCTGTATACTCGGAGCAAAGAGTGGGATCCGTTTTCTTTTCTTTAATATAAATAATGGCATAAAAGTTTAGTAATCACTATATGATATTAATAATAACTATATTTAACCTGATGATAACCCCAAGAGATGTATGATTCATTGCACGGTATTCCTTACACAGATTTCCGTAAACTGACACTTTTTCTAAACGGCTAATCATTATTAATAACCAAAGTTTTAAAAAAAATTGAAAATATTTATGGATTGAGTAAAGAAAGTTTTAGTTCCTTGAGTTGTCAACTCAGTGAAAATTTTTAAGTATTTAAAAAGTGAAAGAGATAAAAAAAAAATTAGACACTGTTACTTTCGCATGATTAACATAAGCGAAAACCATGCAATCTTATTAGTTATTTCTGCAGTGCATTTGTAATTATATACAATGCCTACGTTACCAGATTTCCTACTTTGCCAAAAAAAAAATCAGATTTTGTATGCAATACCGAAATTTTATTACGTTTTATAAACGTTGTTGAACAGCAGATCCAATTATTGAGTTTGCGACTATCAATGTTCAACTCCGTAGTGTTGTAATTTTGAACCCTATCCAGAAGACAAGGGAACTCCTGGATCAAGTATTGGGAGAAATTTGCCTTCGTGGAGGACTTTTGATCAAACTAATCCGCTTTTGTGTTACACATGGAGAGGAAAACAACCCACGGTTAGTATAGTGGTAAAGGGACTGATCCCACTACCACTGAGGATATTTAACGTCAGCAAAATTTTATCGTTTTACCTACAAGTGCTTAGTATGGTCTGAAAAGTTTTTGTTTTCACCAATATTATTATTCTCTCACAAATATATTGATAATTATTAACCCTTTGGGGACGGGTGATTCAGAAAAGCATTCGTACAAAATCAGAATCAAGTTGTAATTAAATAAAAAACGGTAACTTAAATGTAGTCGTTGCTAATTTGACAGACTTACTTTGCTTTTAATTTAATTATTGTTAGTTTAAACATATATATAATCAATGTTAATTCAAAGTATAACTAAATAGTTTTATTTTGAACAAAGGATTGGTGAATTAAATAAATCAAACAATTATGACTCCGCCCACAAATAAACTGCTAAAGAAATACTTTGATTACCAGTTTTATATTTTTAACCTGATTGATACGGTTTTATGCTGTCACGTATTTGTGACAGTCAGCCCGAAAGGGTTAATAGCTGATATAGTTGATTGATATATACCTATAAATATATATATAACAAAATGGTTACCTTTCTCTTACGTATAAGCTTTTCCTTGAATTTACTTTAGACTGAAGAGTAGGAAAACGAAATTTGTTTATCTACCACAAAAAAATATTAATTATAATTAATATAAAATTTAATCTTCTTAGCTTTACTGCGTGTTATAAATAGTAACTTAAAGTTAAATAATACATCTACCCGTTAAAATTTCAGCTGGTGGATGTAATGAGTAGAGAATGAGAGTTTATTTTTATTCTGCGGCAAAATTCAACGCTTGAAACATGACTCGGCATAAAATCCAAATGCTAGCTGCTCTGAAATCGTATTTTTGTTTAGGTTTCTTTACAATTGTACGAGGACACTCTCTTCAGTGAGAACGCGTTTTTAGTACAAATAAAGCATTAATTTGATTTGAGCGTGTAGATTATCATAGATAAATCACAGTTTGACTGCCTTAAATCTTTTATTTTGAGTAACATATATATTGCAAATATATATGAAGACGTGAGGGATCAGTGGTTTTCTGACATTGTAAAGATATGCGATTCAATTCTCAGCGGCGGCTTTCCACAATGACAGGTGACCACAAAGGAGACATTTTGGATCCTCAACCTCCATTTCCTGATATTTTTGCAGTTTTTTACCAATATATGAAATCTGGATTTTTATAGTTTTCTATAGAATGCCTAAAATTGATCGATAAAGTCCAAAATGATTATTATGATATTAGTTCAAAATTATATTTTATGTATTACTACCAAGCATTCAATGGAATGCCTAATGACAAACCGGCAAACGCGGGAAGTACAATTCCTATTGAAATGGAACCCCGAATTAGGTGAGATCAAGTACTTGTATATAAATGCAACAATAAATTTGTTTCTCAATGTAATTATTATGGTCGGGTTAAATTGAAAAGGGTTAGGTTGAATGAAAAATTCTGGCAGAGAACTAATGCGCCTAATTTTACAAGGATATTTAAGTGAAAGACAATTAGTACCCCTCAATATGTATGTATCAGATGTACTGCTAAGTTTTGTTGGATAGTTTCTTTATAAGTTTAAACATATATGCACATGCTTTTTTCCGCTATATATGCTCTTTAAGCTGCAACATTACCATTGAGATAAATACTCTACAACATTCTGTAAAATGAGGCTCGTGCTTTCGTGAATATAACCTTATTGTTGACCTAATAATTGCCTCAAAATGCTTTATAAGTTATAGAAGAAATGTTAACTTTCGTTTCTTGAACAGGAGTATGAATATTTGAATGAAATCAGTTTGAATATGAGAGTATGAAATGCCACTTTGATTTTAAACTATAATTCAAAAGCAATGTGGCATTTCATACTTTTATACAAAACAACGAAATTATCTTTAAATTTAAAAAGCAAAACATGGTCAAATTAGCGCAAATTTAGATAAATTGAAACTATGGTAATTTGTAGTTTGGAAAAAAAGCAAGGTGGCATTTTAGACATTTACACGAAGCAACGAAATTATCTCTAAATTTAAAAACAAAACATAGTAAAATTGGTACAAATTTAGATAAGTTAAAAAATATAATAATGTATAAGTTTTTTAAAAGAAAAGCAAGGTTGCATTTTATACTTTTATGCAAAGCAACGAAATTATCTTTAAATTTAAACACAAAACAAGGTTAAATTAGCACAAATTTAGATAAGTTAAAAACTATAATAATATATAAGTTTGAAAAAAAAGCAAGGTGGCATATTTCATAATTTTATAAAAAACAATGAAATTATCTCTAAATTTCAAAACAAAACATGATAAAATTATCACAAATTTAGATAAGTTAAAAAAATATGTTTAAAATTTAGAACATTCATTTGTATTTGAACTGTTTAGACACATCACTGTTTGTAACGCATCCATATTGATCTGTTTCGTCTTTTTCTTCCAACATTCTTTTCCTCTTCTCTGGTTTTTGTTCTTCAATGGCATCCATCTGACTTTGCAAAAAATCATCGTATCTCTAACATAAAAGCAACAAACGAATTAGGCATATTTTTTGAAATTCACGATAATCAAAGTTTGGAAGAACTTAGAAATTTGTAATAACTATTTCATGAGATTGTCTTTAATTTTATTTTCTTTATTTTCATGTCAAGGTTGTTTATTTCGTACTCTTTGCGAAAAAAATTTTTAGTGGTAGTAAATTTTGCTTTTGAATGTCTGATTCTTTTTTAGTAATTTCGATATAAAGTTATACTCCCCACCACTATAAGTAAATGATTTAATAGCTGATATAAAAGATCACCTCCCGATCTGTGAAGAGAATCGTCTCCCGAGAGATTTTGATGCAATCAATAGACAGTTTTGATTAGACCTTTTGCTTACGGTGATCAACTCTTCTCTTTCGTCTACAACAACGACTGTTGTGTCCAGATATTGCAGTGACAAAGTTTTGTGCCACAAAATGTGATGCCTATTTGAAAACAGACTTATTTGTTTACTACTACCATTGGGGCGTATCACGCTAACTTCTACAATTTGTGTTTACGATTTGGATTGCAAACTTCAGTTTCAATAGTGCTTACGTCATCAATTATAGTGGGCGTCTCACGAAAACTTGAAATAAATTAATAGTGTGAATTATGACTACAAAAGCTGATTATTTGTGTTTATTTGCAAACATTTGTGCATTCTGAAACTTTTATGGTCACGGCACCAAACAGAGCTTCATAGTGCGAGTTGCACTAAGACAATTTTGTTTTCTTGTCAGCATAAAGTGTATGCCGAACTACAATTTTATTTACAGGTTATAATTTTCGAGCAGCGGTAGCTGCATTTATTCCAAGTAAGTGCAGATAAATTTATTTTATAAACTTTATAATTATTTCTGTACTTACAATAACACTATAATGTCTAATACAATTCAAATCAGTGAAAGTGCTGTTCCCAGCTGGGTAATGGACACTATGGATATACTAAAGCAACAACTTCAACAACAAACCGAACTCAACAAAACTCTATCTCAGCAAATAAATGACATCAAAACAGTTTTTGAAACTAAGATGACCACACTGCAGGAAAGTATGGATAAGATCCAAGCTGAAAATGATGAATTAAAAAAAGAAAATAGACATCTACAAAAAATCAACAAACTGAATGCAGAGTCAGAAATAATAATCCCAAGCAATCCCATGATATCCATAGCCACTCCAGTAAAGAAAAACAAAAATCGAAGGAAATCATCAACAAAAGCCAATACGAATAACAACCAACAAAAAACAATCAGTGACGAAGGAAAACAACAAGCAGTTACAAAAAGAACCAGATCAACCAATTCGGAGGAAGATGAACCCACCAACAAAAAATTTCCCAATGCAAAAAATTTTATTCCAATTCAAAAACAACAAGCCAACACCACAGCAGCTCAAGATGGAGCCACCATACGGCAGACATCAATAGCGACCACCTCTAAGGAATGCCAGCATGGGGAACCGCCCGCTACATCCGAACCTAGGAGAAACCAACTGAACCAGCCTAATGACGTCATTGAAGAAGCAATGGAAGAAACAACAGATTTTCAATACCAGAGAGCAAGCAAACCCAGGATTCCACCGATAATAATAAAAGATAACAGCGTACAATGGCTAAACCTAAAGAAGAAGCTTCAAGACCAGCAAATAACCAGTTTTGAAGGTAAACACACAGGAGAATATTTAAAATTACATTTTTTCGAAATTGATATGAGACGTCGTGCCATAGATATACTAGATGACTTACAGATAAAATACCATACTTTCCAATTAAATGAAGAAAAGCCAATCAGAGTTGTCATTAAAAGTATTCCGGTAGAAATTACAGAAGAACAAGTGAAACAAAACCTCATATTATATGGATTCACTCCGAAAAAAGTTACGCAGATGACAAAATTTACTGAACAAGGCAGGACAAAATTACCTCTACATATTATCACATTAGACAAAACGGAACAAAATAAAGATATCTTCTACCTAACCCGATTCATGGATCTTGTTGTCTCAGTAACGAGTTACAAAGGGCGCCGAGGACTCACACAGTGTCATAGATGTCAACAATATAACCACGTCCAGGCCAGCTGCAGACATACACCTAAATGTTTGAAGTGCGGTCAGGAGCACCTAACTCATCTCTGTCAGAAAACCAAAGATACTCCAGCAACATGTGCCAACTGTGGTGGACCACATCCGGCCAACTACAAACAGTACCCAAAATATCCGACTCTCAAGATCAACAGCTTCAACAATCAAAACAACAGAATTACTCCTGGCAGCACAAACAGCTATGCAAAAATCGTAAAATCAGCATATCAACCAAATACCAGCATTAATCTACAAACAGACATAACCATCATCAAGGAAGCAAAATCACTACTATCAGAGCTCAAGCTCTTTGTGAACTTTTTACAAAGCAACGAAAGCTTTAACATGTTCAAGAAAATCCAAAAAGCAGTTTACTCAGAGGAACAAGAAGCAATGGATTCAGAATACTAAGATCAACACTGAAACCAACCATCAATATTTATTTTTGGAACGCTAATGGTATAATCGAAAAACAGCATGAACTAAAAAACTTTATAATAGAACACAATCCTGATATATTCATAATAACAGAAACTCATCTAAATGCAACCCAAAATCTTAAAATAGCCAACTATACAGTCTACAGATGTGATAGAAGGTACAGAGGGGGAGGCGTAGCACTTCTAGCAAAAACCAACTTATTAACAACAGAATATAACTCAAAAAATGATAATGGATATGAGCAAATTTCTATTTTATTACGCTACAGAAACAAGAACATCAAAATCACAGGAATTTATAATTCTCCAAAAAATAAATTAACAGATAATGATATGAACCTCCTATTTCCAGCCACCCTAGATACAATAGTTGCAGGTGACTTTAATTCCAAACATCCAGTATGGGGCTGCAACAACTTCAATCACAGTGGTTCAAAATTGAAAGATCTTATTAGCAAATATCAATTAACAGTAGTAGCACCAACAACTCCAACTTACATTCCAAATCGGATTAACCATAGTCCGGACATACTAGACTTCGCAATAACAAACATGCATGTTCCAATGCTCGCCTGCGCTCATAACCATTTGTCATCAGATCATCTGCCAGTTCAACTGCTCGTTGGGGAAACCATAGAACAATCTGAGAAACCAAATTATAAAACTGACTGGAACCATTTTCAAAATACTCTTACAATTAATGGAACAGACCTACCATCCTTGGAAAACGAAACTGCAATAGAAAACTATATACAGCAAATCCAGAATGAAATAACAGATGCTTTTAAAAACGCTTCCACAGAAACTAAGTATATTGCTCATCATTACAGATTACCACCTGAAATAAAGAATATAATAAGATTAAGGAACTCGCACAGGAAATGGTACCAAAGAACTTACGACCCAGCACACCTGGACGCAATAAAACAACTCAATAACCAGATTAAAAAACACAGTAAAAAATATAAAAACAACTGTGGCAGGCAAAAATCGCCTCCCTCTGCACTACCAACAACTCTATATGGAAAATGGCCAAGAAACTGAAAACAACTCCTCAAATAGACAGACCAATAAATGGACCAACAGGCGCAGCTTACACAATATCAGAAAAAATCGAAATATTCGCAGATTCACTTCAAAATCAATTTTCACCAAATATCAACTCTGACCAAAATCATCACAATATCATCACAGAAGAAGTTAATAATTTTCAAACTGAACACCTCATCCCAGAAACAATAAATTCAACCAATAATGAAGAAGTTAGCTGCATCATACAAAAACTGAAAAACAATAAAGCTCCAGGTGAGGACGGGATAAAGAATAAGATGATAAAACTATTACCAAACAACTACATCTGCAAAATCACGCATATTTTTAATGTCTGCCTTGCTCATAATTACTACCCACAAATCTGGAAAAACGCATCAGTCATTCTATTTCTCAAGAAAAATAAGAACCCAAGCTGCCCTGAGAGTTATCGCCCAATCAGTCTACTTAACATACTTGGAAAAATATACGAAAAAATCATCTATAATAGAATAAAACCACTTCTTACAGCCCGACCCGACGAACAGTATGGATTCCGACAAAAGCTAGATACCACCAAACAGTTACTCCGAATAATAGACTATACTGGCAGAGCAATCATAAATAAAGAAACAATAGCCTTCCTGATGATTGACATATCCAAAGCATTTGATAAAGTATGGCACACTGGTACAATATATAAACTCATACAGCTGAATTTTCCACCCGGCATAATCAAACTCTTATCCTGCTATCTTTCTAATAGAACATTTCAAATCACCATCAAAAACAAAAAATCCACAAAGAGAAACATCACAGCCGGAGTACCACAGGGCAGCATTCTGGGACCGATATTATACATATTATACACTTATGATTTTCCTATAAACAAAGCCGATTATAACAGCATAACAGCCTATTACGCAGACGATACCGGTATTATTATTAAATCCAGAAACCCAAATCATGCTCTTCAAAAACTACAAGACCATATAGACGAAATAGAAGACTGGTGCTTAAAATGGAAAACTGCAGTAAATGCTGGAAAATCACAAATATTAATTATACAAAAAAGAAGAATTAAAATACTTCCACAACTTCAACCAAAAATGTTCAACATACCAATACCAATAGTTAAAAAAGCAAATTATCTTGGCCTTATAATCAATAGCAAACTCACCTGGAATGATCACATCAAAAGCACAATAGATAAAGCAAATGCAGCAATAATAGCCATACAACCATTAATATATAATCAGAATATGTCACTTAAACTAAAGAAGCTACTATATACAGCAATGATCCGCCCAATACTTACCTATGACTCACCTGTCTGGACAACGATACCTCAACATCTACTGAAGAAATTAAACCAATGCCAAAACAAGATCCTTAGAAAAATAACCTGTGCAAGATGGTTCATCCGGAATACCAATATACATGCAGATCTCAAAATACCAACTCTATCACAGCATATATACAAGCTAAATGCAGATTTTTTCGATAAAGCCATAGAATGTAAAACAGCAAATTTTAATGAAATCTTTAAATTTGAAAATTATATCAAAGATAAAAACTACAGACCAATAGCTGCACATTTCACCTCCGACGCCTCATATCATAACTATCAAAACAAATAATTTCATCAACTTTTCTGAAAATAACGTTTACTCATGCTGATACAATTCTGAACAACTCCAAAATCAAACAAACACAGTTTAGAGCAAGCTGCTCAATTTATTTTTGATTGCTCGATTTCTTTTTAGTTATTCAAGCAAAGAGCTTGAAACATTCATAAAAGCAACTCCATTGCCTGCTCACATCATTGCTCAACCAAAACTGTTATAAAATTCCAGATGAATGGGATAGGGGCCGCTTCGCGGCCCAGGTGCCCAATAAAATCAAAACACTAGGACTAGATCTGTGAAGATGCAGCATCCGTCCCCCCAGGAGAGGCCCTCGTGCAACTCCAGCTACAATTCCATAGACTGGTTTCAATCATCAAAGAACTAAAAGAACCTTTAAAAAAAAGAGAAGTTTTACAACTGCTGCAAACAATCATGCGTGAGTCCACTTCTGAAAAATTTCACTTTCGGACTAAACTGAACTCTTTTTTTTTTTAACTTTAGTTTGTATCTCTATTACTATACAAATTAATATTTTTGAATGCTGATCACACTAGATGACGCCACTGAGGCTTAGCAAAATTTATGTAGAATCTTCATGATTTTGAACCCCGATTTTGTGTATATATGCTATCATCAATTTTTAATGCTCAATTCCAAATTTCTACTGCAATTAATGTAAATATCACAGATTATGCTCGTATTTCATGTATTTCCATCTAATCATGGCTGTATTCATTTTTCAATGGCAATTAATGTAAATCTCCGATCAAGTTTGTACATACTTCTAATCATGGTTACTTTATTATAATGTTACCACATTGTTACATAATTCAAAATGTTTTATTCATTGTATATAATTTTCATGATGAATGGGGTAGGGGCCGTTGCGCGGCCTAGGCACCCAGTTTTTTTTTTTTTTTTTTTAAAAAAAGATCAGTGTTGATGTAAAGGCGTCATAATTATTAACTAATATTCCGAAAGTTTCAATTCATAATAATCTGTCATTCTATAAAGTATTTTGCTAAATGTGTCGTAGTTGGTTCTCCTGAGAGAGAAAATTTTTTAGAGTAGCTATAATCTGGATGAGAAGGAAAAAAAAGTGGTATCCGAGCTACTAGGTCTATCGGAATGTGTTCCATTATACGATGGTGCAAAAGGTGCCATTTTGAAATAAAAGGACGTTGGGCATTTATCCTTAAACGTAGATCTCAGATGAACCACTTAGTTCTGTCGGATACCTTCGTCACAAGTATGAACATGTATGGGTATGCTCTTTTGCACCATATATTCTGTGTCACTTCAATCTAGAATAATACGAAGGGTAATTTCCCAATACTTGATCTAGGAGTTTCCTTGTCTTCCGGATCGGGTTCAAAATTACAAGACTACGAAAATGAAGGCTAATTGAACTCAAAATTGGGTCGGCTGTTCACCGACTGTTGTACAATAAATTTAAATAATGCATATTATTTTATTTAATAATTTAAATTAAATAAAGAGAATTTAATCTAGAAAAAACTAAATAATTGAAAGAAAACTAACATATCAAGTTAAAAAAAAAGGGGGAACAATGTCATTTTAATGGCGGATAAAAATTCGCAAAAAGGAGCAAAGGTCTAAAAAAAGAAGAAAAAAAAGGAATGTGCGGACACGTAGGACCAGCCCGAAGGCGTCCCAGAGGTGAACTGACCTCAAGTCGAAAGTTAGAAAAATTTTGAAAGGAAAGGGGGAATTGACCAATTAGTGTCCAGGAAAAGTCCTAACCGGAAGGCGGGAAGCCCCGTTTGAAAACAAGCGGGAGGGAGGGAAACAGAAAACTATAAAAAACAAGATGGTTAAGCACCCAAAAAGTAAAACATGGGGGAAAAGTTAAATAAAAATTTGGCTGGTGCTAAAACTAAAAAAAAGGCAAAAAGGTCGGTAAAAGGCTAAAATTAATTGCAAAAAAATCGTTAAATTAAATAATATAAAAGGAAATCGAATTGAAAGGGGAAATAGAATAAATTAAAGAAGAAGAAAAAAAAGAATACACAGTTAAAAATTATGTCGCAGATCAATGTGACAGTAAGTATAGTAGGAAGTAACAGAAAAAAATGCAACGAACCATCCTTAAAAAAATATCGCTAGGATCATTAGAATATTACGTAAGATTGTAAAATAAATATCCCTTTGCGTCACAAATTCAAATATAAGTGGAAAACCAATTAAGTATAAAAGAAAATGCTAATTTTTTGTCTCACTGCACACGAAATTTGCTGTTTTGCGCATCTACATTTTTCGTTTGCTTTAATAATGTGTTGTAAAATAATTGAATGTCATCAAGTAAATTAAAACTTACCCAATATGTATAAATTTAAAAATAAATTTGTAGTTCGGTAAGAAACTTTTTAATTACAATGATCCAGACCAATGTCTAGATTTGTTAGTGTCGCTCAAGGTGCTTTGTTTGACTTGTTTAACATTTAATGGTATTTAAGTACAAAATATATCTTACAAAAAGATAAGCAATGCATTCTCGTTAGTTGTAACCAAAAGTTCTTACTTAATTTCCAAAATATCGATGTTAAGGAGAAAAATATAATCGGAACCCAAAATTATACTTGTCATGCAAAAACTCCTAGTTTTAGATATTTTTAAAGATGCATGAGCTAAGTATATAAGCGAAAAAATATTAAAAATTACAATTAAGGTAAAAGGAATGAAACAACAAAGATAACCCTAATGTTCAGAAAAAAAAATTTATATTTTTTTTAAAATTTTCAAATTTTTTTGTTTAAGCAGAATTTTTATCAAAGCTGATGAGACTGTAGCATCATCAAAGAGGTTCAGGCCGAAACATCACCAAAGTTGTTCAGACCGAAGTTCCATCAAAGTTTTGCAGACCAAAGCTTCATCAAAATTGTTCAGAACTGTGTTGGTTGTAAACGTAAATGTTTTCTAATTACAATCAACACTAAACAAGTATGTCATAGAACAAACTCTTTTTACTATCACAAAAGTACACAAAGAATATATACATGTTGCCAACAAAAGAATAATGTAAGAAATTATATAATAAATAATATAATAAATAATCACTGCATCTGCGTTCACGCATTTGCGTCTGGTAATCACTGCATCTGCGTTCACGCACTTGCGTCTGGAACATCCTCCCCACCCTGATCAACCTCAAGAGGAATGATCAGTTCAACAGGTCGGGATATTTCCTTGCCATCAGATCGTAAAGAACAAGTGCGGACTTTTCCATCGCGTCCTTTAATTAGTCCGGTCACCAATCCTCTTTTCCAGGTATGTCGTGGTCTTACATCTTCGTGAAGTAGTACTATGTCTTCAACACGAACATGAGATGATTTTTGAATGTTGCGAACTTGGTGGAAAGATCTTAATTGCAATAGACCATTCCTTAGACCATTTCTTCCAAAATGTGTCTAATAAATCCTGTTGCTGCTTGTACAATTTTGTCAGATTTCTACTAGATGCTGCAGGCTGTGAAGTTATGGTTGTAAGTCTTTTACCGGTAAGAAAATGGGATGGTGTTAATGTTTCTTCAGGATCATCATTTCCTTGTTCATAAACTAACGGTTGACTATTTAATGCGGCTTCAACACCAACTAATGCTGTAGAAAGACCTTCTTCATCTAACAAGGTTCGACCAAGAGATTTTCGCAAACATCTTTTTGTTAGTCCGATCAAACGTTCCCACCATCCTCCCCACCAAGCCGCTCGTGCAACAATAAATTTCCACTTAATTCCCGTCTGGGCATAATATTGCTGAACTTTTGACGATGTTAAGTTGTCCCATAAAATGGATAGCTCTTTATTAGCGGCATGGAAGGTAGTGGCGTTGTCAGTGTATATTGTATGAGGAACTCCTCTTCTGCCTACAAATCTTTTTAGGGCCATGAGAAATTTGTCAGTAGTGAGGTCAGAGACTAGTTCGATATGTACAGCAAGAGTAGTTGAGCAAGTGAAAAGTTCGATATAGGCTGTATTTAAAGGTTACAAGTTACGAACATAAAGTGGGCCAGCGAAGTCTATGCCAATAGTAGTAAATGGAAGACAAGGTGTAATTCTGTCCCTTGGTAAAGGAGCTTCGATTTGTTGACTTCTAGATGCCTGTGAGAGCTTACAAGGTAGACATTTGTAGAGCACTCGTTTAATGGCTTCACGTCCTCGTATTATCCAGAAGTTGGAACGAATGTCTGAAAGTACTATTTGAACATCTAAGTGATGAAGCTTCACATGTGTGTAGTATATGAAAAGATGTACAAAAGGATGAGATCCATCAAGAAGCAAAGGGTGTTTTTGCTCATTTTTGAGCGATGCGAACTGTAATCTACCTCCTAATCGTATGAGATTTTCTTGAAGAAATGGGTTGAAACGGCTAATTTTTGAAGATTTTGGCAAAGGGGAATTATTTTGTAAAGCGTGAAGCTCTGCCGAAAAGCATTGCTTTTGCACTGTGAGAATCCAATAGTTTATTGCTGTGTTAAGCTCATCACATGTGAGGTCAATAGAAATGCGTTGCTTGGATCGACAGTTATACAAGAAACGAAATATCCATGCTGTAACTCTAAGAGGTTTCATATATGAACTGAAGCGCGATATATCAATAAGAGGTTGGTAAGAAGTTATCAATAAAGATTGAGAAGCTGGTTTACGTAGTTCAGCATAAATATCTGGATTAGCGTCACTCAGTTGTTTTGAAGGCCAAAACTCTGATGATTGTGTTAGCCAGGTTGGTCCTAGACACCAAAGATCCAATGATTTAAGCTCTGTTGGTGCAACACCACGAGACAAGTGGTCGGCAGGATTTTCATTGCCAGGGCAATGCCGCCATTGTGTTGGATTTGTGTAATTGAGAATTTCGTTCGTTTGGTTACAGACAAAGGTTTTCCAACGATTTGGATCACCTTGTATCCAATTTAAGGCAACTGTTGAGTCACTCCAAAGTGTCGCTGTGTTCCTATCCAGTTTAGTTTCTGTACAAAAATAATGGAGTAATCGAGCACCCAATAATGCGGCTAACAGCTCTAAGCGGGAAAGTGTTATTCTTTTCAGAGGAGAAAGTCTATTACGACTGCAAACCATTCGAACATGAAATTTAGTATCTTCTGTGAATCGTACATATAACACTGTTCCGTAAGCACGTTCCGAAGCATCGCAGAATACATGAATGGTAACATCAGCAGAAGATATTCCAATCCATCTGGGGATTCGAATGTCGTTTAAATGTGGTAAGTCTATAATCCATTTTGACCACCTTGATGCGATAGATGGGGGTAAAAGTTCGTCCCATTCAATACCACATAGCCATGTATCTTGAAAGAGAATTTTTCCGACAACAGTAGATGGTGAGAAAATTCCCAAGGGATCAAAAATCTTTGAGATTATTTTCAGAAGTAAGCGTTTAGTGACCGGTTCCTTAAATAAATCGTGGTCATGCTCCTTAATATTTTGATGAAACGAATCTTCTTCTGTATCCCAATGTACACCTAAGACTTGAGTCTTACTTTTAAACTTTATTTTTTCTTTTTTCCATTCGTTTTTCAGAACTTGGGAGTTGGTACTCCATTTTGCTAAAGGAAGGCTTATAAGACTCGTGAGTTCTCACATTTCGTGAAATAGGGTTTTCGCTTCGATTTCTGAATCAACTCCCACAACGAAATCGTCCATGAAAATATTGCCTTTTAGATGTTTAGCTGCTGTGGGATAAATGTCGGAGTACATGCAGGATAATTCATCAAGTGTAGCTGAAAGAAGGAATGGGCTGCTGGTTAATCCAAAGGGCAAACGTGTAAATTGATAGACCACAATTTCATTCTCTAGCTGCAAATGTTCTTCACCATTTTTCCTGGTTTTGAACCACAAGAACTTAGTAGCACATCTGTCTTTTTCCCACAAGGTTAATTGTAAAAAAGCCTGACTTCCATCACTAATAATTGCTTGTTTGTGAAGACGAAATCGCAATAAAGTGGCTAAAATTTCTGGAAGTAAGTTGGGACCTTGTTCTAGAACATCGTTTAATGATGGATGGCCTGGTGTGTGAGAAGAGGCGTCGAACACTGTTCGTCCCTTTATTTCTGCGTTTCTCTCTTTAATGACTACGTGATGGGGTATGTAATAGTTTTTTTCTTCCTTATCATGATTTTCCGGTGATATTTCAACTTGCCTTTTGTCTATGTAATCTTCCATGAGTGTAACATACATTTCCTTTAAGCTTGGATCTGTTTGGAGCTTCTTGCACAATGTATTGAAGCGTTTTGATGCTACGTGATAGTTATTTGAAGAAAGAGTAACGTCTTTCTTCCAAGGTAATCTAACAACACGACGATTTTCTATGACTTCATAAGAGCTTCGAAAGTCTTCCAATATTTCAGAATTGCGAATGGACATTTCTTTGTCTTGCATGGCTTTAATACCTAAAGTATCTAAGTCCCAGAATTTCCTAACTTGATCATCTAAAGTATATGGTAATTTGATGCTAATATTATGAACTGACGATAAAGAAGAGACAGATGTATGAGATCTGGATCCAGACAAAATCCAGCCAAAGACTGATGGAATGAGCACAATTGTTTCCGAAAGTCTGAAAGGAATCTCAGAATTCACCACCGTCCAGTAAAAATCTGCACCAATCAGAACTTCTATAGGCATCCCTTGCATGGCGTCATTCGGATCAGCAAGTTTAAATTTTTTCTTGCGAGCCATAGAAGCAATCTCTAATGGAACTGATGGATGAACTGCATATCTATTAGAACTTTCAAATGCATGTAGATAAATTTCTGACTGATTCCAAATACTTGATAGTTTAAATCTTACTTTTCGTCTCGATTGAGCCTGATTTGATGATAATTCGAATGCATGAATTTCAAGTGAATCAGAGCTAATGACATCTAATTTTAGGTAGTCTACAAGATGTGAATGAATGAAACTGGTTTGGCTACCACAATCTAAAATGCATCTTGTAAGCTTAGTAATACCAGTTGGGCCAGTTATATATACTCGAGCAGTCTGTAAGTGAGTAAAATTAGGTGTACGAGTATCTATGTTATTTGTAGAAATAGAGTGGCTAGGTTGAATTGAACTGTTGTTCTACAAATAGAGACATGGTGCTTCTTTTTGCATCTTATGCAGAACGCTTTATCTTTGCGAAGGCAATTTTTTATACTATGGCCACGATTAGTACACAGGAAGCATTTACCAGAGGTTTTTAATTTTTGGATTCGAGTATCGATATCAGTTATAATCGTGCAATCTTGCGGCCAGTGACCGTTAATTTCACAGAAGGCGCAAAATGGAGATGGTTTTTTAGTCTGGTTAACCTTTTTAGAATTCAAATGCAAGGCTGCTGTAGATGTCTTAAATGTGTAATCAAAGTTTTGCTCACCTCGAATTTTTAGTGTTGCTAGAGCACCTTCTACTTCTTCAGATAAATATTGAACTAGTTTATTCATATCACCTTCAGATATTTTCTCTCTTTTTGCGTAAATAATCCATCGGCGACAAATATCATCTGGAAAGGCACGTAAAATTTTTGGAGCTAAAACGCGCCCGTAAGCGTTGATATCCTCTCCTAAAGCCGTTAAAGCGTTTAGTCTTCTGTTGCATTCTATAAATACTTTATTCAATGCAATAGGAGTGGGATTACGTATTGGCGAAATATTTTCCAAAAAGTCTAAATGGGCTTGAATCATTCTGTTTTTGTCGCCATATCGATTTTGAAGAAGAGCTTTTGTAGTTTCATATGTGCTGGCACTAACACTGATTCCGTCGACTAAGCGTCTAGGTTCATCTTCCAAATATCCTCGCAAAAACACATGTTTATCAATTAATGATAGACTATTATTATCGTCAATAGAAGATTTAAATTGTACCCAGAAACACTGCCATTGTTCAATATCACCTCGAAAAGTATCCAGTTTAATAGTAGGGAGTTTCACTGTGTGAGAGTGAGAAACGGGTAATTGCATAACGGGTACTTGTGTAACAGGTATTTGAGAAACGGTTACTTCTGGCGATTGTGAAGTATTATATTCAAAATTAATTCTACTACCAAATTTCTTTGTTTTAAAGATAGCGAGCTCGGCATTATCCACGTATTCTTCACATTGAATAATATCATTGTCATAATCACCATCTGTTAATAAACTATGAATGTCGTTATCCAATTTCTTCATTTCTAACAAGCAATCGGAAAGACGATGACTAATATATTCGACATTTTCATTTAAAGTGTCAGAGGTTGCAGAAAGATCAGAATTTAATTGCGTAATAAATCGAGTAACATTACCTCGCACTGTTCTTCTTTTTCTTTTCAAAAGTGCCAGAATATCGCCAAGTTCTTTATCGTTTTGTTTCTCCTTCATTGAGTAATACTGATGTTTGACGTTTCGCTAGTTTTTAAAAGAGTGACTGCGTAAATTATTCATCTGATTCGTATTTAATTTTAAACCGAGTTGTTTCGGCACCAAAATGTGTTGGTTGTAAACGTAAATGTTTTCTAATTACAATCAACACTAAACAAGTATCTCATAGAACAAACTCTTTTTACTATCACAAAAGTACACAAAGAATATATACATGTTGCCAACAAAAGAATAATGTGAGAAATTATATAATAAATAATATAATAAATAATCACTGCATCTGCGTTCACGCATTTGCGTCTGGTAATCACTGCATCTGCGTTCACGGACTTGCGTCTGGAACAAGAACGAAGCTTCAGAAAAATTGATTAGATCGAAGCTACTAACGTGACCAAGGTTGGTGCAAAGCAAATACTGAATTTTTCAGAAAGCATCTGATTGCAGTTCAAAGTGAAAATTTTCACTAATAAGCCTCAGTGGAAATTAGTGGTGGATATAACAATTGACATCACAAAACCGCACAATATCTTTATCGTTTAACTAAGTTTTATTGTATTAAAACACACATTAGCACTATCGTGGCTATCTTTATGTACTATTAATCATGACAATATTAGGGACAGAGAGGGTCGTGGAAGAAGTTGTTTACAGAGTGACCACAACTGGGAAAAATTTAAAAAGTGAAATAGAAAGGCAGAAAATATCAATTCTCTTACTAGATGACAAATAATGACAAACATTACCTGCCCATTTAATTTTTAAATAGCACAGTCCTGTTTTATCAAGATAATATAATAACTGTTATTATAACTGAGATTATAATAACTGTTATTTTTTACTATTACAGACCTGCTGATACCTGATACTTTTGCAGTTTTTCTTTTTAGGCAAAGCTTTTAACAAGTATGACTACTTCCTAATATTATAAAACTACTACCTCAATACCAGAGGACATATCTTTCATAAGTCTGTCCAAATTTTCGCTTTTGCCGATGACATTGACATCATAGCGCGAACACAATCTGACTTAAAGCAAGCCTTTCTATCCATGGAAAAAGAGGCAGAAAAATGCATCTCACTATTAACCAGGAGAAAACCAAGTACATGCAATGCACCAAAATAACTGATTCTACAACTCACTTGCAAATTGGTGAATACAAGTTTGAAAAAGTAAACAGTTTTGTTTATCTTGGTTCTGAAGTCAACGTTAATGGCAATATCGCACCCGAAATACAAAGAAGAATCAATAGTGCAAGTAAATGTTTCTATGGATTAAAAAAATATTTAAACTCAAACCTACTAAAAAGAGATACTAAACTGTTAATTTATTAAATGCTTAATCAGACCTACCCTAACATATGCCTCAGAAACTTGGATAACAGCACAGAAAGATGAGAATTCCTTGGGAATCTTCGAACGTCGGATCCTAAGATCCATTTTTGGGGGCAAACAAGTTGATGGTACTTGGTACAGACGTTCAAACTCAGAACTCTATCGGGCTTAGAGAGCCTGAAGTTGTCAAGTACGTAAAAATTCAAAGAATTAAATGGGCTGGTCACATCATTCGAATGAACAGAGAGCGTCCGACAAACATAATCTTTTCGGCTCAGCCCATCGGATCAAGGCCCAGAGGTCGACCAAAGCTGAGATGGGCCGACTGCGGGGAAAGAGACTTTTCAGTCTTAAAAGTCTCAAACTGGAAGACAACTGCCAAGCAGAGGCAGGCCTGGAGGAAGTTGATTGAGAAGGCCAGGGCCCACCCGGGGCTGTCGTGCCATTGAGGAAGGAAGGACTACCTCAAAAACTATCTAAATCTAAACCTTCAAACTGACAGTCATGCAAAAAATAAAATAAAAAAATCTCCAATAGAAAGTGTTATTGTTGGCAGTTCTACACATCACAATAATTTGTAATCTATTAGTTGGGATATGTTTCAAAGGAATACAAAATAAGTCTCAAAAGTATACAAAATACGTTTCATAAGAATACAAAATATGAGTTCATCCTCAAAATGTACCTTTGCAGTTTTTTTTTTAAGTAAAATGCTTCACACACCTAGCAAACTCTACTGGCAAAATTTGTAATATTTGTAATAAACAATACTGTCTCTTCAAATATTATAATAGTCTAAAACTTCCACAACCTTTACAGCGTTGCTTTCAAAACAAACAATTTACAGCGTCTGCCTTCTTATAACGTCAAATACTATGTAAACATAAAAGTTTCGACGACAAATGCACGTCATTCTTTACACTGATTTCCGGGATTTCTATAAATTGACGCTTTTTCTAAACTGCTATTATTATTAATAATCAAATAAACCAAATAACTGTTTTTTGAAAATAAATGCATAAGGTTAAAAAAAAAACAATTATTGATTGAGTAAAGAAATAGATTTTTTTTCCTTGAGCCGTCAACTCAGTGAAAATTTTTAAGTAATTAATAAGAAAAAGCAATAAAAAATTACTTGATCAACATGTTATCTACAAAATAAATTTTGTTGTGATATGTCTTGACTTTCTTGTTGTTGCATTTTAGGTGGCCAGCAGTCTACATATACATTTTCATTCCTCTTGATGAAATTACTCCTCTGTGCACCTGTGAAGCCCATTATGGGGGCAGGGGATGTAAAGATGTAAAGTAAACTTTCCCAATTTTTACTCTCTCCTCCGATTAAGATCTACATCATCTCTTTTTCACACCGCTCTAAATATGTGTATACTACTTCTTCGGTTTTGTTTTTACTCATGCCGTTGGAAATTTGGCATGAGTGGAACTATCCAAATAGCTTATTTTTTTTGTTAATCAGACTTCTTGGAATCGCACTTGTATCTTATCAATTATTATTCAAATAATTTTTCTTTTGTATATATCGCACATTTTAATGTTTTGTATATAAGTTATTCGACCACATTCGCCCGTTGAATTTGGCAATTTAATCTCAGATGAATAGGCTGGTGCCACAAGTCAGGTACCTCGATCAATACGCTCACATTAAAGCATTGAAAAAGGGAAATGAAATTTCTTATCTACAGCAACAAAATATTAATAATAGTTATTAAAAATTTTAATCTATTAAGCGAAATGATCAGTCAAATTATGTCTGGACATGGCAAAGTTTGTAGCTCGTAGTTTAAAGTAAAGTACTAAAATTAAGTTTAAGTTTATTCAATTCAATTTTTAAAGTACTGCAAAATGAGTCTTCGACGTTGCGGACGTGGTGGAAAGACAAGCACGCCTACCGGGTGTCAAAACATCAGTGATTCTACGACGGATGAGGAATCCACAGAATTCGACAACAAAATCAAATCACGCAATATGGCTACATATCAAAATCATCCACGTGGCGGAAAATGGCAAACCGAAAAGACTTCACGAGAACCAACGGTAAATGTGGAAAGCTTGAGTCCAGGTGAACGAAAGTTATATGAAGAATGGATGGAAATGATAAGGATGACCAACGAAGAAATTGAAACAACAGCGAAAGTGCTCCAGGATTGCTCGCAACTCAAAACTCAACTTATGGAAACTCAAGATGCAGGCCAAAATTTAGAACAGAAAAGCGAAATGACAACCGATACAGAAAATACAGCTAAAAATAATGCAGAGTCACCTACAAAAAAGCGAAAAAGGAAGAAGAAAAAGCAAAACAAAGCCAAAAATATTGAGGATACACAAATCATGATTACAGAAAGCACCTCTTCTTCACCAATAGATGCCACCACCTCCTTGCTACTATCTGAAGCAATAGTCAACTCCGACATAGCTCCACCCATGGAAGTTCCCAATGAAGAAACAGACACACCCATAACCTCTGCACAAGCACATCCAACCATACATATTAAAGTATTACTCCGTGGACTATCAACAGAATACAAAACAGATGAGATCTCCCATCAACTGGCAAAAACAAGCATTACAACTCATAAAGTCATACAGATTAAGAGAAAAGTGGGCGAGGCCTATAGGCTCCTCCTACTTTTTCTCATAATTCTTAAAAATGCAGTGCAAAATCATCAAATTAACTCCATCACCACTATTTAAAGTATTCCAGTCAGAATAGAGAGATTTAGGGGGGGGGGGGTCGTGGACCAATTCAATGTTTTAATTGTCAAGCATTCCACCACACTCAAAGATCATGCAACGCTGCCTCAAGATGTGTGAAATGCGCTGGCAATCATCGCTCCCATGAATGCAGAAGTTACAGACACACTCCACCAAAATGTTGCAACTGTAGTGAATCCCACACCGCAAACTACACTGGGTGCATAGCCCGTCCCACTAGGAAGGGCTCTCACCCGATTCCCACAACAACAGCCGGTATGGCTCACAGACTTGTCATAATAATAAAAGAACTCATAAAGAATGAAGAGGTACTCCAATTGCTGCAAAGAATCATTAGAGATAATGCTCCATAATGTCATAGTCATGCCCAATTCCGGACTATTCATTCTGAACTCTTGCATTAGTGTAATATGTAGATTATCAAACTCTTCTTCAATGAAAAAAGTAAAACAGCTCAATTAAATTGCAAACTGTATCCGATAGATGGCGACACCAATATTAAACAAAACTTCTGTAAATTTATCATATATCATGTTTAGGACTGGGCTATAAATCGATATATCGCGACATATCGATTTAACGCCTATATCGGCAAACCGATACAGCGACTTTCATTCCAAGCGATGCATCAGAAATCTGATTTAAGCCGTAGAGTGAAGAAGACGATATAACGATTTAGCGATATAGCGATACACGCAAGGACTTTCTCTTACGTTCCGATGCCAACTCGCGCTGTGGAAGACGATATTGTTTCGTTATGTTGAGACGGCCTTGACTGATGAGCGGTAGAATCAGAATCACTTTTGAGAACTTATATCGTTATATCACATGTTCGTTTTCGCAACTTCGCGATTTGAAATCGTTTCTTGTAGATTATTTTCAATGGGATTAACTTCGTGATCGCCATCGTAAGCTTGTTCTGAACGCAATCTATTATTGAAAAGAATTTATAAAGAAAAGTTTCTTCATTAATTAGGTAAGTTTTTTATTTATTTTCTGACAAAACTTTTTTTATATTTTTAAATGTGAAAATTATCGGAAATCTAATTTAAGGCACCCATAAGGAATTAAATTACAAAGTAAATTAATTTGTTAGGTTATTTTTTTACTTTCTTTTAATTTATTAAAAACCTTTCGGATAAAACTTCTAATAATTTAATGGGCTTCTATTACTGATTTTAAATTTATAAATCTTGAGTTGTTTTTATTTTTAGAAATAAAGTTAAAACAAAACTTATTTTTTGGACATAAGTCAATAAACTTTATTTGTTCAAAAGAATTTGAAAAGTTTGCGAACTTTATTCATTTCTTTTTTTTATCAATTACTACTTCGTTTTATTAGAGAGTAAAATCATTATTTTTTTTTAATTTTCGTTTTATATTATTAGTTAATTAGCTAAATATATTACCGAATATCACAATTCTTTTGTTTTTATTTTTAAGAATTTAATTAAGAAACTTTGCCTTACTTTGTTTTTCGTTCATAATTCGGTCATTATTTAATTTAATTTAATTATTTATATGAAATAATAATAAAAATAGTGTTTACGAAGCATTTTTTTTTCTAAAATTTATTTAGCTCTTTGTTTTAAGCATACAAATAATTTTTTAACGAACTTATATTTTAAATTTTGTTCCCATGCTGTTAGGTAAATATATTGATAAATTTCACTTTTATTTATTTTTTTATTTTTAAACTAAGAAATCTTTTGTTATTTGCGTGATCATTTTTAGAAAATATAACAAAACTTGTGTTTACTTCTTCATTAAGAATTTGAACATTACGATCGAACTTAATAATTCTGTAATTATTTACGCATAATAGTACAAGCAAATATTGATTTGTTAAAAAAAGTTTTTTTTTTAAAAAAAAAAAAATATTTTTAACACTTTGTTTTAAGTGTATAATGAATTTCTTAACAAGCTTTTTTTTAATTTTTTAAATTTTCTTTCAATAATTTCAGCTAGATATCTTTATAAAATTCCCTTTTTATTTTTAAACTGAGAAATCTTTCAGAGAACAAAAATTTTAAGAAATTATTACAAATCTTATGTTTACTTTTTAGCTTAAAATTCGAACATTTTTAATTTTAAACTTCGGCTTTTAGTCAATCTAACTTTTATTTTAATTAAAATATATTTTGAAATTTTAAAATCGACTTTTGTTTAATAACAATATTTTTTTTCATTAAGGGTGTTTTAGGGGTTAACTTAAATTAAGACTGCTTATACCTTATAAACGATAAAGAAGTGCAAATATTTCATTCTGTATCTACACACATTTTTTCAATAAATATTTTAAGTAAGATTTGTACATCTTAGTCAATTTATTTAATATCTTTCTTTAGCAAAACATATATATTTTCAAATTTATAAATTGATTTAAATCAATATGCGTATGAAGTCTTGATAGAAATCTGACTTTCTGTGCCTTAAAGTAAATGAAATTCAAAAATACTATATCGCGATACATCGCTATATCGCGATGCAAAACTGACGATATATCACGATATATAATTTCTAATATCGCCCAGTCCTAATCATGTTATATTTGTTTTACAACTTAAAATTACACAATTCTAACTTTATTCAATGCTAAATTGTCAATCGCATTTGCATATATTCTAATTTTACTCATAATTTATCACAACTTATGAATGCATCAAATTTAAATTCCATTCAATGCTAAAATATCAATTGTAATTGTTTATATATTAATTTCATTCATATTTTAATCACAACCTATGATTGCATCAAATTTAATACCAATCAATGCTTAAATATCAATTGTGCTTTTCATATTCATGAAAATTTCTGATTATTTTACAAATCATGACTTATATTAAATATCAAATCATGTTTAATCTGTACTTGTTTATATATTAATTTAATTTCATACTTTAATCGCAACCTATGACTGCATCAAATTTAATACCAATCAATGCTTAAATATCAATTGTGCTTTTTATATACACGAAAATTTCTGATTATGGCATAAATCATGACTTATATTAAATATCAAATCATGTTTAATTTATCAAGCAAATATGCTTGATCTTCTGCAATGCTACCTAAATGCTGCATAATTCAAAATGTTTTTTAATTCAACTTGTAAATACTTCATGATGAATGGGTTAGGGGTCGCTGCGCGGCCCAGGCACTAGTTTTAGTTAAAGAAAGAAAGAAATGATCAGTCAAATTTAAGCAATTAATTAAATATTTCATCCGCCAGTGAAAACTTTAGCTGGTAGATGTGAGAATGAGAATTTCTTCTTTGAGATGAAATGAGAATTATGAGAATTTCTCATTATGAGAATTTCTTCTTTGTCACGAATTCAAAGCATAGAAGTTGACTCGTCTGCATATAATCAAAATGATAACTGCTCTGAAATCGTAAAATTGTTTATGTCACTTCATTGAAAAGTTAGAGAGCTATCCCCTCCCTGAGCCACCATGGCCTGCAGTACCAACATTGTCGTTAACACTTACATAAGGTAGAAAATTGTGTTCTTCAGTTTTTAATAGTTTTTTCATAATAAGGATAATGTCCATTTTTTTGATGCTTCAGCACTGTTCCTGAATTATAACAGTAAAACAATTGCGAAACGCATAACATTTTATTGTTTTACCTATAAGTGCTTAGCAAGCTCCGGAAAATTTTTGTTTCCACTAATATTTTTTTTTCTCTCACAAATATGTTGTTAATTGTTAACTGATGAAATTGCTTTATGTATACTTTCAAATATATTGATAACGAAACAGTTACCATTCTTTTATTTATATGATTTTTTGTTGAAATTTACTATAGTTTGTAGAGATGAAAACGAAAATCGTTTATCTACCGCACTAAAATATTAATTATAAATAATACAATTTTTAATCATCTGAGCTTAAACGAATTGCTAAACACAGTACTCTAATCGCTCACGGGCATTAACACAGACGAATAAGTGGAGTGATCGCTCGGCGGGTAGGAACTTCATATTACATCTCAACCTAAGCCCAACGAATTGGATAAATAAACTTTTTTGGTGTAAATAATACATTCGCCAATGAAAACTTCAGCTGGTAGATGTAATAAGCACATTATGATAGTTATTCTTAATCAGCGGCAAAATTCATAGCATAGAACTTGATTCGGCATATTATCAGACTGCTAGCTGCTCTGATACCTCATAATTATTTAGGTTTCTTTACAATTGTATAAGGACACTTTTTAGTGAGAACAGGTTTTTAGTATAAATAAAGCATTAATTTGATTTGTGCGCGTAGAATATCATAGATCACTTGAATGCTTTAAATATTTTATTTTGAGTTACATATATATTGCTGAGTTACATATATATTGCAAATATATATGAAGCCGTGAGAGATCAGTGGTTTGCGTATATTGCGAAGATATGCGGTTCAATTCTCAGTGGCGACTTTTCACAATGACAGTTGACCACAAAGGAGACATTGTGGACCCTCAACCTCCATGTCTTGATATTTTTGCAGGAATGATTTTTTTACCAATATATGAAATCTGGATTTTAATAGCTTTATATAGAATGCCTAAAATTGACCGTGAAAATTCCAAATTATTATTATGATATTAGTCCAAATGATCTTTCATGCACTACTACCAAGCATTCAATGGAATGCCTAATGACAAACCGGCAAACGCTGGAAGTACTATTCCTAGTGAAATGGAACCCCGAATTAGATAAGATAGAGTACTTGTATAAAAATGCTACAATAAATTTGTTTCCTAATGTAATTCTTATGATTTTGCTAAATTGAAAAGTATTTGGTTCAACGGAAAATTCTGGCAGTGAAGAAATGTGCCCAATTTTACATGGATGATTTATAAAATAGAATTTATACCCTTCAATATGTATGTATCAGATGCACCGTTTAGTTTTATTGGATAGTTTCTTTATAAGTGTAAATATATGTATACAGGTTATTTTTTACGATATATGCTCTGTCTCTTTAAGCTACGCGCGACATTACCATTCAGTTAAATACTCTACAACATTCTGGAAAACGAGGCTCGTGCTTTCGTGAATAAAACCTTATTGTAGACATAATTGCCTCGATACTGCATAAGTTGCAGAAGAAACGTTAATTCTCGTTTCTTCCACAAGAGTATGAATAGTTGAAAGAAAAGTGTTTGAATATGAGAGTATGAAATGCCTTTTTGCTCTTAAACTATAATTCAAAAGCAAGTTGCCATTTCATACTTTAATACAAAACAGAAAAATTATGATTTTACGATCTGTTATTCAGAATACGATTCAAAAGAATACAAAATACGATTTCAAAAAATTTAAATATTTATTTCCATATAAAGAATTTCTACAATAAAAGTAATCCTTTATATATACCTTTGCAATGTTGCTTTTAAAACAATCAATTTACAAGGCCTGGCTTCTTATATGTGTCACTATCACGTCAAAAACTATATAAACATGAAATTTTCGACTACTAATACACTGTATTCTTTACTCTGTTTTCCGGGATTCCTATAAACTGACACTTTTTTTTAAACTGCTATTATTATTAATAATCAAATAAACCAAATAAATTTTTTTTTAAATAAATGCCTAACGTTAACCCTTTAATGGGCCCTTTATTTCTAGTAACGATAAATTAAAGTATTTTTGGAATTGAAATTGTTTTAATAACAATAATTGATATTAAAAAAACTCATTTAGTTTATAAAAACGCCATTTTTTTGGTGGTAAATATATTTACATGACCTATTAGGAACTTACTGACTTTTATTTTTCTTTATTTATAAAATAAACTCCTTAAATGCTACAAATTTCAAATGGAATTATGTATTTTATAACTTTTATACGTTTTTTAAAAGTGACAAATGGTTACCAATTTTATTCAAACCCACTTCAAGAAAGCTGAAGTTATTGAAAAATGGAAACCTAAATTAAAAGTTTATAACAATTTATAAGGTCTGGCATCTTATGTGTGCCACTATCACATCAAATACTATGTAAACATAAAAATTTCGACTACTAACACTTTCTCTAAACTGCTATTATTAGTAATAATCGAATAAACCAAATCAATGCATACCGCTGGGAAAAAAATTATTGATTGAGTAAAGAAATTGATATGTTTTTCCTTGAACTGTCAACTCAGTGAAAATTTTTAAGTAATTAAAAAGAAAAAGCAATGAAGAAATTAGACACTGTTCCTTTCTCATTACTTACATCAGCTAAAACCATGCAATCACACTATTTTATTTCTTCAGTGCATTTGTAATCATAAACAATGCCGAGGTAGTCATATTTCCTACTTTGCTAAAAAATGGCACCTAAAATTCAGGTTTTGTATGCAATAAAGAAATTTTCATCAAATTTGATAAACGTTGTTGATCAGCAAACACAATGATTGAGTTTGCGATTATGAATGCTCAACTCCTAAGCCTTGTAATTTTGAACCCAATCCAGAAGACAAGGGAACTCCTTCATCAAGTATTGGGAGAAACTTGCCTTCGTGGACGACTTTTTGATCAAACTTGCTGCATCGGGACTCCAACTCATGATCCATCTACCATTGAAGATATTTTACGTTAGCACTGCGGTCGGTGTTAGCCGGATGCGAAATTCGTAACGACAAGCCATTTCTGTGATTCAGGTCTCTTCATTGAAAGGTTAGCGCTCTATCCCCTGATCCACCATGACTTGCAATACCGACACTGTCGATAACATTTACATGAGATTGAAAATCATAATATGGACTAGAGGGGTGGCGCGAGAATATTCAAGAGAAAATATTATTTAAAAAAATTTATGAACTGGATGAAAGTAAAGCGCACATACGCATAGAAAACAAAATACATTTCGACATATTTAATAACTTATTTAAGGGAAACAACTTATTAAATCAAAACTTAAGGTGGGGAGCCTAGGGTGGCTTGCCTTTGATGATTTTTCCTAATTTTCTGATTAACTCTGTGTGGCTAAATTTTTTTTTCTGTAGCATCTTACACCTATTTCTAATATATACCAGGTATACTTTTAATTGCAAAATAAAATTTCATTTATTTTATAGTGCAATTTCAAAATTGTAGGCTTCTGCGCCTAAGATTTTCCACAGGCTCCAAAGGTGAGCCATATAGTGAAATCACTTTTTTACTTACCCAAATTATATTTGGAAAAAACACTTGGACTGGCAAGCGTCTTTTTAAAAGTCACTTTAAGTGTCTTGCTGGTAGGAACAAGTTTCCCGACTTTAGAAAAAGATATTTGTTTTTAGAGTGTAAAATTTGTTTATTGATTTTAAATTGATAGCTCTTGTGTGACGTCACTAGCGATTCTTTCGAGTTAACTCATTAGAATTAATCAAGAATTACTGAGTTAATTTTTTCAAAAGGATTAACTAACAAGTAAGAGTTAAATAACCATACTAGAGTTAACTAACCTAATCCATAACTAGTATGAAAATACCCAAATTTACAAGAAAATACCACAATCGACCACAAAAACACTCATAACTACCACAAAAATAAAATATTACCTGAAAAATTACCTTAAAATGCAAACAAAAACAAAAAACTTGAAACAAAATATCGCAAACTCTCCTTAAGTGCAGAGAACGTCAAAATATAATGAAAATTTAAAAAATACCAAAGTTCCACATTTGCTTAAAATGAAATAAGTCACTTGACATTCGAGTCAGTCATTCCTTTTTGAGAAATAATATGATACGTAATGATTTATAATTAACTCTTTTATAGATTTCACGTTTGTTTCCGAAGGTGGCCCACATGTCCCCAAGGTGGCATCGGTGTCGGGCCACCTTGGGAACATGCATTTGGTCTCTCTCACCACGTGCACGACTTAAAACTATTAATCTGATAGATTAATTCGAATTAAAGTAATGTGGTTAAAGAAAAAGAAATAAACTTTCAGAAAACATATCATAACTCAAAGTTCTAAAAATTTAAACACATATAAATTACAATATCTTCTTACCCGGAAATTCGAACAACTGCAAAAAATTAAATCACGTCATACAATGGAGGCCATTCAGGGAAATATCTTCCAATTCAGCCTCGTGCACCTCAGATACGAGATTTACCAAACAGCAGGAACATCTTATGATTTAAAATAAATTTAATTTTACTTTGGGGGGTGGGCTACGCTAAAAGAACTGGCCACCTTTGGCTTGCCCACCTTACTTAATCAAAACATACTACATTTAAAAAATAAAAAAAACTATAATTTTTAGTGACTTCCTTGTACCTGTCTTGTAGAGCAAAGGGTTTTGAGGTGAGGCTTAATATTAGAAATAGCCACTCTCAGTTCTGTTTCTATATTTGGCCGTGATCTATATTTTGTCTTCAAAGAAGCCACAGCAGAAATTCCAGTTTCACAAAGGTAGGATATTGAAAATGGTAATAGAATGCTAAATGCTCTTGTTTACAGTGCAGAAAAATCATCCTCCTTCCTAAAATTCAAATAGTGATTTATTACTAAATTGTATTTTGGTTTCGCCACTTGTAGTTCTTTCTCATCAATTGAGAGTCCTTTGGGAGTCTTATGAAATGGATTCCTAACCCACTCGTAACTTGCTATCAGTTTGTCGTCAGCAGGAAAATACTTTTTAAAATTCTTTACCAGCTTGGCTAAATGATTTTCAGTGTTTACAAAAACAACTTTTTTATGATCTTCTTTAGCCTTTTAAGTTTTAGTACAATCATCCACATTTGCAAACATTGTTAGACTTTTTTGCTTTAAATTTTTTTAATTTCTGCTCCACAATTTCAATTTTCTACAAAAGGCATTAACTTTATCACTCGTATCCAACATATGTGTATTTACCCCTAGGAGTAGAAGATTCAAGTTATTTAATTTCTTACTTTCGATACTTCCGGATATCGAACGATCACCATGGTTGCATATTCCGATGCAATATTTGCATTCTATGTTTGTCTCATTCATAACATCATTTAAAATAGCAAATAAAGCTAGCGCTGTCGTTTTGAGTTCTATTGATTTACAGAAAAGTAGTTCTACTACTGACATATTATCACAAAATCGAACATAGGCAATTAAATGAGCATCTTTATTAATATCGGTTGCTTCATCGAGGTGTATTGAAAATAATTTGTCACTCAACATCGAGAAAAGTTGACATTGTACATTTTAAGCTATATCACCAATTCGACGAGCATCAGCATCATTTGAAAGAGGTATGGACTGCAATTGTTTTGAAAAAATTATCATCTAGCATAGTTTCTACAACCTCAATTGCTGCTGGCTTTTAATTTACTTTTGTTTTGGCAGTTAGTTAAAAATAATTTAAAGACAGAATTCAAAATACTCAATATACATTATTGCTGCATAAATTTTACTGTAAGTGAGGGAGCGATAAAAATTATGATTGAAAACTGGGCCGCGAATACTGAAACGTTGATAAACGCTGGTACTGTAGAGATAGAGTACTGTAGAGGTACCTGACTAGTGCCACTAGTCAGGTACCTCTACAGTACTCTTACATTAAAGCATTAAAAAAAGAAATCTTTATCTACCACGCCAAAATATTAATTATATTTATTATAAATTTAAATCTTGTGATATACATTTTATTTCAATCCTGAATCCTCCAAAATTAAATTAATGCATCCGCCACCGCCAGTGAAAACTTCAGCTGGTAGATGTAACGAGTACATTATAAGAACATAACTGCCAACTCTCCCGCATTTTGCGGGAGATTTTATTTTCATATTTAAAGTGGTAGTAAATATATACTATTTTTTCTTTTATAAATTTAATTTTTAAATGATTTTGATCACCACTATTCTTACAAAAATTAAGCTTATATATTAATATGCGTTTCTATCATGGTTGTCAATTAAATTTTTTTCAAATACAACGTATTTGTTTGCTTAAAATTGAAGTTTTAATTCCATTTTAATACCACTGGGAAAAATGATAATGGAAGGGATTAAAAGTTGGCAGGTCTGTGAGAATATCTTCTTAAACAGTGGTGAAATTCGACGCATAGAACTTGACTCGTCGGCATATAATCCAAAAGCTACCTGCTCTGAATTCGTATAACTGTTTAGGTTTCTTTAAAATTGTAGGAGGACATTTTTTTGTTTGAAACGCGTTTTTAATACAAGTAAAGCATTACTTTTATTTGTGTGTGTAGAATATGATGGATTAACCCCTATTAGAAGGCCTTAAATCTTTTTTTTTTTTGTTAAATATGTTGCAAATATATATAAAGCCGTGAGGGATCAGTGGTGTGCTGACATTGCGAAGATATGCTGTTCAATTCTCAGCGTCAATTACCAACATATTAAAACTGGATTTATATAGAATGCCTAAAATTGACAGACAGAGCTCCAAATTATTATTATGATATTACTTTTAAATGATATTTTATGTACTACTACCAAGCATGCAATGGAATGACTAATGACAAGTCGGTAAACGCGAGAAGTACAATTCCTTGTGAAATGGAACCTCGAATTATTTAAGATTAAGTACTTGTATATGAATGCAACAATAAATTTGTTTCCCAGTGTAATTATTATGGTTCCGTTAAATTGAAAAGTATTTGCATCAACGGGAACTTCTGGCAGCGAAGAAATACTCCCCATTTTACAAGGATAATAACTGAAAGAGAATTTTTTATACCTTTCAATGTGTATGTATTTGATGTACAGTTTAGTTTTGTTGGATAGTTTCTTTATAAGTTTAAACAAATATGCACATATTTTGTTATGTGTGCCACTATGTGTGCTCTCTCTTTAAGCTACAACACTACCTTTGAATTAAATACTCTACAACATTTTGTAAAATGAGGCTCATACGTTCGGGAATATAACCTTATAGTAGTTCTAATAATTGCATCAAAATACTGTATAAGTTATAGAAGAAACGTTAAGTCTCGTTTTTTCAAAAAGAGTATGTATAGTTGATTGAAATGAGTTTGAATATAAGAGTATGAAATGCCGCTTTGCTTTTATACTATAATTCAAAAGAAAGTTGCCATTTCATACTTAAATACGAAACAGAGAAATTATCTTTAAATTTAAATTTTAAAAAAAGCAAAAACATGGAAAAATAAGCACAAATTTAGATAAGTAAAAAACTATAAGTTTGAAAAAAAAACAAGGTTTCATACTTTTATACAAAACAACGGGAATTATCTTTAAATATAAAAAGCAAAACATGGTAAAATTAGCACAAATTTCCATAAGTATAAAACTAAAATAATGTATAAGTTTGAACTATAATTCGAAAACAAAGTTTCATTTCATACTTTTATAAAAAAACAACGAAACTAAGTTTAAATTTCAAAACAAGGCATGGTAAAATTAGAACAAATTTAGATAACATAAAAAAAAGATGTTTGAAATTTAGAGCCTACAGTTGTATTTCAACTGTTTAGGCACCTCACTGTTTGTAACGCATCCATATTGATCTGTTGCATCTTTTTCTTCCAACATTCTTTTCCTCTTCTCTGGTTTTTGTTCTTTAACGGCATCCATCAGACTTCGCAAAAAAGTCTTCGTATCTCTAACTGAAAAGCAACAAGCGAATTAACACGTTGAGTGCCGCATCAGCCACCGGTGGCTGACACTGAAATTACATTTAGGCAGCGTCAGCCACCGGTGGCTGACACTGAAATTGCATTTAGGCAGCGTCAACCACCGGTGGCTGACACTGAAATTACATTTAGGCTGCTTCAACCACCGGTGGCTGACACTGACCGTTTACTTAGGCCGCGAAAAACAGCTGGCTGACAGCGTGTAACATGATACAGAACTATAAAATTTACACTCTTTTATGGAATTGCAGAAAATGTATTCAAAATTTTCTTAATTATTGTGATTCTTGGTTTAATAAATTCAATTTACTAGGGTTTTGTCCACCACTATTTCTAAACAATTCGTAGAGTTATATAATTCACCACTTTTTATTTTAACTTATGTTGTGTTAATCTCTTAAAAACTAGCAAAATCTGTTTGATATTTGCAAATTTAGTTTGGGCAAGCATGTAAAAATAGCGCGGCGCTCAAAGTGTTAAGAATAACCTTTGAAATATAGGGTGATCAAAGTCTAGAAGAACTTAAATAGTTGTGATAACTATTTCAAGAGGTGGTCCTTAATTTTATAAGCTTTAATTTAATGTCAAGGTAGTTCATTTCGTACGCTTTGTGGAGAAAAAATTTCTTAGCAGTAGTATTTTTTTTTAATGTCTGATTTTTTATTGAGTTATTTTGATATAAAGTTATACTTCCCACCACAATAAGTAAATGATTCAAAAGCTGATATAAAAGATCACCTCCCGATCAGTGTTTGGTGTAAAGGAGCAAACAATGTTGTCAAAATTGTTAACTAATATTCCGAAAGTTTTAATTCTTAACACTTTACCGACCGGCCATCGATTAATCGACGTTTTGTTCTCAGCGCTTACCGACCGGTCGTCGATTAATCGACTTTTGACCGATCTGTGGTGACTACGTTTTCCACCAATTCAGCATGCAGGGATGCCAACTGCTCCGCTTTCTGGAAAAGTTTTAATAAAGTGGTAGCAAATTATATAGTAGAGTTCGTAAGAGAAGGATAGTTACGCCCACTTATTAATATAGTATCCAGCAGAATATTGCTGCAACGTTGCATTTCACATGATACTTATAATTTTTGATATTTAGTGGTGAAAAAATGACTTAAACTGAAAAATACTAAATTAAATAAAATACTACGGACGATCTGCAGCTGAACGGGCGGTGAAAGGGCATAGTATGTTCGAACCGCTACCGGTCGGTAAAGTGTTAATAATCTGTCATTCAATAAAATATTTCGCTAAAAGTGTCGTAGTAGGTTCCCCTGTTGAGAAACATTTTTAGAGTAGCTATAATCAGGATGAGAAGAATAAGAAGTGGTATCCGAGCTACTAGGTCTGTCGGAATGTGTCCCATTATACGAGAATTATATATTAACGTGTCACATTATACGAGGATGCAAAAGGGGTCATTATAAAAAAAAGTTGTTGGGCATTTATCCTTAAATGTAGACCTCAGATGTACCACTTAGTTCTGTCTGATACTTTCGTCACAAGTTTGAACATGTATGGGCATGATCTTTTGCACCATATATTCTGTGTCACTTTAATCTAGAACAATACGAAGGCTAATTTCCCAATACTTGATGCAGGAGTTTCCTTTTCTTCTGGATCAGGGTTCAAAATTACAAGGCTACGAAGATGAATGCTACGTAGCCGTGAACTCAAAATTGGGTCGGCTGTTCAACGACAGTTATAAAATATAATGAAATAAGAAGAATGACATTTTTTCATCGTTTTATCATTTATAATCTTAAATTAAATCCGAGATATGAATTTTTAGTCTAGTCTAGATAATAGTCCAATTAACCTTATCTAGCTATGAACTGTTTTTGATGCATGTACATAAGCTGAAAGTGAATGAAATAAGCCAAAGTGTTATTTCCGTTGAATTTAGAACTAAATATAACTGTATTAAAAGTATAAAATGGGTTTTGGAAAATAATATTTCTTCATTAACGAAGTCAGTATCCAGCCGGCCAAAGACAACGCCTTTAGTAAATGATGGCTGGTGCACGTTAAATATGTAAGGTCATTAAGTTCTCCATATTCCTATAGTAAATTATAAGACTGAGGGTATTGAATTTGAGATTGATAGTTCTCTGGTTCAGCTCAAAATTATGATCCTTGGATGATTGAATGGATCTTCCCTATAAACGGGCTTGACGTATGAGTGTCGAATTCTTGGATAAAGATGGCGCCATTGGGAAACAAAAACAATCGCAGCACTTGCCTTAATGGCGTATGACAACAACAAAGTTAGTTATTTTATTTTGACTTGCAAAGAGCGATGGGGAATACTATTGCAATTTAAAGCCTGCACTTTTCATAATTTATTCAATACATTGTAATTAGAAAGAATATATTTTCTTAAAAATAAAATAAAAACTTGTTATTTATTTTATTAGCACTTTAAATAATTTCGTAAAAGCAATCTAAATATGGAGTAAATAATGGATTATTGATTGTCTAAATGTAATTACAGGTTTCAAAAAGTTTTAGAAAATAAGTTTACAAAGAGTCCTAACTCTCGGAACCTCTTAACTTTTCCACGGAGCACCATTTGGGAGTCGCTGCCTCATAGAGTATGACAGTTTATATATAGAATGAAGTGAAAATCTCTTCCATCAAATTGATCCCTACGTCTTTGTTCATTTACATGTTGTTTATTTTTTTTTTGAGCCTTGGATCGAACAAAATATTAAAATTATAGGAGCTCAAAAAGCAGATTTAGATGATTTTTAATTTTCGTCATAATTATCTTAAATTTGGAACAGCACATTTGGGTGACAAGCGTTTAAAAATAAGAAAACTGCTTTTTTTCCAATCAAAGTAAAGCATTTTGCTAATTTTTGATTACTGATTCTGACCAAACTACTTAACAAAATTTAATTATATACTCATACCTATCATTCTAGGCGCAAGCAATTTTTCGGCTTTTGAAAAGTTTAGCTCACTGTAATTCTTGTTTGCGGTGCCCAAATTCACTTTTGCAAATTTTGCAGCTTTCTGGGAAGTGATTCGAAGTACATCGTTTTTCGATATAATTTGACTGGGCTATTTAAGTAATATGAGATTTAAAATCTTTACCAAACACACATAACATACCAATACAATTATAATGATCCCTATTTCTATGTTATCAATTTTTTATACTAAGAGTAAGCCTCTTTTCACACAAGGATTTGACTTCCAGGCTTCCATGACATTTGAAGTGAGTGCTTGCCGTGAGGATGATCGATTTGGCTGGCAACATAATCTGAGCTCTAATTCGGCCCAAAGGTCTTCTATAGGATTTAGATACGGGCTCTGAGGAGGCCAGTCCCGTTTTTGAACTCCCATTTCGTGAAACCACGTATGTGCAAGCCTCCATGAATGAATGGAGCAATTATCCAGCTGGAAGGGAAATGAGCCTTAACTGAAATATTGCCAGTGCATTGGGAGTGCAGTTTTGTCCACTAACATCTCAGAGTTTCTTTTTCCAAACACAGGAACTAACGGGCCAAAAATCCGTGTGGAGGCTTTCAGTTATAGGAGGCGTTGGTTGTGCGCGAAGACAGGCTATTATCACAGAATTAAAAAAAAGACGTTCGTTTACAGTAATCGAAAAGATATTTTTGATTTCTATGAGTGATCAATTTTTACAAGTTTCAATTAGGCGATTGATTTCTATAAATATTTATAATGGATCAATTTCTACAAGGAATCGATTTCTTCACCAGATTGATTTCTATAATGGATCAAATTCTATAAGTTACTGTATATAATTGATATTTATAAGGGATAGATTTCTATAAGAGATAAAATTTTATGAATAATCTATAAAGAAATTATTTCTATATGTAACTGTAAAGGATTAATATTTAATAGGGATAGATTTCTATAGCAGATAAATTTTTTATAAATTTCTATAAAGAATTGATTTCTATAAGGGATCAATTTCTATAAGAGACCTATTTCTGTAAGTTTCTATATGAAATCGATTTCTATAAGTTTCAATAAGAGATCGATTTTTAAAAAGGATCGATTTTTATAAGGGATCGATTTCTATAAGTCATTCAGGAGAGACAAATGACTTTTCTAAACGGAAATCGACCAGAAATAGTTACTAATTGATATAATTAAATTTTTTTAATTGTAGTGGACAACCTCAATTTTTATCTACTTTGCAATTAAGCTTTTGTGACATACTTCATTGCATTCAATGCGTTACAGTGGATTACAGAGCACAAATTTTTGTATTGCATAAAATTTCAGATTAATTTTATTATTTAAGCTTCAAAAGTTTAGTTTTACGAACTGATTGAGAAATTTTTTTAAAGCTTATAAAAAACGAAGAACAAAACACATTAAAAATTGATACTCTACAATATGGCGAATTTTATTACTCTCTCTACATAAAACAGAATAATACACACAAATAATAAACAAACAAAAAACAATCTAATTTTAATAAATATTTTGGTGGCACAGGATTAATATTTAATTCTTATTTTCACAACTTTGATTTAAAATAATTTTGACAACAATGATAACTGATGAAGAATTTAATTATGATAAAAGGGATAATCATGAGGTGGCTGACACTGAAATTACATTTAGGCGGCGTCAACCACCGGTGGCTAACACTGAAATTACATTTAGGTCGCGTCAACCACCGGTGGCTGACACTGAAATTACATTCAGGCTGCGTCACCCACCGGTGACTGACACTGACCTTTCACATAGGCCGCGAAAAACAGCTGGCTGACAGCGTATAACATGATATAGAACTATAAAATTTACACTCTTTTATGGAATGGCAGAAAATTTATTCAAAATTTACTTAATTATAGTGATTCTTGGTTTAATAAATTCAATTTACTAGGTTTTTATCCACCACTATTTTTTAAACAATTCGTAGGCTTATATAATTCACCACTTTTTTATATATGTCATGCTAAACCTTTTAAAAACTAGCAATATCTGTCTAATATTTGCAAATTTAGTTTGTAGTTATTTACAGTTGTGGTCTGACGGGCAAGACATGTAAAATTAGCGTGGAGCTCAACGTGTTAACTACTGCTGAAATTAATTTAAAAAAATTCTTACTTAAATAATTCAATTCTCTATTTTCACTAACATTAGTAAAAAATATATTGAAGCGAGAGACATCTCTGACTCTCTTTCTCTTGCTTAAGCCCATTTCCTTGAGTCAGTTCTGTGAGTCAAATCTATAGTTGTACAGCTTTGAAATTAACAACGGTTAGATTTAGAGGTAATAAAACATTAAGTCAGTGAGATTCACTAGGTACGTTATGCAGCTGAGATGAAGCGAAAGAAATCAAAATGTTATACAATTCCGGAACACTAGGTGTACTCGTCATATTATGCAATTGATGAACACTTTGCATTACAACTGATGTTCGAAAATTAGAGTTGCTTTCTGAGAGAATTTATGCAGTTTTCTATGACGCATAAAACTTTGTTCTGTGAAAAAATGAAGGGACGTCTGGATCTTGAGGCTTAGTTGAAAAATCTCCAAAATGTTTGAACAATGTGATCTGTCGAGGTTGTTATGGAACTGATTATCAAGTATTGAATACACAGGCACTTGCTTCCCTAGGATGCTTTAGAAGATGATTATGGCAACATTGGTTGCAGCAACCGCAACTTTTATCATTTGTGCTCTCATAATTGCCGTTGAAAAGTGTATTACCAGTAAATTTCCCATTCCTTATTCTCTTTTTCTTGAGCCAGATCTGTGAATCAGATCTATAGTTAGGTCATTAACAATAGTTAGATTTAGTGATACTAAAATATTAAATCTGTGAGATTCACTAGGTACGTTACACAGCTGGAGGTGAAGTAATGAAATCAAAATGTTGTACAATTGTGGAACACTAGGAACAATTATCATATTATGCAATAAACACTTCGTATTACAACTGATGTTCGAAAATTAAAGTTGCTTTCCGAGAAAAGTTTCGCAGTTTTCTGTGATGTATAAAAATTTGTTCAGCGAAAAAAAACAAAGGTGCTTTTGGATCTTGAGGCTAAATTGTGAAACCTCCAAAGTTTATGAACAATGTGATCTGTCGAGGTTGTTATGGAACAGGCTGTCAAGTGTTGAATACTCAGGCACTTACATCCCTAGGATGCGTTTGATAATGATTACAGCTACATTTGTTGCAGCAACAGCAACTTTTGTCATTTTTGTCCCGTTTGTGCTCTCTTCATTGCAATTGTATTGGCAGTGAATTCATCATCATACATGCAGCTCACTACAATTAGAAATCTACACTGTATCCTTCTGTATGACTCTTGGAAACTGTGTTAGTTCATTTCCTTGAGTCATATCTGCGAGAACTACAGTAGCATAGTCAGGAGGTGGATCATCAACATCTACTGAATTTTGTGATACTCGTACAGTAAGTCTGTGAGATTGACTAGGTAAATTACGCATATGAGGCGCACTTGGTGCAGTTATAACGTTATACAGCTGTGGTTCACCAGGTGAACTTAGTATGTTATATAAATCAGGAGCACTTGGTTCAACTGCTGATAGAATAATTGGGTTTTCTTGAGAAAATATGGTTGCATTGTTTTGTGATGTATTAAAATTTGTTCTGTTGAGAAGCGAATGCGTGGTGGTATATCCACGCTCTGCTGAAAAAACTCTAAAATTGGTGAAAGAGGGATTCTGCTGAGGTTGCCGAGGAAATGGTTGATACCTGCTGTTTCCTCCTATCCTTGCATGTCTAGGATTAGTTGGATAATATCTATTGCAGTACGGGTCGGTCACAACTACTGTAGGACTATTGTAGTTCAATCTCTGACCTACACAAATTTTTCGACAAAAAAAGAAACAGAGTACTGATAGCACACAGATTAGGACTGGCACAATAAAGTAACCTGCAACATCAGCTCCACGCATGCCACCCGTTTAAATTAATCTTCTTCCAGGGCAAAAATGATCTTCGCAATAGCATTTTTCAACTAAACAAAAGAATACAAAGAAAATCAATTTCTGTTGGAAAAACATTTGATTGATTTTAACTCAGTAATATTTAAAAAGAAAATGAAAGATGTGTAATTTGGTGTGAATGCTTGTTTCAACTGAGCACTAAAACTACTGTGGAACACAAAAATTTGATTGAATCCAGAGTGGAAGAAGTTTTTCAACTCACTCGTGGGGAAGCTTATAAAAATGTATGTAAAATTTCCGAAAATTCAGTAAGCTTTAGTTTTTATTTGTTTACCATTCTATATAATATTTCGCAAAAAGCATAGTATGTGGCAGCTAGTTATATATGCAAAGTCCAATTTTATTTAATTATCTAAGCTTATGTTTTGAAAAGAGATATTTGTAAACTTTAAAACCTTTTAAAAAGTAATATTTTATTTTTATGACCCATCCCTTGCTGAGGAGACGTAATGGACAGCTTTCATGTAAAAAGTGGTAGGACATTTGTTGTAAAAGTGGATATTTTTCAGAATAAACTATAACCTTTTGTTAAATAAAAAAAATTGTTAACTAATGCTTTCTGTCTGATATAAAAATTATTTACTTATATACTAGGAGGCTTCGCCCCCTGCTCGCTGGCGCTCGCCAACCCCCGGAACTGCTTTCGCAGTTCATTTCGGATTGCTTCGCAATCCGATGCTCGCTTTCCTCGCGCATTGGATACGTTCTTAACGTCTAGCTTATGTATACTTTTTTGAACACTGAAGTTCCGAAAACTTTAACTCTAGAAAATTCTAAGCCTGTGCATTTCAATATTAATTTGAAATTGCAAACAGTTCACATATTTTTCTTAAGCACACTATTCTAAATTTCAGTTGTTGAGAAAAGTAGCTTGTGTAAGTTTTGTTTTAAAGTCTTTCCCACCAGAGGGCTAAAACCATGTGTTGTAAAACGATATGAAATAGTACTGAAAGCCAGCTGTAAAGCATCGGCTTCGATAAAGATAATTTTGTGAGAATTTTTTTGATAATTCGGTGAGAATTCACCCGATTAGACATATGATATGCTCACTACGTGCTCTTGCGCGCCGAAGTCTATCAATTAAAACGTATTAGCGTATTATTTAATATAGATCAGCCATATGATGCTCACTACGTGCTCTTGCGTGCCGAAGCCTATCAATTGAAAATGAAAACTGTTGCCAGCGCGAGAAAAGAAATATCATCGGTTTTATTGATACATACGTATTAGAGTATTATATAATATAGATTAGAATGAATGGGAGCATCTAAATTTAGAAAAACCTCAATATTAATAATGAAATAATTACATTATCACATCTAATTTTTTTAATGTAAGAAAACACATGGATATTAAATTGGTATATCTCCGCAGTAACCACAATTGGAAAAAAAATTTTAAAAACTGGGAAAAAAGTTACCTGAGGCTTCAGATATTTTACAAGTTTTCATTACTCTTTAATTAAATTAGTATTAATATCTAAATCATAACTGCCACATTTTACACCATCGGAAGATATTTATTAAATAAAAAGCGATGGCGTATTTGTATGTAATGGTGGTCAAGAAAGTCTTATAAAATTAAATTTATAAAATTAAGATATAAAAAAGTAAAACTTGAATATTGCAACCATTTGGAAAACAAAACTTTGTGGAGAGTTCATAAATTGGCAAGTAAATATAGATATATTTTATTCTATGCATAAATATGGAGCCGCGGTGGCTCCGGGAAGAGAGCGTTTACCTCCCAGTGAGGTGAATAAATTAGCTTAAATCTGTAAAAAAATCCCAGATCTTTCGGGGTGAGACTTTCCTAAATGATGGTAAAATTATCAAAAATTCTGAAAGCTTTGATATATAAATGTTCACCACACCATCAAAAGGTTTGCAAAAAGCGTAGTAGTTTACAGGTTTGAAAAAACTATTTCCAAAAAACTTCAAATATGAAGGAATCATGGTACATGGGTCATAAAAAATTTAATAGTTGCAGTAAATTTATGAAAGAATTTAATGAAAGATTTATGTAAAATTATACACGTTAATAAAAATATCACATTTTAACATACACTTAAGACCATGGTAGTCGTAAAATTTTAATCAGATATATTTTAATTAAAACGCCACATAGTGGTGGGCCAGAAACGAGCCAAATCATCGTGATTCGTCTTAACATTGCTGCCGCTTCTTTAAAATTTTCAAACCCTTGGGAGTTCTGTCATACAAACAGGAATTAGTGATATGCGAGCCGGCCAAATGTATCAATTGCCATGGTGATGGTGAGCACCCAGCTTGTTTTTCAGGCTGCTGTGCGAAACCCAGACAAGCCAAGGAAAGCCTCCGACCCAGCTATGAGATTCCTACAACTCTTCAAGGAAATGCAGTAGCTGCTGAGGGACCCAGAACTCGTAAACCTACTCCGATCCCTACTCGATGGAAATTCATAAATGTAGAGATCATCCTACGAGCCCGATCCCACTAAGACGTCCACAGCCCTCCTATGGAAAAGTCTCAACACTTTTAAAGTCAATAGTCACAGTTGCCCTAGGGCAGTGTTTCCCAAAGTGAGGTACGCGTACCCCTAGGTGTACGGGGGGACTACTCGTTCTTATGCGAAATATCTTGCAACAAACGAAAATTTCAAACATTTTCATTTAAAAACAAAGCTAGCCATTAAACTTTATGATTACGTATTTTTCTATTGGTTATTTTTCGCACAGCTAACAGTTAATAATTAGTGGTGTCAACAGCCAGTTGTGATTTTTAACTTGTGAGCAATTTTTTACAGTAAAGGTTTGTAATAAATTCTACTTATTTTGATTATTTTTATGAAATATAATTTTTAACCCAAGCATAGAATATGGATATCTGGTTAGTATCTACAAAACCTTGTAAACCTAGAAAAATAAAGTTTTTTTTTTAAAAAAAATACAGTTGTTTTTTTGTTAGTGGTGCACGGCGTTACGAAAAATTTAGAAAGGGTGCACAAAAGTCATAAGTTTGGGAAACACTGCCCTAGGGCAAAACTTACAGATGAAGAAGTGAGATGCCCGCTTCGTGGGAAGGTACTTCGAACTCCTACTTTAGGCCAGTCTAGAAATTAGTGAAAACAATCTGTTTCTTCAATCTCTCTCTAACGTTTTTAAATTTTTATTCATTTCAAACTAATCATGAAACGATTAATAACTTAGATACCATATTAAATACATTCATCACAAAGTGTTGAGTAATAAGTTAATATAATAGGATTACTGTACAATAAAGGAACGCCGCTTTAATTTCCAAGGCTTCAATTTGGAATAGTAACTAAACGTAATAATAGTAGACAATAATACTAAGAAAGGATGATAAATAAACTTAACGGGTAAGTATCGCTTAATAAAGAAATATTTTAAAAAGTCATACATTTTAAAACCAAATAAATATACCAAAATAAATCTGGGTTTCTTTGTTAATTCAGAAATCATATCATGTGACTTTTTGACCAATACCCGCTCTTACATCCATGAGAAATTGTATCAAACCATTTATCTTTTATGCCACAGAGTGAAATGACAGTCGAAATTCGATATTTTTTAGAAAATGAGGTAAGTATTTTAACTTTAAAAAGAATATTAGAAAAAATAATGTCACAAATTTACAGCGAGAATCTCAATTTTTTTTTAGCCCAAAAGTTTAAGTAAAAACTATAATGCACTCCAATGCCCCCTCTGGTGGAATAATTATAAGTCAATATTTTGAAATTTAACTTTCTTATATTTTCAATATCCTCTTAATTTCACGTAGACAATACGCGAAAAATAAGGTTCGATACGAATCACGAAAAATAAGGATAGTCTAAAAAAGAATTTCCAACTCTTGAAATAGAAGCAAAAAATTTGAATTTTACATGTAAATGCAAAGATAAAATTATGTCATTTTTCCTAAAAGATCTGATAATGATTAGAAATTGGAGCTTATAGGTTTAAAAAATTGAATAGCTTTACACTTTGGGATTGGAAATAAACAGCAATAATGATATCACATCAGATGTGCGAGGAAGAATTATTGCATCTAATAAATATTTTTATAGCTTGAGAAGATATTTAACCGCTTCGAGACGGGTGAGTCATACATGCATTCTTAGAGTGGCGACAATCAGGGTAAAAAAGATAAAACTGGTAACTGAACTACTTTTACAGCAGTTTATTTATGGGCGGGGGTAATTTTCTTTATTTAATTTACCACTACTTAGTTAAAATTAAAAATTATATAAATTAGTTACAGAATGTCAATTTTACAATTAAACATATGCCATTTGTTTGTTGCATTTCATGTACTCATTACAGGATGAATGGGAAAAGAGTCATTTTTGGCCTTAGGAGCCCAGCTAAACCAAACAGACCAGACTAATTTTAGTAATTTGATTTACTCTCTAACCCAGTGATTCTCAACCTTTTTTTTTGGTTGCGGCACACTTTTAACGATTTCGAAATTTGACGGCACACAATGAAAAAAAAATTAGGTTAAAAGTTGTTTACTTAACCATAATACACTGTGTTAAATAGTTTGTGATAATAATTTTGAATGTGAAATAAAATAATATGTACTACAAAAGCACATTTATTAAGGGATTAATTATTTCTTTCGACTAATTTTTTATTAGTTAGTAAGTTTTTTTTTGCTAGTTATTAATAGTTAGCTTGTTTTTCATAGTTATTAACTGTTAGTTTTTTACATTAATTATTATTTTTTGTGATTTCTTGTTAGTTAGTTTTTTGCTAATTATTAATTGTTAGTTTTTTTTTGCTAGTTATCCTTTGTTAATTTACTTTTATGACTATTAATTGCATAGCTTGCTTTAATGATTAGCTTTTATTTTCGCCGAGAAGATAGTATTTAGCTTGTTTTAGCCTTTGTTAATTAATAATTTTAATAGTCAATAAATTTCCTTCTAATTTCAACATTGTTTAAAATTGTGTGTCAAAAACAATTGAAGCACTTCCATCTTATTTTAAGATTGTCAGAGATAAGACAATGAAAATGAGACAATGAAGACAAAGAGATGTTCACGCGGTTAAAGCGTGGAAAAATTATAAAAAGTATATATATATATATATATATATATATATATATACACTTTTCTTTAGTTTACACTTTACTTGTAATAAAAAAGCATTATATTTTTTATTGTATCATTTCTAATATTTGGCGGCACACAAAAGTGGAGCGGCACAGTGATTGAGAATCACTGCTCTAACCCCTTGGGGGACGGGTGATTCATAAAAGCAGAGATGCCAACTGCTCCGGACACGACAAAGTAATTAAATAATCGGTAAATAACTACAAAGTAAATTTTGCAAATACTTGACTATTTTTGTTTGCTTTATAAAACGTATAGCATGACCTAAGTAATATAAAGTGGTGAATAATATAAGCCTACGAATAATTTAGAAATAGTAGTGGATAATTTGAAACACTAAATTGAATTTATTAAATCAAGAATCACAATTGATAAACTACCACTTTAAAATATATATTTACTGTCCGGAGCAAGTTGGCATCTCTGTAAAAGCATTCGCCATTCAATGCGATGGAGTATTATCAGCTTAAGAAGTCGAATTCAAGCCATCAGCGTTCAATTCTCTCCCACCTTTGGTTCACGGCCTTGATGTCATGCTGAAGTATCCGATGTTGCGTTAGGGACAGTCCGAGTACAGAAAGCCATCTGTGAATGATACCCAAGGATGCTGCCAACTGATGCTGTTCATGCTCTACTGATGTCCTCTTCTCCCTTGCGATGCCGGTCATGCTGATTATCCTGGTGAGTGATACTGATTTTGATCTCGTCAGGTTCCTGAGTCGGGAGAGACATTACTGACAACTGGCCATTTTGATTGTCTAGATTTTGAGCCCGCCATTTTGTTTTTTCAAGTCATGCCGTATCATAAAACAGCTCGTGGTGGAAAGGTTTCACTTTCTGGTCGTAATTCACCGTCGTACTGCAAAGAATCCACGTCATTAGAAGAAATCATTGCTACCTGTGGGATCTCAAAAAGATATTTTCCATTAGTTGAACATAGACATATTGACGATCTTGTAGAGTTTTACACTCAGTTTGATACAGAGGAACTGATTCGTTTAGACAAATTACTAAGCAAACTGCTCATTCAAATAAGATCAAGTTACCCTGGAGACTATGAATACTCATACTTCCTAAAACTGACAAATGCAGCTTATCACGTCAGATGGAAGAGGAAAAACTTTCAAGCAGAAGAAAACAAGGATATGAATAAGAAATCCATTCAAGTCGAATCAATAATGATTGAAACTAATCCAAGCACTGAAGACATAACAATGGAAAATAAAGATGAAAACCTGATTACAACACCGAATACAGAAACTGACACGGACGTCAATATTAACAATAATACAGAACCACCAGCAAAGAAAAGAAAAAAGAAGAAGAAAAAGCAAAATACAGTTAAAATAATTGAAGATAATTCTACACTCATGTCTACAAACAGCTGTCCTTCTTCTAGCCAACATAACTCAACAGATGACGCCACTATCTTGCCGACAACAAAACCTAAGGAGGATATCGACAAAGTACGGGATCCCCCCAGCAAATCTGAAATAACACCGCAAGCCAGATTTATTAAGGTTTTGGTCCGGGGCCTGCCTGTGGACTTTGATACAGATGCCATTAATACAGAATTACAGAAAAACAATATTGAAACCTTTAAAATTGTGCAGTTTAAGAAGAGAACGGGAGAGGCCTATCGACTCCTCCCGCTTTTTCTCATAATCCTAACATCAACGGCGAATCACCATAGAGTTTTCGAAGTCACCAACATACAGCAGATCCCGATCAAAATCGAGCGATTTCGAGGAGGTCGAGGATCAATACAATGTTACAACTGCCAAAATTATGGACATACGCAAAGCCACTGCAATGCACCTGCAAGGTGTGTAAAATGCGCTGAAAACCACAGGTCTCATGAATGCAACAAAGACAGAACAACTACTCCAAAATGCTGTAATTGTTACAAAAACCACACAGCCAACTTTACTGGGTGCGAGACCCGACCCAGCAGAAGGAGCCCTCGAGCAACATCAAATTTGAAGATTAAACCTGCTCATCGATTAGTGTCATTAATCAACGAATTACAGGAATTGCTCAAAAATGAAGAAGTGCTCCGCCTTCTGCGGGGAATCATCGGAGAAACTTCTTAATCCCAGTGAGTTCTATTTTTATTTTCAAGACTCTCAAGTTAAATTCACTGAACTTTTCACAGCAGACTTTTAGTTAAGTTAAATTAAATTACATTAAAATTTATTTTCTGGTAATATAGCCAATTTTTGCATATATATTTATCAACTTATGCACGTTAAGTTCTTTGCAAATTCTATTATTGCATATTTCTAATATTTCTCTGATACGATATATTTACTGCATTTTCTCCAAATATGTTATTTTATCATGTATCAAGGTATGATTTGTCTATATTCATCAATTATGTCTTTCATTTTTCAAAAATCAATTATTGTACATATCAAATCATGTTTAATCTTTATTTTTAATGTAAGTCTGGAATCAACATTTCGAATGTTATGTAAAAGCGCCAATTTGTCATATTGAAAATTTCATTGTTTTATTATTTCACAAGCAAACTGCTTGATTTTTTTTTATGGCTACCACAATGTAAATATGTTCCTTTCAAATTATGTTTAGATTTATATGTTTCAATTCAGATTTGATATTCAAATGTTATATCTACCATATTTATCTATGTCAGCCTATGTATATATATTTCAAATTATGTTTTTATTTATGTGTAAATTTAGTTTCGATATTCAAATGTTTATTTACCCATGCAAAGTGCTTGTAATTTTGTATTAGCTACCACATCGACTGCTAAATTCAAAATGTTATTACTTTAAACTTATGTAAATTTCTAGATGTATGGGATAGGGGCCGCTGCGCGGCCCAGGTGCCCAATTTTTTATAAATAAAGTAAAGTAAGTAAAAGCATTCGCGCAAAATCAGAATGTAAATAAATTAACAGTAACTTAAATGTAGGCGTTGCTAATTTGACAGACTTACTTTGCTTTTACTTTAACTATTGTTATTTTAATCAGATATATATTTTATTTTATAACCGTCGTTGAACAGCCGACCCAATTTCATGGGTTTACGACTACTTACGTTCAACTCCGTAGCCTTGTAATTTTGAACCAATCCAGAAGACAAGGAAACTCCTGGATCAGTACCCCCAGAGGTATTGATTTGTTGTGGGAACATGGAGAACTTTGAGACTCGACAGATTTAACGTGCATCAGTCACCATTTACTACACGGGGAGTCTTCGGTCGGCGAGGATCGAACCCACGACCTCTTGGATATGGGCCCAGCGCCCTACCGACCAGGCTATCCCGGCCCTCAATCAGATATATAATCAATGTTAGTTCAAAGTAATACTAAATAATTTTATTGTGAACTAAGTAATGGTGATTTAAATAAATCAAACAATTATAACCCCGCCCACAAATAAACTGCTAAAGAACTGCTTTGGTTACCAGTTTTATCTTTTTACCCTGATTGATACGGTTTTATGCTGGCACGTATTTGTGACAGTCAGCGCGAAATGGTTAAACAAACGGATTTAAAGTGAAAGTCAAAGATAAGTCAGTCGATTTAGTCATGCACAAACTTAACACGTTCACGCCTGGAAAAGGGAAAATACTGGTAGAAGAACTATTTCAATATTAGTTAATATTCGGGAGGAATTAATCTATTCTCAACAATAACAAATTCACTGTAAGGAAATTTATCTCGGCGAAGAAGCATTTCAATTTAAAATTTGCATCCGTTAAAAATAATTGGTAGTTATGGATTTTTATTATTCCCGGAAAAAAACTAAAAAATGAAATTTATTGTTACCAGTTTTTACTCCGGTGCGCTGCTAAGATGAGACAATCTAGCGTGACCCGCCAGGTGGGTCACCCCGGCGTGAACATGATAAGCTACCACTTTTTATTTTTATCATCCTGATAATAATTCTGTACGAATACATTCATGACTCGTCCGTCCCAAAGAGGCTAGGATCACATTTGTAGGAAAGTTACGTCCATGCTTCTAAAATGCTTGATTCGAACTGTTTTAACTTGTGCTTTATCAACTTAACACTTTACCGACCGGTAGCGGTTCGAACATACTATGCCCTTTCACCGCCCGTTCAGCTGCAGATCGTCCGTAGTATTTTATTTAATTTAGTATTTTTCAGTTTAAGTCATTTTTTCACCACTAAATATCAAAAATTATAAGTATCATGTGAAATGCAACGTTGCAGCAATATTCTGCTGGATACTATATTAATAAGTGGGCGTAACTATCCTTCTCTTACGAACTCTACTATATAATTTGCTACCACTTTATTAAAACTTTTCCAGAAAGCGGAGCAGTTGGCATCCCTGCATGCTGAATTGGTGGAAAACGTAGTCACCACAGATCGGTCAAAAGTCGATTAATCGACGACCGGTCGGTAAGCGCTGGGGAGCAAACGCTGAATAATCTACGGCCGGTCGGTATACGATGAGAACAAAACATCGATTAATCGACGGCCGGTCGGTATGCGCTGAGAACAAAACGTCGATTAATCGACGGCCGGTCGGTAAAGTGTTAATGTAATGTTGAACTGATTGCATACATATATTTTTAAATTTATCATATGTTTCCTGTAATTTGCATGTGGTCCGCAGCCTATTAAAATTATTTTCGAAATCTTCGCTTTTTTACTCTCGACGCACCAGCATGTTACATTTTCTTTCTTATTACATCTTCAAGATATTATATATATATTAAAACTATACTGACTTACAGAAGATTTTTGAAGCTCATAGTAATATATTTATCATTCTAGCATTTCTGGATTTCTTTAAAATTCTGATCACCTGTTTAAATTTCACAGTCACAGTGCAGCAAGAAAAAAAACATTATTAATTTGAATAGATAAATAACTATTCATTAAATACAGTAGACAAGCTAAATTTCTAATCATTTTAATTTTTTCAACAAAAAGAAAAAAATTTCTTGCTATTTTTTTAATTTTAAACGTCCAGCAACTAATAGCTTAAGCATGGAGATTTTAGAAAAATCAAATTTATTTTTACTGATCAGTTTTGATACAAAAAAAGGCCTTGATTCTCTAAACCAGGGATGGGCAAACTTTTTTGGTCCTGGGCCAAAAATCTGGAAAAAAAAGTTTGGTGGGCCTAGTAAAAACTTCTAAAATAAAAATTCTAACTTCTGAAATAAAATAAAGTCAATTCATCATTGAACGCATGGCACTCTACATCAACTTTGCATTTTTTGGTTGCCATTTTAGGATTAAAAATGTTTACAAATAACTCAAAAAGGCTGTAGCCATTTCATACATTTAATAATTTCACCATTAATTACATTGACGTTGTATGCGTGCAGCCTTTCCATACGCAGTAAATTATGTTAGAACTCACGCCGGAAGAAAAATCCGCTCGTTGGAACTTAAAATGCGTAGTAAGCCTCATGTGAAGTATAATTCACCTATATTAGATTCCATATGTCTGCTCCTGGAGGAAGACAAATACTAGTTGGAGCTAATCTACGGCTATTCTATAAGGGACTTTTGCTTTCAACATTTTATCAATTGAAGCTGTTAATGCTAACTATTTTAATTTATTTATGTTTTGTAGAACAAAAATAGAGAAAGTAAAAAGTTAAAATTCTGTCCGCGGGCCGGATAAAATCTTCCGGCGGGCCACAGTTGGCCCGCGGGCCGTAGTTTGCCCATCCCTGCTCTAAACGAAGAAACGGAAGCTAACCTAGCAATTTAACCGCGGCTCAGAAAATCTTAAAACCCTTCGAAAACATAAACAAGAAAAAGAAGATGCTATATACATTTTAGTGAGTCATTAATACCTTGCATCTGTTGCATAAAAACCTGTGTCTAATTTCGCTTTTAGAGAAATATGGATATACTAGTCACTTTTGAAGCGAAAATACTCCGAAAAATTCTAAAAGGAATACAAAATGAATGTATTGGCCCGGAGAAGATAGAAATCACAATTGTACAAGAACTTTAGCGAACCAGATATCGTGAACCAGAACCGTATAATACAAAGATTAAAGTGGGCAGGACATCTTCTCAAAATGGAAGAAAACATAAATGTCCAAAAGTTTTTTTTATGGCCAAACCATATGGTGTACTGTCTGGAGGAAGACGACCATGTATCGATACATTGATTGCTTTGAACAAAACTTAAAAATGCTTAAAATTAATCTGTAACTTTAAAACAAGGGTATATATATTTATTCCGCATATATTTAGGGTATATATATTTATTGCAAGGGTATGTTTTCTTTATTGCGCATAAGCTGCAAATAAATAGAACTCATAAAATAGGTTCAAAATGTAGAGAAAACGAGGGAAAAATTACAGAACAATGAAGGAAAGGGAAAAGAGAAAAATAATTAAAAAAATAACAAGACACCGGAGGAAGAAAACACAATCCCAAAAAAAAAAATTTTAAAAAATTCGGAAAATTAAAGATGTAATCATTGCATCAGCTCACACGATAGTATTCACAAAAAAGAGTGCTTTCTAATATTGTATCAATATAGCAAAATAAATCAATAAAATAGTGTGAGGAACACTCAAAAAATTTTACAAAAAAATTGCAACAAAATGAAATAGAACACAATAAGTAAAAATATATCGCGTAAAAAATGAAAATAAAATATAAAGTAAAAACAGAATAAAATATGAAATGAAATCAAAAAAGCGAGTAGCGTATTCAAATGAACTTACATGAACGGGAAATTTTTCAGAAATGATTTTAAATATATTCGTAACAAGATTGTCAGATTGCAAAAAAATGAAAACAAGAACGTAACTAGAAATAAAAGCGTAACTAGAGGATTTTTGTATGAAAGTGCGTTCTTACTGCATTACTGAAGTACGTTTGATTTGTTAGTTACCAAGGATGGGCCCGAAATGGACGCGAGCAAGGTAATATTATACTGGATAATTTAAAGAAGTTGACAATTGATAATTATAGAAAATAAATATGTATTTAAGAAAAAAATATATAAAATAGAAAAGAGAAAGAAACATGAATTGCCTGTTTTGCACATAATTTTAGCCACGGATTTGTCCGAAAGGGATTTGCACATGGAAAAAATCTATAAATTAACAAAGAAAAAATTTTTTAGTAAATAATTTTTGACGCGGATTTACCCGAAATGGATTTGCACATGGGAAAATTATATAAATTAACAAAGAAATTCTTTTAGTAAATAATTTTAGCCATGGATTTGCACATGGAAAAACTATATAGATTAACAAAGAAATAATTTCAGCCAAGGATTTGCCCGAAATGGATTCAATCCATTTTTACATGTTGCAGTTTCTTGTTGAAAGGGCAACATTTGTTAAGGAATTCAATTTAGAGTTTGTTTTTTTTCTTCGAAATTCTAACTTGTTCAAAAATTATTGCAAATTTAAGTGCTTTATCGTGATTTTTTCTGCTTTTTTTGATTTAGATATTAACTATTCATCCATCGTTGTAAAATATTTTATTTCCTCACGAGATCTCTCTTCCTTTATTTTATAAACTCTCCCTCGTTCAGATGCAAAAGTAGCAAAAGAGAGATAGTTCACATGCTACCAAATATAAATCTTAACATTCATAGTGAAATTTTTAAAAATAAAAATAATTAATAATAACACTAAAACCCGTTTTCTACTTGAATTGTTATAATTTTCTTTAACGAGTATAATTTTTTTTCCTTTATTTATTTCTATTCAGTCTCAGAATTGGTACTTATTAGAAGAAAAAATTTCAAGTGCAGATCTATTAATCGTCTATTTCAATACAATTAACACATCAACAAAATCCTTTTTTGTAAAGCTACAATAACTGTGTTAAGAGTATATTCTTATGCTAAAATGGTCTGTGTTTTTTTTTAAATATTGATGTTTAGAAAGAAGTAAACAATAAAGAATGAGAATTAGTTACGGGGGTTGGTGAGCGCAGCGAGAAGGGGACGAAACCTCCAACTCTGATAAAAAAATTGGAATTTTAGCTTACACTTTATTTTAAAAATATTTGACACTTTTCAAAAATATTATTCATACTTAAATTATTTACGCACCTTTTAATATACAAATTATTTTGTTTAATCTAAAATTGAACGAACAATATTATAATTCACCGGTCACAATTTTTTATTTTCATTAGAACGTAGCGACCATAACGTTAAACTTCCAAATAACACAAAAACATGTTTTTATTATCTTAACAATATTACTTGAACATTACAATATCTAACTTCATTTAGATATTGAACTAATATTTGTATTCTTTCAGCTAAAAAAAAAAAAAAAATTTCAGCAGTTTCAGGAATTATACCGATTCAGTATGAAATGCATCAGTATTATTAGTTTAAATTTCCGTATATCAATTTATAAACAGATTAAGAAAAAATTAAAATTACTTGTCGAACTTAATTCTTTTTGCAAGTTTAGAATCATTTTCGGTACTTACCATAAGAAAACAGATATACAAATAACAACCAAGGTCAGTGTTGACATCGCCAACGAAAATACACAAATTTCAAACATTTCAGAATAATTATTCTGAAGCTAGATTTGATGGGAGACAAGGTTTCTGTCGCTGTAGTAGTTTAATTTACGTCAACAATAGATCGTCTGAAAACGTAACCTAACAACACAGAAATAAGCTTCAGCTATAAAAGAGCGGGAAAGAAAAGAACGATATGAAAATAGTTGCGTTCAAGGTTAAAGGCAACTGTAAACAACGTCACTTTTAATTGAATCAAGTAGGAAAGACAAAAATCATATCTGTTGTTTTTATTACAACACAGAGCTTCCCAAAAAGTGTTCCGCTGAACCCTAGGGCTCCATCACAGAGGTTCTGTAAGTTTCGACTTTTTAATGATTTTTGACGCATGCATTAAAATTTATATTTAATATATAATACCTGCTAAATCTTCCGGATTTTCCTAAAGATTTTATTTTCATATTTAAAGTGGTAGTAAGTATATACTATTTTTTCTTTTATAAACTTAATTTTTAGATGATTTTGATCACCACTATTCTTACAAAAATTAAGCACATATATTAATATGCGTTACTATCATGTTTGTCCATACTACAACTTCGAAGATATATAGGACCTTCCAGAATACAACTAAACAGAATATCCAGCATCATGGTTGTTAAATTAAGATTTCTCAAATGCAACGTATTTGTTTGCTTAAAATTGAAGTCTTAATTTCATTTTAATACCACTGGTAAAAATGATAATGGAAGGGATTAAAAGTTGGCAGGTATGTAACACATTTTTTTTTAATATTTCGATTTATTTCAATGAAATTATTAAAGTAGAATGTCATTGAAAGTAGAAATCGCAAAATTAAAAACACTCCTTTTTTTCTGAAACAAAAAATTAGGAAATAGAAATGATTTTTTTAAAAAAATTCTTTAACTATTTATCAAAATTTTCAATCGAAATTAAAAAAAGAACCAAATTTAGGGATTTAAAAGTACGCTTTTCTGATACCTTTCTCACTGCATATAATAGTTTTTTAAAAAGCATAATTTAGCAAATTTTATTCATTTTTAGTTTGCGCACAAACCAAAAACAAATTCAGATGCCAAAACATCTTCATAATAAATAGTATTCTTTCCTTTAATAATATATTGTGAGTTATTATTGAGCTGTATTTATAAAGTAGGGGTTCCACTAAAAAATAAATACCCAACACAGAGTTTTATACATCTGCTTTTTAAAAATTTGATTTCTCAAAAATTATTCGACCAATTAAATTCCAATTTTATATTTTGCCATACAAAATGACATTTTTTAAAATTCTGTAAACATTTGCATAACTTGCAATTCAAAAAATTTTAACCACTGATAAATAAAGTAGCAAAAGATGTTCTTAAAAATTATTTTTTGCATGCAGGTACATAAACGAATAGAACTTCAGATAAACGAATTTTAAAATTAAAGGCAAAATTTTTTCAATGCGCTTGAAAAATTCTCGAGATAGGACGAAATACGAAAAAAGTAAAACTCACATTAAAAGGATGTTAAGTAAAAGTATATGAATTAGTAAGGAAGTAAAATTCACATTAAACTTTTGACTGCCCTTCTGACTAACTATTTGGGACAGTATTTCCCAGATAGCGGCTGCTCATCGCCTCCTCCATCAGAAGGCCTCCACACAGTTTTCTGCGCAGTCCATTTAAAAAACGAACCGTGTGCATGAACCCGAATTCAATTCTAAAGGTAATTGAAAGAAATTTTTCACAAAAATATCAAGCCAATCATATTCATAAATTAAACAAACTTTTTTAACATATATTTGCTACCACTTTCTTATTTTTACAAGATTTTGTATTAAATGGCTCTTTTGGTAAAACGTTGCCTTAGTGATCTGATCGGACTACCTACAAAAAATCATGTGGAGACTTTCAGTTACGGGAGGCGTTGAAAGAAGCAATGCTTATTCATGAAAAGTTTGTCTAATTGCCGGATTTCATAACTTAAAATATCGTTTGCACTAACGAATTAGCATATTTGAGCTTTAAACCATTAAGATTGAGTCCCGGAACGTGAAAATCCGATCATTAGATTAAAAGTATTTCAGGGTGTTTCGATTCTTTTGATGAGTGTACAATAAATCTGCTTCCTTCCCAAAGAAAACGAATATTTTAATCTCATGACTTTATACTCACGTGTTATTGGTTGAGCAAAACATCAAACTTAAAAATGAACCTTAACCACTTCATATACCACTTTTTTAAAAAAATATTTGAAAGAGAAAAAAATATAATTGACAAATATCTAGGAATAACCATATCTAACGAACTTTTTGTACGCAAGTTTGAATTATTTACAGGTGGTGATTATAACACTATTTGAAATCTAATTTAATAAACAAAACAAAAATACATAAGCTTGAAATCATTCTACCAGTGAGAAATATAATTTGGTAACTGGCTGCGTATCTACTTAAAAAAACTGATTGTCAACTTGGGAATTTAACTTACTTGAAACTATCATTATTAAATATTTAAAATAATTTTTAAGCAAACATATTTAAAAACGATCGTGACTACTGTTTTAAAAATGATTGATAAAATTAAAATGGAATTTCTTGCAAATTACTACCAGTTTTTTTTAAAAAAATAATTTCTAAGAGTTCGCTTCGAAGTGATCTGTGTAACGTCCAAATGTTCAGAAACACGGTCCCTTTCCTTAAAAAAGAAAAAAAAGTGGCAGTAAAGAGATGTTATGGTTGAGATTTATTTTTCAAAAACAAGGTAGCTCGATCTACCACTATTTACTTGGAATATAAATATTGATGTGTGGTCATTAGTTAACCTGCAGTGCTCTTTTAAAGCTAAAGTGGTAGGCAACAGAATGAAATATCTACTTTGTATAAACAGGATATGTACAGTCCGCAAAAAAAAAAAGATATCACCCTGAATAACTTTTGTTCTAATGATCGGATTTTCACGATCTAAGCGTCGATCTTAATGGTTCCCGGGGGTGACCTCAAATATGCTAATTAATTAGTGCTAACTATTAATTAAGTTACGAAATCAGACACAAAAACGTACTTTCTCTGAATAAACATGTATTTTTTTTTACATATTTGGATTTCTAAGCTTCAAAATATAGGGGGTAGCCGCAATCTGGGAAATATGGTCCCCATAGTTTGGCCAGGAGAGCGATCCAAAGTTCGTACCCGTTAATGTTAATTTCACTTTTTACGTTTTTAGTCATATTTTCAAAACTAATGAAGCAATTTGAAGAAAATTGCGCCCACTCATAAAACTCATTTACCCAAAGATAATTTCATGAAAAAAATAATTTTTAGTAATTATTAATTATTTTTTATTATTTAATTAAATTGAGGATGAAAAAATTTTGAATTATAAGGTATGAATTTTTTTATACCATAATAATCTACATATTTTTCAATACAAAAATCTAAAGTTTCAACTGTTTTTATTTATTAGAAGCTGAAAAAAATTAAAATTAATTATTTTTGAAAAAATAATTTGGCGACAATAAAAAAATGATTAAATGGGGCGATTAATATTAAAATGTGATAAACTTGCGAGGAACTTGACTTCTCGCGCGTAGTGTAAAATTTCATTCATATTTTTTTCGCTAATAATCGTTTGCTAATCCTTTTATTTTTATTTCTTTCAAACTATAAAATACGATGTTTCTTTTTAGTCATTTAATAATTTATTTGTAATTTAGTAAAGAAATTATAAATAAAGCATTTTGAATAAAAAACACTTTATTCAACGAATGTCTAGTTTTATAAAGGCGTGCTTCTGATAGAATATGATTATGCACCAGATTGTGCTTACTTAATGTGATTATTTTTTAATTTTTGATTTTCTTTTTCAATAACTGATACAATTTCAATAATATACATACGTATGCATAGATTTGGAATAATATATTTATCAATTTCTTGAATATATATTTTATAATTATTAATACGAATGCGTAGTCAACATTTTTAATCATCTTAAAACTTCGCCCGGTGGCTGAGCGGTAGCGCTTCGCGCTGTCGTTCCTCGGGCCGGGCAATGCTGACTCAGCCTTTCATCCCTTCAGTGGGTCGATGAATAAGTACCAAGCATGATTGGGAACTAAACACTGGGGGTTCCGCGTTCGGCTGACCACCTGAACGGAACATCTGCTCCTGCACCCCAGAGCCCTAGGTCCAGAAAACTGAGATGGGCACAGTAGGCCTTGGCCCTCCATGGGCTGTCGTGCAGCTGAGTTTAGAGTAGAGTTTTTTAAAACTTCTTTACATCTTATATATCGCCTTAATCTTAAAATAAATTTGTAAATTACCTGTCTGTGCGTGTTTCGCAGAATTATTTTTCTAACTTTTTTATTGAATTTTAATGCAATTTTTTTTAAATTCTATTATGTATATTTTGGTCCAATAATATATTAATCAATCGTTTAAGTACTTTAATTTATGTTTTTCTTTAAAATAAAATTACTTTTTAAATTATTGCTAAGTTCTTATTGAAAGAAAACTTAGAATTATTGCCAGCTATCTGAGAATTAAATCTTGTTAAGAAATTAAAAATATTCTACTGATCACACACAATATCATTCGAAGCAGAACAGCTGACTATTTACTAAAAATACTATTGTTTACGAAAAATGAAGATAAATTATTAATTTTTTTTTTTTATTGCTTCTTATTTATTCGAGTAATGAATAGTAAATGCGTATGTGCGCACAGGGGAAAAATTTAACAGATTGTTTTGTTTTTTAAATGAAAAAAAAAACTATGGGCATGCAATTTTAATTCAACATTCAAAGAAAATCTTGTGCGCTAACCCTTTTGCCTTAAAAAGTTGAAAATATTTGCTTTAAAAGTTGTTTGTATGATTTCTCAACTTTTGCACAGTTCAAAAAAATATTGCTATATCAGGAAAATGTTTGATATGCCTTGTTTTGTTAAACAACTACTAAAATAAAAATTTGTAAAAAGATTAGAAAAACGTGCTATTTTTAGAATCATCATCTCAAAAATTGTTCTTTTACTCCATTTGACTTTCTTCTTCTTAAATAACTTATAATAATAGTTTTAACACACGTTTTGAAGAAATTATGTAAACAAATTCCTAATATTTCGTAATAAAAAAACAAGAATATTAATGATTTATTTATACAGTGAAACCTGCCAAGTTGACCACACTTGTAAGTTTTACATCTGAATAAGTTGACCTCAATTATCAAGAACGGAAATTTTCCTACATAATAAAGAAGCAAAACCTTTGTAACTTGACCACCTGTCTATCTTGTATGTTGACCACTGAAATAAGTTAATTTTGTCTAGGAGTATTATGAAATTCTATTCTAAAACCCTCATAAGTTGACCAGAAAAAAAAAATTCAGAAAAGTTTCTGTCATTTTGCAATGTATGTTAATATTTCTCTTGTTTGGTGAAATAGTGTAAAAAGCTAATCTAAACCCTTTTGTGAGTTGACCATCTGGGGAAACTGTAGGGACTCAGCTTTTGACCATTCATTGAAAACAGGTGTGTTAGTTGAAAAGTTGCTCTTCCAGTTGCAATAGTGAGAAAATAGGCTTATATGTGTAGTAATAACAGAATAAATTTTGAAGTGTTAAAATAATTTTGTTTTGTTAAAGTTTTCAATGTTTTCGTGTTCTGATATTTTAAGAAATTATTTTTATTAAACACTTCACATGCATAACTAAGAAAATAATTTTTTTAGAAAAGTTAGTTAAATATTAAAATTATTTCTGTGCAACAAATTGAAGTTCGTTTAGGTTTAAACACATTTCTTGAGATATTCATTTGGCCATTTGCTAAATCAAATTTTTAAGTCAAGAAAAAAAAAAAATTTAAATGTATAGCAACATGTAGGAAACGAAAAAGTAAACAATGTCCCACCCCTTCTATAAGTTGACCACTTGTCTACGTTGGCCACTAAAACAATGCACATGAAGTGATCAACTTACACAAGTTTTACTGTAATTGTTTCATTGAACCAGAGTAGTTAATTGTTTTCGTAATAATCGGCCTTACAACTATTTAACTTAGATTCTTTGAACTAGGCGTCACTTCATGCATGTCTTTCGAGATTGAAATTTCAAAGATAAAATGTAAAAATTACAAGAATGCATAAGCTGGTTTCAATTAACAAAAAAAAGGGACAAAATCGTTGGGAAAAGAAGTTATCTCATGAAAAGAGTGTCAGAGTTGAAAAAGTATTGTAAAAACTGTAACAATTGTTACTCTTGTTTAATTAAGGGTATTATAAACCTAATTTTCTTTTAATCATGTTTTTTAAAGAACTAACGAAAGGAGTGTGTAAATAACATCAACTCGTAATTTTCTTCGTGTTTTTTTTTTGTTTTTATTTATTATAATATATATATATATATATATATATATATATATATATATATATATATATATATATATATATATATATATATATATATATATATATATATATATATATATATATATATATATCAAAATGCTTTTAAAATGCCATATAAACTTTATTAAGTTTTACAATTTTATCGAAAATAAATACCGTGATTTCTATAAAATTTTGCGATTATGCATCAGAATAGCTATCTTTTTTCAGGTCCACCTTTGCTTGATCACTTTTTTTTCCTTTCCTAAGAAACTCGAAGTGAGGGGCAAAAGCATTTAACCCTACAACTCTTCATAAATTTATGATAGCTTATGAAAATTGGTTTTAATTCAAAACTGTCCTACAAATTACATTAAAACAGCTTTAAAAAAATAAATAATGTCAGATAAAAAGTTAAAGATTCTATAATCTTGGAGAATCAAAAATAATTTATTAATTTATTTAAATTTCCTTTTTAAAGGAGATTTAAAAAAAAAAAAAAAAAAAGCCCAGAAAGCAACGCGAAAAATTCTTTTGGTTGCTTAGCAACGAGAAGCACTATCTTTTCCCATCTTGTCATTCATTCATTTCTTTATGGTTGTTATAAATTATTTCCCCTTCTATGGCGAGGTAATTTGGCATATTTTTAAACCATCGCCAGATATATAAATCCTTATTGCGACCTAATTTACAACCCATTTTTTTCGAAATTTTGTCTACCCCCCCTATTTTAAGGGACAGGATTCCAAATATGTAAAAAAAAATGCATGTTTATTCAGAGAAAGTACGTTTTTGTGTCTGATTTCGTAACTTAATTAATAGTTAGCACTAATTAATTAGCATATTTGAGGTCACCCCCAGAAACCATTAAGATTGACACTTAAATCGTGAAAATCCGATCATTAGAACAAAAGTTATTCAGGGTGATATCTTTTTTTTTTTGCCGACTGTACTACCATTTTATTCCACTAAGTGTTTTGTGTCTAGGCATAATTGAGTTAACCAGGTGAAGTCTAGATTACGACCATAATTTTAAAAAGATTTTTGGTTCCTTTTCGTGGTTTCAACGAAAAAAATAAATGAGTGCTAGCTTAGGTTTCTCAAATCTACTGAAAAGTGTTTGAGAATTGCAATGTTATTCCCAAGTCATTTGTTGCACTAAAATATTTCAAAAACTTGCGTCATTACTTAATGAGTTTAAAAGAGTCAAAGAACCGTATTATATCTAAATCCCTCTTTTTATGACGTATCAGTTTTGTAAAACAATAAATGATGGTTTCATAAACTTATAAGTTTGAATTTTAAAATTTTCTCCTTCTGACTGGAGCCATTAATTTCAAAATCAGATAAGAATCTGAAATTTTGACAGTATTTTTTTTATTAACTTGATTTTTTTTTGTATTGATGTAAGTTGTGAAAAGTAAATACTAAGTAAATTTGAGCTCCTAAAATTTTTTTCCCTCCTCTGTAGAAAATTTAAAAGAAATAGGTCGTTTCCTTAAAAGTGATATACAAATATATTTTAAGGGGTTTATCTGAAGAAATCAATAACATCCCAAAGTTTTCTTTTGTTATATTATTTTATTAGTATATCGCTGCCTAGAGTTACGGGCATGCACTCGTTTCCATGGGGCATTGTTGCTTTTCAGAGTTATGCTGTGTCAAATTTAGTGAAAAATTCAGTTTCTGCTCATTTTCTGCCCTGAAAATCTTAATTAAACAACAACACCCCTATAATTTCTAGGCTGAATATTAAAGGTCACTATTAGGACAAGATTTCTAACCCATAATCTTGATTATTTCCTAGAATATTAATGCTTTTAGTAGATACTTTAGCTATAGATGTAGCTATTGAAACTTTAAAAAATCCAAACTCCAACTTTTTATATTTAGCTTATCTCAAAACGGTGTCGTCGCACAAAAAATAAATAAATAAAAATAAATGAAATAACTATACTAACTTGTAGGTAAATGCATCTAGTAGAAATGGAAGACAAACAGGAAACAAAAAACAATAGGACCTAGTTCTTTTTTCATGAAAAAATTTACATAAATTGCATAAAATTGCTGTGTTAGAAATCACTTCTCTCCTTCTTTGAGACTGTAATGATGGATTTTCCTCGAAGTCTTGAAAGATTTTCAAAATAAGCTATAATAAAGAGATTTAATAAGAAATCTATCTGTAATTATAGAAACATAATTAAAGAATGAAAATACTATAGTGTTCGTTTTCTCATGCATTTAACCTCTAAATCATTGTTTTTGTTGTCATTCATTTCTCTAAAATAACCTTGCGTTATCAGTGCTGTAGTTGGAAAAAAATATTTTAGGGACTCATCTTTTTAAAGGGTATATGTTATAGTTACCTGATTTTTGTTAGTTCATGAAACGACTACTTGGCTAGCTTTAATTTTAAAAAAAGCATTTCGACATTACTTGCTGTTGTCGTTGTTCATTTACGTCGCACTGGAACTGCACAAAGAGCTATTGGCGACGGTCTGGGAAACATCCCTGAGGATGATTCGACGACATGCCATCACAATTTTGATCCTCTGCAGAGGGCATGTCACCCACGACGGTAGCAAGACGACCTGCACGCGAAATCGAGCACTTTACGGTAGAACAGTTTAACGAAGACCCATATCGCACACTCTCTGTCCCTACGCAGACTGATCCAATCGGTCACCCACCCGCACACTGACAGCAGCCAGTGATGCTTGACTTCGGTGATCTGCTGGGAACCGTGTCTTAACGATCAGTCCACTGCGGGATTCGACATTGCTTAAATTTAGTTGAAATATTTGTGAAAATATAAAACATTTTCATAAAAACTAGTTTTTTTTTTTGCTATAAATTAAAAAATATTCAACAAAATGAAACAAAATTTTTGGAGCAGTATAAAATTAATTACAAACTAAGTGTTTCAAAATTTGAAAAGAAATTATTAAAAAATGCGCAACATATGAGTATTTAAATGTAGTTTCTTGTAGGGCGTATGTGTGGAAAAAATTTAAAATTATTTTTTCATAATTTTATAGTGAAACGCATTTGGCAACTAATGAAAATACTACATGAATAATGCGTAATAAAAATATACATAATAAAAATTTAAATAAAAATAAACATTTAAAATACATAGTAAAATTTGTAGAAAACCTCTTATCATTTTCAGTTCTCTTTTGAAAAGTACGAAAACTACTTATAAAATGGCTTGAAACTTTTTATGTTAAAAGATATTTCAATAAGATTTTTTTTTCTTAGATGAACAATACGATTCAATACAAAATTAAGAAAAAATAATTTTTAATTTTTTCCAATTATGCGTAGTACAAAAAAAAATAATATAAATCCTACTATTCCAGCGCATTTCTTTTCAAATTTCAAAACAATTTTATAGTTAATTTTAAATTACTCCAAAATTAAGTTTAATTTTACTAAATAATTTTTACTCTAATTTTTTATACAAAATATTTACTATTCTAATTTTTGTGTCTTTTATTTATTTTTATATTAAAAAGAAAAAAACATAAGACAAAAAAAATTTGTTTTCATAAAAATTTGCATTTCTTCATAAATCCTAAGTGAGTCAGTTCAGCATGTTGAGAAAACATGTTAAAACTACAGAACAATGGAAAAGAAAAATAATAATAATAAATAATAAAAATCCGGAAAGAAAAAAAAATCCTAGAAAAGGAAAAAAAAGATTATAAAAATCCGGAAAATAAAAGATATAATCTTTTCATCAGCTCACACGATTATATCCGCAAAGAGGAGTGCTTTCTAATATTGTATCAGTAAAGCCAAAGCAAATTATATCAATACAATAGTGTGAGGAGCACTCAAAAAGGATTTACAAAAAACTTACGATAAATAAAATAGAACACAATAAGTAAAAATATCACGTAAAAACAGAAAATAAAATATAAAGAAAAAAAAACAGAATAAAACATAAAATGAAACCTATACAGTGAGTAGCAAATTTAAATGAACTTACATGAACGGGAAATTTTTCAAGAATGATTTAAAATATTTTCGTAACAAGATTGCAGATTACAAAATATGAAAACAGAAGCGCAAATTGAGGTAAAAGCGTAAAGAAAGGGGTTTTGTTTTATAGTGCGTATTTCTGCAATACTGAAGTGCATTTGATTTGTTAATTACCAAGGATGGGCCCGTAAATGGTTGTGCGCAAGGTAATATTATACTGGATAGTTAAAGGTAATTAACTAGATAGTTAAAGTTGACAGTTAATAATTTTAGAAAATTAAGTTTTATTTAAGAAAAGAAAAAGAAAAGAGAAGGAAACATGAATTACCAATTTTGCACATAATTTTAGCCACGGACGATCCCGAAATAGATTTGCACATGGTAAAAATTACATAAATTAAGTAAATTAAGTTAGTAAATTTTTTAGTAAATTTATTTAAAATAATATACAATTAACTCAGTGATTTTATATAGAATTTAATTTCTATAGCTGGGGATTCATTGTTTTTTTATCAAATTTTGAAACAGTTTATCTACTTGTTTTTTGGATAAATAAACACTACTACATATTCTTTTAATCCTATTCAATTGATTAAAAATGGTATTTAAATATTCTATAATTTTTCTTAAAAAAATCTAATTTTTTAAAAGTATAAATTTTCTAAAATTATTAATTGCATTTCGTTTTGGAGAAGTTTTGCATCAATTTGCCACTTCTGTAAAATTTATGAGAAGTAAAACAAAACGTTTTATATAAGTAAATATAATATTAATATAACAGTTTTATATAATACTAGCCGCCTAAGGCGGCCAGCTGTCCGCCACTCTAAAGTTTTTCACAAATAAAGTTTTTTAAAACATAGCAGGAAATCTGAAGATTAGTGGACAATTAAAGTGGTCTTGTCCTGCAATTTTGTCTTCATATCCTTGGGCCCTAGCACTGATAGTAGAGACACGATCCTCTTCCAATCTTCTTTGACGTTTCTCTGATATTTCTCGGACCCTAGCATTGCTAATTGAGACACGATCCTCTTCCAATCTTCTTTGACGTTCCTCAGGTGTTTCTCGGGCCCTAGCATTGCTAGTTGAGACACGATCCTCTTCCAATTTTCTTTGACGTTGCTCAGGTGTTTCTCGGGCCCTAGCACTGCTAGTTGAGAGACGATTCTCTTCTAATCTTCTTTGACGTTTCTCTGATACTTCTTGGGCTCTAGAATTGCTTGTCAAAATTTGGTCATGTTCCATCCGTCTTTCACGTTCCACAGACGTTTCTTGGGCCCTTCTTCTTTGAGAATCTCTTAATATCTTTTTCTTTGACAAAATACAAAGTTTTTTGGAAGGCGGTTCTGCCATGTCAGTAATCGGGTTTTTAAGAAGTCAACGAATACTTTAGAACATTAATTACTATGAAAGCAAATCATGAAACTTCAATATTAAAATCTAAGTGCTTACCTGCAAACTGAAACTTTTCTGAAAATAACTAATTACATTTAATAAAAACTGTTAAAATAAAGAATAGAAAAACCAAAGAGATCCAAGGTAAGTGTGATCGTTCCTTCAAAAATAATTAAATTCCTATTTTATATAGCTACAACGCTTAAGAAGAAAAAAACTAAAATGCTAAATACATGAAAAGAACATGAAAACGAATTAATTTTTTATGGTATCAATTTCTATTTCTATATAATTTTTATGGTATCAATTTCTATTTCTATATCACTACAAAAATTATCGTCTTCGCTTAAGAAAAAAAAATAGAGCGTGGAAAGAAGAAAAAAAAACTTATTATAACAATTATGCACAGCGACAAATAAATCAAAGCGAAGCGTTCTATTTACGTATCGAATATGTTGCCACATTTTTAATACAAAAGTTAAACTTTTATCCCCTTAAACTAATGCGAACCTTACAATTAAATTATTAATTCCTTCGTATATCATTAGTTTAAGTTGTCGAAAATTTATATTTCAATTGTAAGGTTCGCATTAGCATACGTTTATAAGAGTGGAGAAAAGTATATGCATTTTTTAATAGTTTTCTGAATATGGCTCTTTGAAGAAGAAAAAGCATAGATTTTCTTACAAAATGACTGATAACTAAAAAACTAATCCAAATTTTTGAAAAAGAAAAAAAATACTTCTTCATTATGTCAAAACACAATTATGTGCCGAGTTTCGTGCCTGGGCGAGGCTTCTGGGGAGATATATTGTGATTACAGACACACACACAGCTGCGTTTATTATTATGTATAGATTAAATAAATATAGTATCTTAATATTATAAGAGATAAGATATTCTATCATTCAAAAACGAAAATCGCTCGTTTCTTTCCTTTTTTGAAGTCGCACACAGCATGAACATGCAAAAATTATGAAATCTGTGGCAAAAACAACTGGAGAAAAATATCTCATCAAAAAAAATGTAAATTTAAGACGATTTTAACTCAAAAAGTGATTACTGAAATGCGTGATTTTAAATTCGTGCGTTGTAATAAATAGTATCGTATTAAAAATATCGTGATTTTAAAAACCATACGAAAATCAGAATCAGCAACTGCCGAAAAAATGATGGTATCATCGGGTCAAAAAGTAAAAACTCAAAGGCGTGATTTGAATTTGGGATATTTTAATAATATCCTTAAATAAATATAAGGATTTAAAAAAAAATATTAATTTAATAATCAATAACTACCGAACACCATGATTAAAACACGACACGAATTTATCATGAAAACAACGCAATTCTAGTGCGTAAGACGTCGTGAAATGATTACTCATATGAGCAATTCGAATTTTACTTATCTTAACAATATGGTATGAAAAATATCTGAATTTCAAAACTAGTATGGAAATCTGTATAAATGACGAAAAATCGATTAAAAAACAATGGTGGAATCGACTTGTCAAAAAATGAACAGATGCGAACGTATTTAGTGTATCGTAAATATATGAGTGTCGTTAGTATGAAAAAACATATGGATTTAAAAAACTCATTATAAAATGTGGAGTAATAATTGCCGAAAAAAGATGGAAACTGGTGGATTTGTAATAGAATCGAGAGCGTCAAAAAAATGATTACTCAAATGAGCACTTCGAAATTTTAATGTAGTAAATATTATATCTAAAGTATTAGGAAAGTATTAGCTAAATAAAAAAAGAAGAACTATACTGTACTAATTTAAAACTTATTTAGTTAAAAATCGGAACTACTTACGAAATCGACACTCGTTGATGGTTAACACAAACTTAATCGTCAGGAAGAAAGTTAAAATAGTTCTTGTTGCACGACGAGGTTTTCTTATTTACATTTGAAGAATAAAATCTTAGTTATGCGCCGCATCCAGGAAAGCTTTTTCAGACATGTCTAGCCAGAAAACGTCCTTGCGGTTACTATGGTTACGAGAGTAAGTTGCTTCGGAAAACGGTGTGGAATAAATAGTTTTGTTGACAATAATCTTGGCACACATTGGCGAGAGAATCTTTGCTTAATAATTTCTGGAACAGGTATTTTGTACCTGTTATTGAATCATTTTTGTTATAAAAATAATATGTTACTTCCAAAAGTCTGTTCCGAAAAAAAATTATAATTCATTTATCTTTTAAAAAAAAAATTACATTTTTAATAATGTTTAAACAGCTTTTTAGCCATCTTTGTGCAGTTTAAAATAAGAAAACACGATTGTTACTGGGTGATTGTTTATGTTATTGTTACAGGGCCGTCGCTTAACATTGCGAGGGGCCCTACAAGTTTTCTTTTCTGCAAAGCCTCTAGGAAAGAAGATAACTCTGAAACTAGATAAATTTTTATTGAAATAATTCAAATAGATATATTTTTTCTCAATTTATTTCCTAAAAATGGACAAAATAAAATTTTTATTCCATTATTATAATTTTTTAGTTCGGTTTTAAATCTAATAATTTCATGATCTATTTATTAAAATCAAATAAATTAATCCAAAAATGATTTTATACAGCTTATTTTCTCAAATTCAATGGTTTGTATTTCTACGCATAGTTTTTTTTTTTTTTTTTTTTTTTCATGGTGCCTCTCTAACTGACTTCAGGAACTATGTCTTGGTAATCATGTATATGTTTGAAAAAGAATTCTATGGTAATAATTATAACAAAAATCGCCTATGAAAGGCGGAACAAATGCACGAATTCCCCCCCCCCTCCTCGTGTGTCTTGAAAACTTCAAACTTGTTTTTTTTTTTCTCGAAGGGGGAGAAACACAGTGTCTGTTTTAGAAGACAGTTTATTTTAAGGTAAGCAATATGTTACGCATTTTATGCTGCTTGCAATTTTAACTTCATGCTTCAAATTTTCTTTCGAACCATGATTCGAATTGGATTTATGACTTATAAATAAAATAAATTTGAAGATAATGATGACCACAGGCGCCTTCTAATTGGACAGATACGTCACGTGGAAATAACTAATACAATATCAAGTCAGCAGTCTAATTCGCGCTGTGCTTCGTCCAAAGTGATAGATGATTGAAATAAAATAACGTAGAAATATACTGAGTCGTGTATTAACGATTACAAAAATTTTCTTCGTGCATATATTTATTTTTGAATGGTTATATTATATATGTAGGTATCTTAGTAACAAACAATCGAATCATCTTGAAATGTTTTGAGAGGGAGAGGATGTCAAAAATGGAAACTTTAGATATTACTTAAGTCTAGCCTATTGATGGATTGTTCCTTTTTTTTTTTTTTTTTTTTTACACTGAATAGTAACAAAGTCAATAGAACTAACGGTTTACATGTAATGAGAGTTTCAAGTAAATTTATAATTTTCCACTTATACAATTTTACGGAATGAAATCTTTCAAACTTTGAAATTATGAGACTTATTAATTATTTTTTGAATTAATTAAAGTTAGCGTAATAAATACACAAGAAACAACGCTTCATTTGATCATTTGCTTAGATAGCAATATCAGTCTAATAAGTCTGATGTTGCTATTTATTGAATAAGTACAAAAAATGTACATTTTGTTTAATAATTTTGTTCTACTGGCAACCAAAGAAATTTGGATCTGTATATAAAAAAACTGAATCATACCAGATAATTTTAATGACCAAATCGTATAAATGGATTTTTTCAAGTAATTTATCCCTTTGGTAACTTTCATACAGGGGATAAACTCTTCGGTGTAGGCGTCTCGTTAAATTATTGTAGTTCCAGTTCCATATGAACATAAAATACCATCAAGTATGTTTATTGGTGTGCCAAAATATACATCTTCTTTTTCTTCAAATGCACTACAGCCTAATAGAGCCGCCACAAAAAACTTCTTCCTCCAACTGATCTGGTCAGGCGCTATGCAGAGATGCCAACTTGATCCGGACAACAAATATATATTTTAAAGTGGTAGTTTATCAATTGTGATTCTTGGTTTAATAAATTTAATTTTGGGACGTTTTTTAGGGTATTTGTAAGGTAAAATGGCTGTTAAGCGAAAGTTAGATAATTATGATGATGATTATGATTGTGATGCAGAGAGCTTATCAAGTTTTGAATCTGATGAAGACTTTGCTCAGAGTATTTAGGTAATTACTGTATTTAAATGCTTCATAAAGTTTTACATTAGTTGTATTTATTTAGTCCTTTCAATTTAATATTTGTCTTATATTTATAATTAACTATTTTTTATACACTTGATTATAATCATTTATAATTTACTATTAATAATTATCATTTATTATTTTAAAGTATGTAAAAACTATTATTTATGTACTGCGAAGACTTTAAGAAATTTTTTAAACGCGTGAGTGAGCTATCTACGGCATCGGAGAGATGCCAACTTGCTCCGCTTTGTAAAGTAATATTTTCTAGTGGTTGCGAAATTCAAATTACTTTCAATTTAGTATTTTTCCCTTTAAGTAATTTTTTCTCCACTAAATATCAAAAATTATGGATGGGTGATCATGTAAAGCTAAGGGTGGTGGCGCTAGTGGTTAAATTGCACTCGCAAGACTTCCGGGTTACTGCTTCCGGTATATTTTTACGCCGCAGATTGAAAAAACGCGCCATCATATTATTGCATCATATCTTTTGCAGTATTTCACATGTACCGAGTTCTTTCTTTCAGCCTTTAAACTTCAGCATTATCATATTAATATTATAATCATTAGAATATTTTCTAATTAGGCTAACTTAAAAAGATATTTTTAAAGATATTTTTGACGGCATTTTATTCAAATGTAGCCAAATAAGGGATAAAATACAAAACATGGCAAACCTTAAGAATTATTCACAATGAGATATTAACTTTCCTAAATTTTTTTTGGCCTTACGACCTCTGAGAATCAATACATTTCTGAAAGCTCTTATGAATGGTACAATTATGTTTAGATTTGAACCCAAATTACAATAACAAAACTGCATAGAATATTAGGCTTGTTCACACATCGCCTCGTAGTCATAACATAAGCGGAGGGATACACCGGAAATTTTCTAAATTTCTTCCGGTTTAAGGACGCTTGTTATTGTTTACATTAGGCCACCCATCCATAAGTATCATATAAAATGAAACGTTAAAGCGACAATCTACTGGTTACTGTATTAAAAAGTAGGCATAACTATCCTTCTCCAACGAAATTTGCTACATAATTTGCTACCACTTTATTATAACAATTCCAGAAAGCGGAGCAGTTGGCATCGTCAAAGAACGGCGGGGGAAAACAGCTGCCACTTTCGACTACTGTTTGCTCGTAATACTACTCGAATTTATGAAACGAAAACTGCTTATTTCCCTAACTGTCAAAGGGTTACGGGTTTTTTTTTTTTTCAATTTTACTTGAATAGTGCATAAATCATTTATATTGCGTGGAAAATAGCCTACGGTCCACTTTGGTACTTTTGTGAGAGACGGGCTTCATGCTTGCGTCTGCGAACGGAATCCTTTCGTTTTTCCGTTTGTGTATAACGCTTAAAGGTATTCCCGTCTGCTCTCTTTGGCTTTTTCAGCCCCGGTAAGTTTAGGTCTTAGCAACGTTTGTTTCTTTGCTTAACCCTTTCGCGCCGACTGTCACAAATACGTGACAGCATGAAACTGTATCAATCAGGATAAAAAGATAAAACTGGTAATCAAAGTAATTCTTTAGCGGTTTATTTGTGGGCGGAGTTATAATTGTTTGATTTATTTAATTCACCATTACTTTGTTCAAAATAAAACTATTTAGTTATACTTTGAACTAACATTGATTATATATATGATTAAACTAACAGTAATTAAAGAAAAAGCAAAGTAAGTCTGTCAAATTAGCAACGACTACATTTAAGTTACCGCTTTTTATTTAATTGCAACTTGATTCTGATTTTGTACAAATGCTTTTCTAAATCAACCGTACCCAAGGGGTTAAACTTTAACTTTTGGGACCGTTTCAATCAGTTTGGACCCTCTTTATTTGTGATATTCACCTGAATTGGTATTAAAAACGATCCAGTTCCATGTAGGTTAGAATTTCTGATTCTTAATTAAAGCAATAAAAACAAAAATATCGTTCAAATGATGAAATTCTCTTTTATTCACAACTCAAGTAGTATTAATGGGATCTCTCTGGTCCCATATCTCAAAAATAATCTCACCCACTTAATGCATAACAAAATTAAAAGTGAAAAAAAGAATTATAAAATAAATTATCAAACAGCAGAGGTGACCATGGCAACCCATGCACACTGTTTACCATTACTCTTGATTATTGTAGTTGAAAAGTGAAGACGCCATTAAATCCAAACATAGACCCATTTTGCCAATGGGCAATAAAGGGGTCCAAACTTTGGGGCTCTCTATTGGGACCATATTTCCCAGATTGCGGCTACTCCCCTATATTTTGGGTTATCAAAAATCTGAATCCGCTGAAAAAAAGGTAGGTTTATTCCGAGAAAGTACTTTTTTGGGTCTGATTTCGTAACTTAAAATATCGTCTGCACTTATTCTTTTGCATACATTTGAGATCACACGTTTGTACCATTGAGAATGAATTTTGGAACGTGAAGATCATAAGATCAAAAATTATTCAGGAAAATCTGCTTTTTTTTCTTGTATTGCACGTATATTTTCCACAATAAACATTTTCCCACAAAGTGATGCAAGTTGGCATTTCCATATTTTAAGGTAAAATTATTTTTAACCAATCGGCCTAAAATTTTTTTCCCACAAGTATACCGTCAGGTTTGTATCCGTGTAAATGGCATCCTTTCATATTTCAGAAAATAGTTCCACGTATTCTTTTTTTTTTGTTGTTGTTGTCAGTCTTGTTGTATGAACTTTCATCTAATCAGTTAATAACTACTGAGATACACTAAGTTCCTAATATGTGTTTCTATACTACTACTACGTCTTCAATTAAATGTGTTTTATAAAACACATTTAATTGAAAAAAAGGAGCAGAGAAAGACCTTGATTATTACTTTTATAAATAATAAAAAAATATTCTGAATTAAATTAGCAACCACTTTACAGAAATAAACGTGTTTTATATAATTTTAAAGTAAAATTAGTTTAACAATTTATTCTGATGCAATGATGAAGTATTATATAATGTATTTGCTAGCGTTATAACATGCTGGTAGATACCACAAATTGAAAATTTGCTACCCTAACACCTAAAAGACTTATTTAAGCAACTGCTTAATTACCAAATTGGTAATAGAAGGGATGGTTTTCTGTTGGAAATTGAACAACGAACTGCCTAACTAAAATTCTTACCAAGATTTTAATTATTGATAACAACAAGTTGGATAAAACATTTTTCTAGCAACCTTTGCGGTATTAATCCAATAAATTAAACCATAAATAATGCTCCTACTAAGAAATATTTTTCTTTATCGTTGTGGCGATAAAGGCAGCTATGATAAAAAAAAATTAATAATGCATGAATCGTTCCTTTGTCCTCGAAAAACTAAAAGATTGGTCTTAAAGTTTGTTAATAGACTCTCAGCTTCACCTTTCTGTTTTCTTTTTTTGTTTTTTTTTTAATCATAAGTTTGAAAATTTTGCTTATTCTCTACAGTAACCCAGAGATGGCAACTTGCTCCGGACAGTAAATATATATTTCAAAGTGGTAGTTTATCAATTGTGATTCTTGGTTTAATAAATTCAATTTAGTAGATTTTTATCCACCACTATTTCTAAACAATTCGTAGGCTTATATAATTCACCACTTTATGTTAGAGATGCCAACTGCTCCGGACAAGCCAGAATTATTTAAAAAAACGGTAAATACATACAAAATAAATTTTGCAAATATTTGACTACTTTTGCTTGTTTTTTATAAGGTATAGAATGACTTAAGTACTATAAAGTGATAAATTATCTAAGCCTACGGATAATTTAGAAATAGTAGTGGATAAAAATGTACTAAATTGAATTTATTAAATCAAGAATCACAATTGATAAACTACCACTTTAAAATATATATTTGCTGTCCAGAGCAAGTTGGCATCTCTGCTTTATGGTACTTATGTCAGCATTGACACAGGGGACTTCTCCCGTATTCCTTCCCCCCTCTTTAGCTTAAAGCCAATAGTCACAGTCGCCTAAGGGCTAAACTTATTAGATGAAAAAGTGAGATGCCCGCTTCCCGGGCAGGTACTTTGAATAACTTTACATCAAGTTAAGTCAAGTACTTATGTCAGCCTAACGTCATTAGTCTCAGTTGCTCAAGGGCCAGTAACCAGATGAAGAAGTGAGGTGACAGTAATGTTTATTGATTTGAACCAGAAAAAGATCAATCTCCCATTGCATTGATTTGTTATTGGAACATGGAAGACTTTGTGACCAGTCAGATTTAATTTGCACCATTTACTACTCTTGTCATTGGCCGGCGGGGTTCGGACTCACGACCTCTTTGACATGGGCCCAAAGTCCTACGATCCAGTTTTTCCCGGAAAACAAACTATTTTGTTTTATAATGATTTTAACCATAACTAATTATAAATACTTTCTATAGATAATATAGATGGGTAATGCCATTTGTTTCAGTTGCCCGATGGCTCATCGCAGAGTGGATTGTCCGTTTGCGCAAACAGGTGATTTATTCGAGCTCGTATGAAGTCAATTAATGCATGCTAATCTTTCGATGATGTCTCGAAGCTCTGGTGAAATATAAAAGTTCTATAAATGACATTTATTTTTCAGTTTTATTTCATTATTATTGTGGAAGTCCATTCTTACCAAAGAATGAAACGTGGCCTCCATTGTATTCATTATTTCGAACAAGCTGTGGATTCCCTAAAATCAAACGAAATTTCGACTTTATTTAGAACTTTTTTTCTTCTGATTTTACGGATGGTGTTTTCAATATAAATGTAAACAATAACAGTCTCGAGCTCAATACCTGCTCTAATTTTGTTTTCAATAAAAGAAGTAAATTAGATAATTTTTGAGCACAAATCTGACGTATTCCATAAGATATTAATGTTATTAAGTAATTCTGGTGAGTTTGAAGTGAAAGTTTGTTTTAGTTATTTATAGATACATTATTAAAAAAAGATGACAAGGTTGCTAGATTTTGAATAACTCGCTTTTTTTGGCAGTCCTGATTTGGCCTCTTTCTATTTGTTTATTACTGTTTGTTCTTGTTGTAAGCTGTGCACCATCGTACGTTAGTGTTAGCACTTTTAGCATTGTAAACACAAGTAATAAGTAATCAAAGACCACGTTTGCAAGAATCTCAAAACACAATGATCACGTTGCGAGCCAAATGGCTTTAAAATACGCCGGAAACAGTAACCCGGAAGTATAGACGGTATGGACAGGGTTCCCGCGGTCCTTGAAAAATTTAAAAAGTGGTAGTAAATTTAGGGTGGAGCTACAATATATTTTTTTGTTTTAATAAGCTTTTTCATCGTAAAGTGCTGAAATTTTCGTGAATATATATATTTTTTAGAAAACATCTTTTAGTGGTGGCTACACAGAAATAAAAATGTCAAAATTTCTTTTATTTTTATTACCACTTTTTAAAATTCTCAAGGACCGTGGGAACCCTGATGGAGCTTGCAACGTTCCCTAGTTTAGAAAACACCATCCATAGTTTGTTTCGATTTTTTTTTTAATCTTTTGGATTTCTCTTTATTTACTGTAGTTTTCCTTTATTTTTGTAGTGTTTTGGAAGTAATAACATGTTTCATCATAAAAAACAAACTTGATTAATGACCAACTTAATATGATGTTTTTTATTTATAGATCCACTTCCATGGGAGCGATATGAGACAACTACATCAGTACATACCTAAAGAAATTCTACCTCCTGAATACGGAGGCGATAACATTAACTATTCTGCAGTTGATTTTGTTAAAAAGGAGATTAGTCCATTCATCAGTGAGATGCTTAATAAAGGCTATTTTTGACATAAAATAAAATTAATTAACAAAATAATATTTTAAAATAAAAAATCTCGTTGTCAATGGTAATTCATTCATTCGTAAATATCAATTTCTTTAATCCATATAAGATGAGCTGCATAAGTCAAAACAAAACGCTTTATATGAGAAAAATATATTGAATAACAATAACGAGGAATAATGTTAACGTTACAGTGTCTGAATGGAGTCGGAATAATAACGTTACTGCGCTAAGCGCCATCTGTGAGAATGTGAAATAAATGTTCTTAACATATTGTAAATATTTACATATTATGTTTATAAAACGAATAAGAAGTTGAACTTTTATATACTTCAAATATGACTGAGGGGAAATACTATGACGATTTAATTAGAAATTTATATTGAAAATAAAGGGTTTTTTCTGTTTGCTGTAACTTGTTTGTTTGATTTGTTTGTTCAACTTGTTTGTTTAATTTGTTTACTTAATTTACGTAATGCTTATATGTATGTAATAAGTAATATATAAAACGCCAAGACATTATTAAAAATAAAAAATAATTTATTCGTTGATTTTAGATGAACTGTTTATCTTTGTATTTATTAACTTCAAAAAGTTATTGCATACAAAAGTAAAATATAGCGTTTTGTCGCTTATAAGCACAGTGAAACAACAATATACATAAAGGTTAAAAATGGTGGCCAATTTATGATAAAGTAAAGAGTTAAAACATTCACCACGGATCTCTAAATATTTTTGAAATATTTATATGCCCTGAAGTAAAAAATCTGTTTAAAATCTTATTTATTTAATTGAAAAATAAAAACATGCCTTAGTTAGATTTTATTTGAATGATATCAAAACGATATGTAGAAAAAGAATAATTTGTGCAAATTTTATTGTGATACGGGTTAACATAGTCCAAGGTCCTCGAAAGATAATGCAGCATCCATCACTTATTCAAATATTTATATCGCGCGATATTTTGATGCAAATTAAAGAGGTGAGTTTTATTTTAAAATATTTTTGAAATCTTCATATTTTTATTTCATAGGGAATGGGATAGTATTATAATTTGAAATGTTCTTTTTCAACTAGATTGGTACTTTGGTTTGGATCTTTCTTTTAGTATCAATAAATAAATGCTTTATGATTTAAAACTTACACATTGACGGCTATGCTGTTGTAAGTTCTGCTAAAATTAAACAATGATATTTGTTAATTCTCGTAAACGTAATTAAAACACAACTTTCCAAACTATTATTTAGAAAAGAACACCATCTACCTTTATTTACAAACGACTTCTACAAAGGTGTTGCCATGCAGAGACTACTAAGTTCTTTTATTTAATCTCGTTACTAAGTTAATTACAGGCTTGCAACATCCTCCCCGCCCTGGTCGACCTCCAGGGGGATGACCAGCTGCACGGGACGGGAAATTGTCCCTCCATTTACACGCAGTATGCACGTACGGGCTTTGTTGTCACGGCCTAAGATCACTGACTCGACGCTTGCTTTTCTCCAAGTGTGTCGAGGTCTGACGTCCTCCTGCAACAAGACCTCATCTCCGACCCGGATTACAGTTCCTTTAGATGGGTTCTTCACATGGTGAAACGTTCTCAAGTCCATCAAATACTCCCTCTGTCATCTTTTCCAAAGGGAGTCCATTAATTGTTGACGACTTCTCTATATGCGTGTTAAATCAGAGTCTGAACTCGATGGGCCAGAAGAGATAGTTGTGAGTCGTTTTCCTATCAGAAAGTGAGAGGGTGTCAGTGCTTCGTCCGGATCGTCTGTAATACCATATTCATGGACAATTGGTCTGCTGTTCACGGCGGCTTCGATATCGCATATAACCGTGACCTGACCGGTAGTGTCTAACCTAGCTTTACCAAGGGTCTTCCGCAGACACTGTTTGATAGTACCAATCATTCTCTCCCAAAACCCTCCCCACCAAGCCGCTCGTGAGGCGATGAATTTCCATGTCATGCTGTGATGAGCATAAAACTGGTGCACCTTGGAAGAGAATATGATGTCCCACAAGGACTCAACTCCTTGTCTGCAGCGCCGAATGTTGTGGCGTTATCTGTGTACACAGTATGAGGAAGGGAACGTCTAGATATGAACCGTTGTAGTGCAAGTAAGAAAATATCGGTGCCCAAATTAGACACTACTTCCAAGTGGATGGCTCGAGTTACAGCACACGTAAATATGACTATGTAGGCCTTTGTAACCAATTTTTCGTTTTTGACATAGAGGGCTCCGGCAAAGTCAATTCCAGTTGTTTAAAATGGGGTCGACTTTTGAATTCTTTCAGCGGGTAACGGAGCTTCTATTTGTTCACCACGCTTTTGCTTCAGTATCTTGCAAGGAAGGCAAGTGTGTATGATCTTTTTAATGGCTTGTCTTGCTCTTAATATCCACAATTTAGAACGAAGCTGAGAAAGCACAATCCTAACTCCTAGATGGTGCATTTTTAAGTGTGTGCGGCGTATGAGCAGGCTTGTAAAAGGGTGAGAACCTTCCAATAAGATGGGATGTTTTTCCGATTCTGATAAGTCAGAAAATTGTAGTTGGCCTCCAAGACGTATTAAGTTGTTGTCAAAAAGTGGGTTGAATTTTTCTATTTTTGAGTTCTTGGGAAGTGAATTTGATTTCGACAAGGCTTCGTGTTCTAAAGGAAAAGATTCCTTCTGAACGATTTGTATCCAATAGTTGCAAGCTTGATCCAGTTCCGTGGCATTCAATTCACCAACCATCTTTTCTTGTGTATTGCAGTTGTAAATAAAGCGAAAAATCCAAGATGTCACGCGTAACAATTTAAAGTAAGAGCTGTAGTTTCCAGCATTGATAATTGGCAGAGAAATGACAGTGTGAAGAGTCTGCACTTTCTTCTTTAATTCTAAGTTGTGAGTGTAATCTTCATAAGTGTTTTTAGAATCAGGCCAGTTTTCAGGTTTGATTAACCACTTAGGACCATGCCACCAGATTTCTAGATGTCTTAGTGTTGATGGTGAAGTACCTCTTGATAATATATCACCAGGATTGTCCTTTCCAGGGCAATGTCTCCATTGGGAAGGATTAGTATGAGAAACAATTTCTGTAACTCGATTGGAAACAAATGTCATCCATTTATTTGGGTCACTGCAAATCCAACCCAAAACTACTTGAGAATAACTCCGCAATGTTGCATTGGACATAGGAATATTAGTCTCAGCACAGAAGTATCGCAGCAATCAAGCTCCCATCAGAGCCGCTAGCAGTTCCAAGCGGAGCAAAGTGACTTTCTTGATAGGTGCAAGTCTGTTGCGACTGCACACTAGATGCACGTTTGCTTGATCACCTTGAGAACTAACTATGTATAGAACTGCTCCATAGGCTCGTTTAGATGCGTGACAAAACACATGAATAGTAAAGGGAACGTGTGATGAAACGCCTATAAATCGAGGAATTTGAAAGGAGCTAACGTCATCAAGTTCTCCAACAGCAGCATTCCATGAAGTTGCCAAATTAGAGGGCAGTATTTCGTCCCATTTGATTCCTAGAATCCATATATCTTGAAACAGAATTTTTCCAAAGATTACAAAAGGAGAAAACAGTCCTAAAGGATCGTAGAAGCTAGCAATACAGTGGAGTAGCCATCTCTTTGTAAGTGGTTTGTCTTGAACAGCGCAGAGAGAGGTTTTGAAAGTATTTCCGAGGGTGTCATTTTCTGTATTCCACTCTATGCCTAAAACTTTAACAGTTGTTTTGAATCCTTCATCTTGATCTCGTAATTGGCTCTGAAGCATTGGGGAGTTCGTAGCCCATTTCTCCATTGGAATTTCAATCAATTGCATCAATTCTTTGACTTCTTTATGCAGTGTGGCGATTTCAGATTCTGTTTCAGCACTAGCAACAAAATCGTCCATGTAAAGATGTTTATCGATCATGGGAGCAGCAATTGGGAATTCATGTACGTGCTTTGAAGCTACTTCGCGTGTTGCAGCACCAAAAATGGGCTGCATGCTAGTCCGAAAGGTAGACGAGTAAATCTATAAGTAATTATTTCGTCCGTGAAAGATGGGTTAGCTTTGTCCTGTGATAGTCTGTACCAGAAAAATCTTGTGGAATCTCTATTTCTTTCGTGAAGGCTTAGTTGTAGAAAGGATTTTTTTCCGTCACCTGTGACTACAAATTTGTGCATTCGCAGTCTGAGTAGGCAACCAATCGTCTCAGGTAAAAGATTTGGACCGATTTCTAAAGTATCATTCAGTGAAGGCATTCCTGGATCATGTAATAAGGCATCGAACACAATCCTCCATTTGGTCTCGTTAAGTTTCACTTTTTTGACAGCATGATGGGGTGGGTAAAATACAGTGTTTAAATTTGAAGGTTCTAGCTCATAAACTTCAACGTGTCCTTCTTCAATGTAGTTTAGCATACAACTATCGTATTCTTTCTTCACAGCATCATTAGATGCAAGTCGCTTCTGGAAAGATTTCAAACGTTTTTCGGTAGTAGCTATGTTAGTAGACAAAATTGATTTTGTACTCTTCCTAGGCAGAGACACAACTCTACGATTTCCCTCAGTTTGGTAGGTTTCGTGAAATTCTCTCATAATATCATTCTCTCGAACAGTTTTGTTCCTGATTTGAGTGTCTTTGATACCGATACAATCCAACTCCCACAAGCAACGCACTTCGTCGTGCAAACAATCACCAGAAATTTGAACAGAAACATGGCGAACTGATGAATCATGTTTGATGGTGGTGTGTGTTCGTGACCTATTAAGGATCCATCCAAAAATAGAGGGTACTATGCCAACAGATTCTGTTACTTTAATCGGGGGTTCCGTAGTGACCATATGCCAATAATAGTCGCCACCAATCAGCAATTCGATGGGTAAGTTGTCGTCTCCTGGAGGGTCTGCAAGTGTTAGTTTTCGGCTTCGAGCAAATCGAAGAACGTCTGCAGGGGCAACAGGGTGTGAGGTATATCTGTTGGAGCTTTCGAAAGCTGTTATAGAAACAGAGTTTTTGTTCCACAAACTTGAAAGTGAGAGTTGCACACATCGTCGCATGTTTCGTGAAGTACTGGGAGATTCAAAAACATGTACGTTTAGTTGCCCTGTGCTTACAATTGGGAGTTTCAGTTTGTCAATGAGGCTTGCATGGACAAAACTTGCTTGGCTACCTCCATCTAAAATGCATCGGGTTAACTTCGTAAGACCTGTGGGGCCAGTAACATACACGCGTGCAGTTTGTAAATGGGTAAAGCTAGTTTTATGTATGTTAATGTGATGAACCTCACTATTTCGGAATGCAGTGTTTTGTGCAGATGAACAAATGGATACGTGGTGTTTCTTCTTGCATTTTGTTCAGCGAGCAGTATCTTTACGAGGGTAATTTGTCATTCTGTGTCCTCTATTAGTACATAAGAAACAACGGTTAGAGCCTTTTAACTTTGCTATGAGAGTATCATAGCCAGTTTCGGTTTCGCATTTCTGAGCCCAATGACCAGAAGATTCACAAAAGGGGCAAAAAGGGGTATAATTCTTTTTCTTGTGTACAGAAGTGGACTTAGTATTTACGTTAAAGGCAGTAGTTGGAGTAAATGGTTCAATAAAATCACCTTTTATTTTTGACGTAGTAATGCTTCTTGCACTTCTTGTGATAAGAACTCCATCATTTTCGTAATGTTTCCTTCAGCCAATTTTTCTCTTTGGGCATGAATGATCCACTGTATACAAATGTCATCTGGAAACGCTCGTAGTAATTTTGGAGCTAGTACACGACCGTAACTGTCAATGTCTTCACCAAGTGCGCGTAAGGCCTGCAATCTTCTATTACATTCAATGTAGGTTTCATTTAGGGCTGTTGCCGATGAGTTGCGTACTGGTGTTAGATTTTCCAGAAAGTCCAAATGTGCTTGGATAATTCTATTTTTGTTCCCATATCTATCCATTAGAAGCTTTTTAGTGGTTGCATATGTGGCAGCAACAATATTGATACCATCAACTAAACGTCTTGGTTCGTCTTGCAAATGACCTCTTAAGAACGCATGTTTGTCAATAGTTGAAAGGCTTGGATTGGAGTCTACAGAAGATTGGAATTGTTCCCAAAAACTTTGCTAATTTTCAATTTCTTCGCCAAATGGTTCTGATTTAATCGTCGGTAGTTTCACTGTGTACGTTGGGCTAACAGGTGTTATCTGACCAGCAAGTGATGGATTAGTAGCAGAATTAGTCGCCAAATCGACATTTTCAGTGCCCAAATTAAGATTAAAGCTAGCGTTAATAGTTGGCGATAATTTATTTTGGATGTTTTTTCGGGGTTTAAAAATTACGCGCTCAGCATTTTCTGTATAAGTTTCACATTGGGTAATGTCATTTTCGTATTCGTCATCCGTAAAAAGAACATGGATTTCATTATCAATCGTTTTCATTTCATACCGCATATTCCACATCGTCATTCGAAGTATCGTTTGTCATGTTGTAATCTCAGTTGAGAAACGAGTTATGTTTCCTCGAATAGTTTTTCATTTCCGCTTCAATTGCGACACTTGTTCTTCTTTCGTCGCCATTTTTCTTTCGTGGAGATCAAAGTTCGCAATAGTAAAAGTTCGCAATGGTAATAGTTTCGTAAAAAACTTTTGGCGTAATTCGTAATAATTTTTGGCGTAGTTCCAAGTCGCTGATTCGTATGAGTATTTCGGCACCAGATGTTAATTCACGTAAACGTAATTAAAACACAACTTCAGTATATTTCGAAAAGAACACCATCTACCTTTATTTACAAACGACTACTACAAAGGTGTTACCATGCAGAGACATCTAAGTTCTTTTATTTAATCTCGTTACTAAGTTAATTACAGGCGTGCAACAATATTGATTGATAAAAATATATATGTATCTCTCATTATAAAGACAAACGTCCAAATTTTAATAATAATAATAATAAACACGAAATATGATCCAAATACATAGTACACTTGTTGCAAGTATGAGCAAAAATAATTAATTACTAAAAAAACCCACCTAAAAACAACTAAAAAACCACCTAAAATATATTTGAAAGTCCACTTTGTTACAAGTGAAAAAGAAGGGTTTTTAAATTTTGCAAATTAGTTCATATAAACTTAAATCAATTAATGTACACAATGAATACAAAGATCTGAAGCTCTATAATGAGCAATAACTAGTTTAATTTAATTGAAAAATTCCAACTGCAAACGTATGAAAAGGAAACTCAACAATTATTTGATACTACAAACGTTTTGCGCAATTTTATTCACATTTCAGAATGTTTTCCGTGTGATTTTATTTTTGAAGTGTGTACTACTGAAAATATTAAAACTGCGAGTAGTTCCGAAAAGATTTTTGATTATTTAAAATATTTCACATTCAACGAGCTGAAAGAAAAAAATGTACAATTCAATTACAATTCCTAATATTTAAAATTTTTCTACACTTTTAGACGATTTTCGAACAAAAATCAATAAATGATCGGAAAAAAACATCCTTCATCTGTAGAAAAATTGAAACTATAAACTGCAAATTGAATCTATAACTTCGAATTGAATCTGCTCATAATGTAAAATATTTTATATTAAAATTACTAGAAAACTAAAATTAACATAAATATAATTATGGACAAGTAGTATGTGAAGTATTTGTGTCATGTCAAAGATGCTTTTTTTTTATATTTTTGAGAATTTTCTCAAGTTAAAAATTATATGAGTAAGGTTTGTAATTATATAAAAAGGCAGCAACTGGGGTGGGGGGTTCGAGTAATTTATGAATTTGTTACCACTTTATTCCTTATTTCTACATTAGTAAATCTTTTAACGAAACTCTATATTTTGAACTTCTTTTGGGAAAAATGATTCCCAAGACATTTTGAAAGAAACTGTTACTAACCGGTTTAACGGTCACGTGACATTTCTTTATAGATGATATTCAAAACCTGGTGTCATGGTGTAGCAATGTTAATGGTGACTATGTTGAAAAAAGAATAAATGTTCATATTTTTGTTAGTTATACAATTTATGTTCAGATACAAAGTTTCTCTCACTCCAATATAAAAAAGTTCTTACTAAAAAAGTGATCTTTGTTTTAAGAAAAAACTTGGAACAAGAAATTATTAAATAAAGTATGGAAATTGTGACTAGAAATAATTATTAATCATATTTTAATTTATTTTGAGCCACCTGCGCTACTTGTTCTTAACCTGAATTATAATACAAGTTTTTGTCAAGCTTGTCGCAAGGATTTTCCAGGTTTTGATTATACAAAATGCATTACTTGGACTTTGTCTGGTCAGAAATCAAGTTTCCTAACCTAGTGAAAACGTTAAAATAAGCTCAGAAGTTAGGATTTTTTTAACGCTTAGTAGAAAAAAACTACAATGTTCAACGTTATTTATTTTGTTTAAAATATCAAATTTATACTTTCCTAAAAATTGTAAGTTTCTTCTGACTTCTGGGGAAATGCTATTATTTTAATAAATTCATAAGAGAAAATAATATTTAAAGTGCTTCAAGACAATAAAAAACTGAACATTCCATTTTAAAACAAAACACAACAATGTGATAAAAAAAAAACTCTTCATTTCAGATATTTATTATTATAAAAATAAAAATATCTAATTTACATCTATAAAAATATTATGAGAGGCTATGTACATGTCAAAATATAATCTATTTCGTGTTTGTATAAATATCTGATGCATGTAATCTTAAAACATTTTATATATTAACAATCATTTTAGCAACACCTTTAAAACATTATTATTTGAATGAAGGCAGAATCAACAATTATTTTTTACAGTTAACATGAATGAATAACTTGTGTAAAAAAACTCTACGTAAAATCAGAAAGTTGTTTTTTTTCTTCTCTTTTTTGCAGTAATATTTAAAAATTATACTAACTTCATTTAAGACACATTTATTTTATAGAAAAACAAAAAAATTTCCGGTTTAGAAAAGGAAAAAAAAATACGTATGTGAAATTTAAGAATGAAACTAAATTCATTTAAAACACATTTAAATTTTATAAGAAAAAAGAAATTTTTCCAGGTGGATGAAATTTCTTGCTGGGATCTTTGGCGTGATCTAAGAGCAATTGGCAGGGGGTGAATTGTGGACCATAAATTGCACTAAATTGTTCCATCCATTTCACTAACTTATCAGCCCCGTAGGTGTCTGTGTAGCGGAAGGGTCCTCCAAGGAAAGGTGGGAAACCAAGACCAAATACTGCACCAATATCGCCTTCCAACTGTGTAAAAAAAAGATTAATTTATTAATAGAAAATTCTTTGCTCGTTAAATATCCCTTGCATTAATTTTTATTTAATTATGATCAAATAATAATCAAAGTTTAAAAACTCAGATACAGCAAAGGAAAGTTAAAGCAATAAAAGACAGATTGAAGCAAGTATAAATAAATAATTTATATACCGATACTGTGAAACTTTTATAAACTTAATGCCTTCAACTGTCCAGCTATTTGAACACATTTATACAAAACATTTCTTGTCGAACAATGTATATCGATTGAAAAATAACATTCTCTCATTTAATGTCAAATTTAAGCTCCTAATTCACGGCTGTAAAGCTGAAACTTTGTTGAATTTTTTTTCCATGCATATTCTTCATACATAAACAATGCATACTTATTTACACAGAATAAGATGGAAGAAATTGAACTAGTTTTTATCTCCATTGTATACTTAATTATGATGGGCTTATATTTATTGGAAAAGTTCAGTCGAAGAACATGTTGACACTTTAATAAAATTAGTTAGTCATGCTATTCCTGCGCTTTATTGGCAATAAACTCAATTTAGACTGTATAGAGATTATAACAATCTAAATGTTAAGGATTGTTAGTATAAAGGATAAGTACTTACAGGATTGGCAAGGATACCTTCTTCCAAGCAGAGAATAGCTTCATTTATGCATCTTGTAATTATTCTCATCTGAAGCTCTTCAGTAGTGCACCTTTTAATAAAATAAATAGGCGGAATCATGTATATATATATAAATAAAATAAAGTATTTCCGCAACAGAGCTTTGTGGGCCATGCCAATGCCTCCACACAGTTTTTTGTAGGTAGTCCGATCACACTGCTATAAAGGCAAACTGGTTTATGAAAGAGCCATCTAATACATAATCTAGTAAAAATAAAAAAGTGGTAGCAAATATATGCCCAAAAAGTTGCTTAATTTATGAATATTATTGATTTGTGTTATTTACCTGTCAACCACTACAGATTCAATTCTCAAATATATATCAAAAATATCTCTCAGTCAACTTTAAAATAGAATATGGTTTCATGCACACAACTGGTTCACTTTTTAAATAGTCTACGCAGACTACTTATAAAATACCATGTGGAGGCCTTCTGATGTAGGAGGTGAGGACCATGCTGTCATGGAGGTCCACAATCTCGTGACCAACTGCACGATTGTGGTTGTATGTTCAGCATTGCATATAGTCACATTTGCTTTCAGTCACATTTGATTTCTTTTTTCGTATTTTTTATATAACAATCAATCTCAAACGTCAAATAGTAATTTACAAAATTTTCTACAAATTAATTCTCGAAATAAAACCTTCAATATTCGCAAAATCTGACACTATAATCACATCCTTAAAAATATTAATAAATTATATTAAATATTCCACTAAAATTAAAGACATAAAAAAATTATTTAATAGTAGAGGATTTAAATCAGTGGTTTTTTAAAGAAAAAAATATTTAGTGATTTTGCAAGATATTCTTTATGTGTCTTTGCATTTACTTATCAGATAAATATTTGTATAAGCGTATCCTGAACATAGCATATTATATGCACATTATGGCTTTTAAAAAAAATAAGCTTCTGTAGGAAGTGCAACCATTTCTAGAAGAGAGCCATAACAAATTTCCTTTTTATAACAATTAATAATAAGTTAATTATTCCTTTGAGCAATTAAAACAACATTAAATCCGTTTTCAAAAAATAAAAGTTCAACGAAAAAAAATAGTTTAAATTTTAACATACACTGTATTATAATATAATTTTTTAGCACACACTGCATTATAATATAATATAATTTTTTATCAGGTTTTAACTTTTCATAAGGAAAAATTAATTTTAATATTTTATTATTTAGTAAAACTTACTTAGATCTTTGATTCTGAAACAAATTTTTAAACTTGGTTTGTTTCGAACATGTTGTGAATAAATAAAGTTTTCTTTACGAAAAATGTCGAAATATATTAATTTTTTTATATTTAGAATTAGCACCCCTGCATTTTGAAATTTAAACACTATAAAATTCGGGTTGAAGAATATTTTAATTTAAAAAAAACAGTTATAAAATATCTCATACAAGCAAGGAAGTTTATTCTTTAAGTTAAATTTTAATTAGAAAACAGACTGTCACAGTTGTACATTTTTAGGCTATTTTGTGTCGAATGTATTGTGTCTAATGTTAGGACATTTTGTGTCCAATGTCAGGCCATTTCGTATCTAATGTGAATGACGTTAAGAACTGAAACGATTACTGGTGTTGCAAACTAAGTCTAATCAGAAAAAATCTGTTTACTAAAGAAAGTGAAATCAATGAGGGATCGCATCCAATAACAGGAAGCGCAACCAAATCTTTCAAAATCAAAAAAAAGCCCTTTTAAGTACTTTTTAAGCACTCAAAAAATATTTTTAAGTACTATACTCAGAATGCAAAATGATTGCCAAGACTTTTACATGATCATGATACAACTGCAACTAATTTCAGACCAAGAACTCATCTTTTGATTATATTAGCCAACACGAAAAGATCAAATAAATTTTTTATGCAATTTCAGAACGTAGAACATGAAACCTGAAATTGAGAACATCTTGCAAAATGCAGCAGAGTTGCACATAAGAGTGCAAAAATCTCATCGAACCCAGCTTAGTCGACGCAAATACCGACTCGCAAATATTTCATCAAACATGTAAAATGGTTGGCGCGATCATACGTTACAGACCGATGTTGTGCTGAAATGGATTGTGCTTGAATAAATTGTAAAAATGTTCTATAGAACAATGTGAAAAACACACTTTTGCATAACACGCAGCGAAAATAGACATGGTAAAGAAAAAAATATATAATTTTCATGAAGGTAAAATTAATCACTTTTAAAAAACACTCCGTGAAAAAAAGTACCTTAAAGGGCTTTTAAAACACGGAAATAAGCACCTTTAAGCACTTTTTAGAAACGATATGAACCATGAATAAGTAAGAATAAAATTTGTAAGTTACATAAATTGAGATCACTTACTCTTTCAAAGAATCTACTTTGTGCTTCTTGAAAATATCTCCAGCACCAGGATTCACATCTCTATCCTTAACACCAGGAGTGTACAGGAACAATCCCTTTCCAGACTTGCGTCCTGCGCATAATCAATAATTTTAATTAGTTTCCATAATATTGAAAGCTTCAAATATGAAATTCAGTTGAACCCTGTTTCAATTGATTCATGCATATTTCGTTTCTGCGAATTATCTTCTTTAAACAGTCTAGTCACAAATGCTATTCTCATATTGTTAATAAAACTCTTTTAGATAGTTTTAAAACTAGCATCGATCTTCCTGTATCTATTGTTCAGAAATTTTATCCATATTATAACTATCTATTTTATTACAATTTGAGAAGAAAAACAATAACCCTGATGCTAGTAGTAAAGATAGCAGAGATTTGTTGCAGTGCGTGGAAACTCTTTATTATAATTCAGTAAGCAAAAATGTTGAATTGTGTGGTCTTGTCAGTTAAAGAAATGGTTGCAGAAGATGAAGAGCAAAGTGATATTAAAGAAGACGGTGAATCAGAATTACAACCACTGACAAAATTTGCAGAAGGCCGTCATTCTTTTTTAAACTATGCGGAGCATTCGGCATTCACATGAACTTACTGAAAATGAATAGCAATCCGTTATAAATGTCGAAAAAATTTACTGTACTGAGAGCTAACGAGTGCGCTCAAACCATAATTTTCAAATAAATAAACAGTCTTTATTCGAATTTTTTTGCATCAAATATTTTTGCATGAAGTATAAAAAATTTTCAATTATCATATTTTAAACTTGTTGGCTTTCCAGCCATTATTTAATATTTTATATGTCATTTTCTGGAATCTATTGCTTTCAATGAATGATTTTATAAGAAATGATCGACCCATGCTTTACTAAACTCTATCTATGAAGAAAAATTACCTAGAAATCCAGCAGCCACCATGCTCTTCATGACATTGAGATCTGATTTGCCATAAAATCTCTCACCAAATATGCCACCCAAATGCTCTCCACTATGAGTAGCAACATCAATGCCCACTTCATCAATTAAAGTTGCACCACCGACTGCAAAACCGAAAGCTTTAGTGAATTTGTCGAGCTCTTTAGGACTAATCCCCTCCTAGATAATAAAAAGAACAGAACATTAATTCCTAAGAAACACAAGACTGTAAAAACGGAGAAAATCTTAGGAATTGAAAAATGAAATATAAAAATATTTAAACATTAAATTCAAATTTTTTGGAAGCTCTAACTGTAACATTGTTCTAACCTAACTTGGCGGCACTGCTAATTGCACACAGATCTAATCACAGCTGTTGTCATAGAAACTGTCACGTTGAGGCATACTTATTTAACAGAGCTAAACTAAAAATAGTCAATGATGTTTTATCTTTACAGGATTTATTTTGAAAATATTTATAAATTAAATATATTCAAATAATTTAATGCAGAAAAATTTCTAATATCTATTTCGTAAACAAAATTTCAGTATTTTATGACATCTATTTATGCTGCTATGTGCATCTAGCGTTTTTAAATTCCGAAATATTATATCCTGGTATTATAGGCATTTAACTGTTTTAAAATCCTATACATCATATTCCCAAAATATCTTATTTTTCATGTGCCCTATTGCACTTCCTGCCTTTCCCAATGCTGCCAAGTTGAAGTTGAATGAAAAATATGCAAATTTCCCATCTGCTTAGACTATATGGTACTCAGACATAACCTATACTACTAATTAAAAGAATAAAATGAAAGAATGAGGACAACCATACTTGGAGCATGTAGATAGATTCAAAAATTATTGGATTTAGAATTCTTGTAGTGTAAAATCCAGGTCGATCCTTGACAACAATCACCAATTTACCCTGCTCTAAACCAACTTGAACAGCTGCTGCAGCAGTATCCTTTGAAGTTTTATCGGTTGTTATAATTTCTAGCAACTGCATTTCGTCTACTGGGGAAAAGTAATGCATTCCAACAACCTACAGAAAGTAAATAAACAATAATTATAATTAAAAATTCATGTTGATGTTAAATTTTTAATTTTTCACAAAGTAACTCCTAACTGGCAATGCTTCAAAAAAAAAGAATTAACTAAATTTTTATTTTACTATGTTATGAGAAGAAAATCTAGGTAAACAGAGAAATTTCTCAAATTAAATACTGATTTTTAATATTTAACACCAACGACATCTGATGAAGTTGTTTAATTTAACATGAAAACTTTTTCTGAATATTATTTTATTATCCAATGCAAAATTTTCGTTTTTTAGAGAATCTCAAAAATTTTATTAAACGATTGTAAATATACGGAATTTTGTCAAAGCATCATTAATTAATGATAAAATAAACCAAATTCAAATTTTTGATAAAAAAAATATGGAGATAAGCACACTTTATACTATTTGCTATGTATACATATAGAAGCCATGAAATATACAGAACTAAAAAAAAAGATTTTATTTAGATGATCTCAATGTCAGACAATTTCTGAAGATCAAACCAGATAAATAATAAATAAGGGGGAGAACAAAACATTAAAAAATCAAAAGATAAGATCCCTGGGCGGAGCTTGTAACCCCTAGAGGGAGCGTCCCCGGGTGGCGGATCGGGGAATGCCTCCTTTGGTTTCCTTTGGGTGGTAGATCTTCTGCCTGGTGGTTGGACATTCTGCTACCTTTCAAAAGCACTCCATCCCTGCCCTAAACTGTGATCGAACCATTTCCACAACCATAGCTAGATTGAGGACTAAACACTTCAAGGGAATGAAAATATCTCCCGATGGCCATTGAAGCTACAAAAATTGTCCTCACTGCAGCGACACCGAACTCTCTCCCGACCATATCTTTGATTACCCAGCCATATTGGCGAAGCTCTTCAGGATACATCTGGATCCCCCGCAGCAACTCCTCTATTCCATAAAAGATTATTGATATGGCCAAAGCTGTTTTAGACACTTTTGGACAAAGATAATTGCTCTACAGGACAAGACAACAACAACAAAAGATAAAAAGAAATAAAAAAATTGAAAATAACTTTTTAAAAAAATCCAATACACTAATATCTAGAATAATGTGTTAGCCATCTTAAGAATACTTCAGGCACTTGCGAAACATTGCAGAAGCGAAAATATTTTAATACAAGAAAAAAACAGAATCACTAGAGAAATGACATCAAAAACGTCTGCAATAAATGTTAGACACCCCTGTAGCAGAAGTTTTTCGGGTTTTCTGAGGCATACCTCTCTAATACTAATATCTTTACACAAGGTTCCTAAAATAAACAAATAATTAATTTAAAGTAAGCGAAGTGTTAGCTTCAAAAACTAAATAAATAAAAATTCGGATCAAATAAAATAATTTTTTAATTGAATATGTAATATTTTTTTATTCTAATATTATGGCGATATTCTCCCATTTTGTAGAAAGATAACACACTAATTATTTCTTTTCTCACATTTTGTAATTCATAGTCACATTAAATGAAATTTTAAAAAATCATGAAGCCTGCAGCAGTAACTACCGGGAAAAAAAAGATCGACGGCGAAATCACACGAATCTGGCTCTTCAAAAAAGGGGTTACTAAATGTGTGCATTCATTTTGAGATTCAGTTGCTGCAACAAATAATATCATATTAAAGGTATGGGATTTTAAAAGCTATGTGGAAATAAAGTAGTATTAATAACTGCATGAAAAAAAAACAGAACGAAAATTTCTACGGAACAGAAAGTTTTTTACTTCAATATTCTTTATTTTTCATTAGCCTCAAATGAGAATAGAAAAATCACAAAGAGTTTTTTTTTTCACTCCGATGCGCAAGAAAGGCATCTTTTGAATATAATTCAAAAGAAAAGATAAAATCTTTCAAAAATTTCTGCCAAAAAGAAAAGCAAAAGTTTTTACTTCCCAATGGAAAAATCTTTCTGCAGGAACTCGGTAACGTTCTGCTACAAAGTCGCCGTATTGCCACGATTCTGCAGTAAATGTTAGACCCTCGTTCCTTCTCAGAAACTTATTATAAACAGCCAAAACTTAATGATTCTCTAAATCTTCTAATGTTTGAATGCTTACTTTTTCTGGATTCTTGCTTGCTTCAGCAATCTTGTGTATGGGCAATGCTGAAGTGTTGGAGGCTATGATACAGTGTTCAGGAACGTACTTCTCCATTTCTTTAATCACTTTGTGCTTGATGTTCAAGTCATCAGAAACAGCTTCAATAACCATGTCCACATTGCTAAACTTGTCGTAGTTCAAAACTCCATTTAACTTAGACACGTACCTATCTCTTTCTTGTCTGGGAGAAAATAAAAATATTGAAGCAAACTGGGTGATCAGCTTTTACAAAAAAGTGAAAATAAGAAACTTTGGCATCTAAATAAATATTCTAGTCGCTATAAAATGATAGTTTGTAAATAAGGTACAAAACATCCTTTTCAGAACTGTCTAATAATGTTCAATTCATGAGAAATTGAAATTTACATGGAACAGTAACAAGGACTTTTGCCATTAGTGAATACCTATAGTACTACCATATTTTATAAGCAGGTATGAAAATACAAAAAACAGGAAAAAACACAAGATATAAAATAAATTAAATAAATAAATGTGGTAAAACAATCAGAAGACTATTTTGGCGCAACAAATTAACAATATTTTTGTTCAAATGCATTTAAAAGTATCAAATTTAATAGAATGATTTGTTATTGAACCATATTTTTTTTTAAATATTAACAAGAAGACTTATATTTATATTAAAAAAACTTAATAGAAATAATTACTGCATAAAGATGATTATTATGTAAAAATAAAATTATGAATATTAATTTAAAAGCAAAACCAACTACAGAAATTTGTTTAGTTGACAAAACCTATTGTAGAAAAATTTAGGTAGTGTGCTTAGTTTTCAGCAACCTTGACAAAATATAACAAAAATAATTAAGAAACTTTAAAAAAAAAATGTTTTAAAACAAAGTTAAAAAAGTGAATGTTAACATTGTAAATCCAATGAAGAATCTCATGCTTGTATAAGATCCTAATTTGTCTTTAATTTATCCAAACCTTTGCTTCTTTTATGACTCTGACCAACATGAATAAAACTAGTTAATTTAAAAGAAATTAGGTATGTAGGTATTTTATTTATTCTGCACTAGAGCCGCACAATGGGCTGTAGGCGACGAACAGGGAAACAACCACGAGGATGATCCGATTGTCCGAAGCCACGCCAACTCAATTTTGATCCTTAGCAGAGGGAGCGGCTCCCTTGCTTTGGTAGCCCGACGACCTGCGCGCACAGTCGAGCACTCTATGGTAGAACTGTTTAACGAGGACCGATATTGCGCACCCTTGGAATTTCGGTGTCTTTACGATCAGACTGGTGTGGGAGCAAAAAAATTTAACAGTTTCTGTACAATTTACATCAAAAATGTGACATTTAAGAAATTTTTCATGAAAAATCACGATTTTATGAAAAATACATGTAACGATATCCTCTAAATTTTACATAATTCCCATCCACAATATAGTTTAATCAGCAATATTATTATCAGATATAAAAAGTCTTGTACGTTTTTAAGTATTCATTTGAAACACTGTAATGAAATGTATTTTTCAGAGCTAAAAGAACTTACGCAGTACATTACTTACGAAGATATTCTTTTACTTTTGACAGCACCGTCCAATCCATCGTAAATCTGATTTTGACCACGGGCAAGACTGTCTGGGTTATCATCTTTCAGAAGGACATCGAAAGATTTATCAACAGTCACTTGGGCAATACCAGCACCCATGAGTCCAGCTCCAAGCACTGCAACTGTCCTAATAGGATATAATTCAAGAGTTCATAATACATAAACATTAAATAATAAAATACCATTCGCTATTGAGCTAAATGATTACTTTGTCTTTGTTTCAGGTTCTCCAAAGCGATTCTTTTTGCATAAAGTTTGTCCGCTGTACAAACCTATAAGGGCTCTAGAATGGGTTGTCATAGTCAAAGTTCCAAATCCTTCACACTCAGCAGCAAAACCAGCAGAGGAGCCTTTTTCAATTCCTGTTCTAACAACCTGTCAAAAACATTTTACTGAAACTAAAGCTAAATTTGAAATGCCAACATTAAAATCATTTCATGAAATACAGATTTCAGGATATGAGCAGTTATTTTTGAAAATGGATAATGTTCAGTTGGTGGATAATGTCCATTCATTTGATGATCTTTTATCTAATTGAATTACCTTTACTAATATTTTTAAATTCATTCAAACACTAATATTTAAAAGCCGTAGACACATACAGGATATCTGCTACATTTTAGATTTTCAAATCCATGACTTTTCATGACTAATTCCGAGAATTTTTCATGACTTAACGAGGTTACTATTTTTCCGACAAAAACACAACAATAAATTTTTAAAAAAGCATTATAATAATATTAATTGAAATGATAGGCATAACCAAAACTGTTTTACTCTGTATCTTCATATTCATAGATTTTGAATTTAAAAAACAGAGTAAAGAAAGAGTTGAAGCAATAAAATAGCTGAAAAAAATAGTAAAGCAAATATCTTTTTTTCTGCAGAAGTATATTCTAAAGATACTTTCTTGTTCATCAGAAAGAGAAGAAATACTCCTGACTTCTGTTCTCCTTTCAGAATAAAAAAGAAAATTACCAATGACTGGCTTGCATCAACTCGAATTTAAATTTATAAAATGAAAAAAATGCATAATAATAAAAATTCTGAAATCGCAGAAGTTTTAAAGATAATTCGCTCTAGAAATGCTCTTTTTTTCATCATTTTTTTTTAGAGAACATAATTTTTAAAGAATATGATAAAAACATTTTACATTTTTATAAAATATGACTGTGAGTGGGGATTTTTTTACAAATTCAGATATTTGGAACACCCTGAAATTTCAGGGGGGTAAATTCCATTTTAAAAATTAGATTTTTCGGCTACCTAAATCCATGATTTTTTTTTCCAAAAATAGTTGAGATCATGAAATTTCATGACAAATTTTGTTCAATAGCGAAATTCATGACTTTGCAGGTGCGAGGATACCCTGCACATTCCACTTTCAAAATAAACTTTCAAAAGTAACATCACATACTGAGAAAATGAATTCTAATTTTAAAAAACTCAGAGCCTTATTAACAAAATAAATATTTGACGCAATGATCTAAGACACAAGTGGTGGTAAAATAATGCCAGATGTTAGATAGGGATTAAACCAAGGACCTCCATATCTATAAACTAAATTCAGTGCCTCGACAGCCCACAGAGGACCAAGACCTACTGTGCCCATCTCAGTTTTCTTGACCTTGGGCTCTGAGGTGCAGGAGCATATGTTCCGGTTAGGTGGTCAGCGGAACGCGAAGCCCCCAGTTTTTAGTTCCCAAACATACTTGGTACTCATTTATCGACCCACTGAAGGGATGAAAGGCTGAGTCAACCTTGCCCGGCCCGAGGATTGAACCCAGGACCAGTGGCACTCCATATCTATAGTCAAATACATTTTTCCGTGACTACAGAAAAATGTATACAACAATACCAGGGTCAGTAATAAAATTTACACTGTAGCTTTTTACACATTATTAGCAATGAAGTAGTTTCTTTTTCATGTAAATTGCAATAAAAATTCTTAAAAAAAATTACATTTTACCCAGATATAACCATAATTTATATAAGAAGTTAAATAAAATTGCATAGAAATTACATACAATCCATAGTATCTTAAAACATTCAGTAAACTTACTTCTAAAATTCTTAATGGAGCTGGATATAATCCATTGGTTTTTTCCATGACTTGTTGCTTAGCTTTTGAAAATATTTTGTCCCGAATATATTGAAAACTAAAGACGTAGTTCATTATTCCTAAAAAGAAAACAACATATAAAATTATTAATCTCTTCCTTAAATAAACAAACTCAATAATAAATGAAGAAAATGAAACTTATGTTACATAAAATTAGGAGGTAACTTTTGTTTAAAAAGCAGAAACACACATAAAAAATAAAACTTGGTTTTTTCAAACTTACAAAATAAAAATTAAGCAGTAGCGATGGCTGAAAAACACAAATTTTAAATATAATCACCTTGAAATAGCATTAAAGTATAAAATTAACAAATGAAAACAAATGTAATTTGCATTATATATTCGAGTTATTCTGAATGAAATTATGAATATATTTACTGTGTTGAAAATACTATTCCTTAAATGAACTAAATAAATTCTGAAACAAATTTTCTTTAACGATTTTTTTCTGTATAAAATTATTAATTTTTAAAATAATACAATACATTTACAATAATAAATAAAAAAAATTTTGTATTTTATTATTCTTTGTATCATTTTAGTTTATTAAACAAAAATTAAAGTTTTTGAATTGTTCTTTGAAAGTATAAATTAGTCCCTAAGCAATATTTAATAAAAGTATTTTTTAATTATTGAATTATTTCTAATTTAACTTTTAAATTTTTTGCCTTAACTTTAAAAAAAAAAAAAAAAAAAAAAAAGTTCTGCAAGGATAACCTTATTTTGTTTCAGCACTGAAAAAAAACTTACTTTCCATTAAAGGTCTGGTGCGATCAATTTTTAATTTTTTACTAGCCAAGTCTTGTGCAACATTAACAGCAACTTCTTCCAGATATTCAGCAGTTCTTTCTTCAGGTGAATCTGAACCAAGACCAAAAGAAACCAAGAAAACAATTTTATGATTTTGTAGTCTTTTAAAATTAATTAAAATTTAAAAAACTGTCACAAAAAGTAGTCACGTGTGTGCAATTGTTGAAGCTAAGAAATAGATTGAAATAAGAGACATTTATAGAAAACCTTTATTAATAACTCCATTTTATAGTTTGAAGATAAGTATGAAAATGAAGTTCATAGCAAAGACAGAAAATTGTACTTTTCAACTCTGAACTATATACCATATTCTTCTTTTTGACCTATATATCATACCTTCCAGAGCCGGATTATACCTTTCGTAGGCCCTAGGCACAGAGCCGGATTATACCTTTCGTGGGCCCTAGGCATACCCGTTTTTGGGTCCTCCCCTCCTTCCCCCCATCCCCTCTTTTCAAAATATATGCTAAAATTTTCTTGCATATTTTTTTTAACATTTTTATTAATATGGATTTTAATTTACAAATTTGTTAATCGAACTTTATCTGCAATACCGACATACTGCCGATATTGCAGTCGATATCGATAATACCATTATGATTAGTTCGATCGATAACTATGTTAAAGATAAACTAGTGAATACTTTTCCTAACGTTCATATTGCATTAAGAATATATTTGTCGATTCTTGGATCAAATGCAGAAGGAGAAAGATCTTTCTCCAGGATAAAATTGATAAAAATTATTTGCGTTCAACAATGAATCAAGATCGTTTGGCATCGCTCGCACTTATGTCTATTGAATACGACATTTTGCGTAGTTTGGAATTCGACAGCATAATACAAGATTTCGTTGAATCCAAAAATCGCAAAAAAAGTAATATATTAGATCATAAGATTCTGCAAAATAATTTATTACCGAAAAATATTATATTTTTATTTGTATCTTCATAATTCTGTGCAAAATACACTTGTTGTTTTTAAAGCTAATTTATTTTTGTCAACAAATTTTTTTCTCCCAAGTTTTTCGTAGGCCCCTGAATTTCGTAGGCCCTAGGCACGTGCCTAGTGTGCCTATAGGTTAATCCGGCCTTGATACCTTCTTATGATATTATTTTGTGGAAATATGTAGATTACAGAGAGGAAGACAATTTTTCTGTGGATTTTATTATCAATTTAGAATAATATAATTAAGGAAATAACTGTTGTTGTTACTTATTCCACTTGGCCCAGAACAAGGGTAGACCAAGTCCAGAAGACCGAATCGACCGACCGACAGAAAATCAGATACCATTACCGGACCCTCCAAGATAAAATTCTTCTCTAGCCCCATGCAGGACACTAAAAAGTGTAATTACAATAAAAAAAACTACATATCGTTATTACAACTCACCATTTTATACTTACAATCACGTTGATATAATTAATTTTTTATCCAAACTTTCTTTGAAATATCACATAAACATATATTTTGTGACATTGGATCACTCACTATTTTTAGATCTCAAAATTTACATAGTCCCTTGATTTAATTTGGAATTTTTTACGCCTTCCCTTATGGAAGTCGACTGGAATGTTGCTGCCCTCATTTCATAAAATAGCAGGTGCGTCGGTGCTTGAGATCTACCCACGTTTCTTAACCGTAACTATCTAAAATATTAAATACTTTAACTTTTACTTTTTGCTGCTTATTTAACTGTAACTTTTAATTTTTTCCAACTGTAACTTGCTTATAGCATTTTGCTATTTAAGGGGCTGCCTGCGCTTTTTGCGGAGCATTCGATTTTTGTATTTTTCTGATCGTCAAGTGTCCGTTAAACGGAGCCCTTGCCTTTTCCACCTTCCCCAAGGAAGAATAAGGAGGATTCTCCCCTAAGGAAGGATAAGGAAGATTCCCCCTAAGGAAGGATTAAGGATGATTCTCCCCTAGGAAGGATGGTGGAATTAAAACTCATCGGTCGTCTCATCAAATATTTTTAATAGTACAGCATTGCACATCTTTTTTGAACATAGAGTCTACAAAATGGTCTGTTTTTTTTTTATGTTAATAGTATGGAATCTTCCATCTACTAGTTGATTTATTGAGCAAGGTGTCAAAAATGGTTTTCTGACGAGATCGCCAAAAGAAAATGAATTTACGTGCCAAATCACCACTGAAGTACTTACTTCACCAGTGTGCTTTTCCTGTTTTGTGCCTAACTGATGCCTATAAGGACTAAATAAAGATTTTGTTGTCGATCTTCTGAAATGACTGGTGGTTAATGATGCATGCGAGTCTTTCTTTTCAACAAAGGATGATTTAGAATCCGGGATGTTGTGGAACAACACTGGCAGGTATTCCACTTAAACGTTTTCATAGCCTAAGTTTCCTTCTTTAAATTTTATCAACCAGCGCTGTGCGACAATTTTTACCTTACATACAAATTTAGTATAATACCAACATCTCAATGTTCTTCAAAAACTAAGGCTGGTTAAATAGCTTTTACATAATAAATTTCCTTAAATATGTTTTACAACTTTAAATTATAATTATCCAAAAGTCTAATTTATCAATTAAACTGCAATGCTATTATGACTCTTAATTCGATGCCTTTCTCCTAAGTATTCTATATTTTAATATTCTATTTACAGAAGTATAAATTAAAGCGCAATATGAAAAAAAAAAATTTTTTTCGCCTTTTAGCTTCACTTAAAATTATTTTTATGTTGATTCTAAAGATTACAAATATTTTAACTAATCAGGAGTTTTTGAGAAATATTCAAAGTCTTTCAGTCAAAGTACTCTCTAGTATACATTAGAAAGGGTAAAGGAGAGCAAGGGAAAATAGAAATCAACTTAGTTTAAAGCTTTCGGAGTTTAGAAGTTTAAATGGTTGAAATTGAATTTTTTATCTCATAAAATTACCTAACTGCAACAAAAAAACAATATTGTGCATCACACTAGTATAATATTGAAAATAAGTAAACAAGAAATAAGAAAAGTGCAATAATTTTCCTTTTCTTAACCTAAAAAAATTTATTAAAGAAGCAATTAATATAGCTGCCAAAATGAGAAGGAAAAATACTTATTTAAAATTGTGACATAATTTTAATAAAAGGATTTTGGAGAGACAAAGACAGTTTCAAACAAACGGATTTTGGATAGGACGGTTAAAACCCTGGTTTAAATTGTGGATTAATCCATTCTGCCCTAAACCTTACCAACTCTGCCAGCAATACATACCATTAATAAATGATATTCGGCAGACTTGAATATAAGATACTTTTGTTATTTTTATCATAATTTACAATCCACCATTTTTAAATCTAATATTAATTTTATTTCATACGGTTATAATATATATAAATTTAAAAATAGAGAGTCCCTAATAAACTGTATTCTTCAATTTGATTACTCTACGCGTGTCTTACTTCATTATTTAATAATATTTTAAATTTAAATATTTAAATAAACAGTGTGAAAAGAAATCTACTTTGATAGGATATTTTTTGTTTCAGAAGCATTTCTAATTTTAAGGACTTTTATAAAATAGACAAAATTAAATTAATAATTTTTCTTGGGTACATACCTAAAGGATCGACAAGCAGATCAACTAAACCAAGTTCTTTAGCTTCGTCAGCTGGAACAGTTTTGCCTGTTAACATCATGTCTAATGCATTAGGTAAAGATATCTACAATAAAAATTTTGATAAACACTATTAGGAACTTAAAGAACTGATGAATATTTTTAATTCATTTTAGTTATTATAAAAATATTTTGTACAGTCATTAAGCTAACCACACTTAAAATTCATAACACATAATCGACTTAGAATAAAATAATTTTCAGGTAGGATTTTTTCTTTTAAAATTTATGGATCATAATATAGAATTGATTTTAGAATGAAAAAAACAACAATATTCAAGTAGGATTTTTTTTTCTAGAAATTTTCCAGATGATTTAATGGCATCAGATATCAATATGTATATACAAGGCGCGTTAATTAAATAACCAGCCTGAGCACGTCCAAGCCTCTAGACTCGGTGTGGAGAAGTGGGAATGAAACCTAGGCGAATTATTTCGTTCCTCTATCTAGCTTAGTTCCTCTATCTAGCTTTGTTGTCTAGCTTTAGCATGGTTTAGCTCTATCTAGTTATAGCTTTTCACTAGTTCTAGCTAGTGAAGCGTTATGTTGAAATGCCACGATCTTGATAAGCTAAAAAATCAAGCAGCGTATCAATGTTAAATTTTTTGTGATACAAGGAAAAAAATTTGACCTAATGTTTTAAATTGTTAAAGGAGGTGCTTGAAGATAATTGCATTTCACTTAATCAAATTTTTTAACTGGACAAACAGTTTTCGGAAGATCGGGAGATTGTTGAAGATTACGAATCTTCTGGTCGGCATGTGACATCAAGAACAGATGAAAACATTAAAAACAATAATGAAATCATACGTGAAGACTGAAGTTTGAGTGTTTGGATGATATCATTATTACAAACATTTATAAAGAGACAATAAGAAAAATTTTGACGGAGGATTTGCAGATGATGATAGCTTGCTCAAAACTGGTACCAAAAAGTTGACATGAGAGCAAAAATTTACCAGGAAAAGCATTTGCTCTACCATCTTGGAAAAAGTCCTTATCATTGCATATTAAGAAACTTGAATTTGTCAGTACAATCCTGAAACTAAACAACGATCCCTGCAGTAGAAGCTGAAATGAACAAGTAAAAACTGAAGATTATGCCAATCGTTTTTTTTTCGGTATTAAAGATATCATCATGCTTGATATGGTACCTCAAGGCCAAACAGTAAACCACTTTGAGGTCCTGAGAAAGAGGAAGAAGAAGAGTCAAGATCTGAGGAGCGAAAATACGCGGATTTTGACCAAGACAGCCTTCTGTAGCATAATTCACTCTCAGTGAAACAGTTCTTGGCTGACAAATTCATTATCGTTCTTGAGCATCCACCATACTCACCAGATCTCACATCATCCAAGCTTGTGACTGATTTTTAAAGTGAAAAGCATTACAAGAATATTTTCATGTAGAAAGTGACAAAAGCAGACTTAATGAAGAAGGTGACGCATAATGACCTGTGCAATTGCTTTGAACAGTGGAAAATTCCTATGCAGTGGTGTATGTTGTTAGGAAAAAGGAGTAGACTGAAGGGGACCAAAAGATACTAGCAGAAGGTTTTTAATAAAGATATTTTTTTTAATATTAGTCTGGTTTTTTAATTGTCACGCCTCTTGAATGTGTGTGTGTTAAATTAAGAGTCTTCTAAGAAATCAAGAATTTCAATAAAATAGCTATTGATAACCAAATTAACATGGGCATTTCCTTAGTAAAATAATTTAATGAAAAACTACAGGCGAAAGTTTTTCTTTTTCTTAAGAATATAGAAACAAGAAAAAAATAAATAGTTATTTTTTTAACACAAACATACAAATATTGCATGTCTAATGAGTAAGGCATAGATTTTGAAAAGTGATTCATTCAAAGAAAATATTCTAATTATCATATAATTTTTTTTAGGAAAGCCAACTTTTAAAAGAATAATAAGGAGCTTAGGAAGACTAGCATATTTTTACGATTACAATGTATCGTAAAAATAATAAACTTCTATTTCAAATAAAAAATAATGATGCTTCAGTCAAAAAAGGATTTAATTTTTATGATCAATACTATTTTTAAAACAGTATCAAATTTCAAAATCTTCACAAATTTCAGAACAGATTCAAGATTATTTCTGCCCTTAATAATGAAAAATAGCAACAATGTCAATAATTTGGGTACAATGTGAAAAGAAAGTGATGAATGCGCATTTGCTATTTTTACATTAAAATAAAGGAAAACAACTCTCGTTATAGTTTTTAAAACATTAACAAAATAATAATTTAATTTTTCTAGCTAACACACTCACTAATTTAGGCAGTCTCTGTGTACCACCAGCACCAGGAAGAAGTCCTAGTAGAACCTCAGGAAAACTTAAACCAGTTTCCTTGCTATTAACAGCTATTCTGTAATGAGTAGCTAAAGCAACCTGTAAGAATATACAAAAATAACACAAAAATCGTATAATTTGTTGATTTCTCTTTATGCGAGAATTAAAACATCATACATCTAGAGTACATGCTGTGACTAGAAGAACAACAAAGTAAAATAAATCTTCAAAATTATATAATAGTAAATATTTACCTATTTTATCTAAATAATATACCCTAGCAATAATTTTACAATGGCCCTAATTGGGTTCAATATAGGTCCCGGGTCAATTTAGAATAAATTTGGGTCCTTTGACTGATCCTTTACAAAATATCTTTCCATCAAAACGGACCCTTCATAAAATAATTTATCCTTTAATCGAACCCTTCACAAATTTGGTGATCTCCAATATTGTTTTGTTAATCGAATAAACCCTTCCCGTAAAATCAAAGAAAAACGGTTCAAAACGAAAAAAGTTTCCCTAAGTTTAAATTTCAGATGTAGTATTCTAAGAAAATAATTCTACTGTTACAAACATCGTGTGCACATTCTTATTAAATGATATTTTTTTTTGTAAATAAATAATTGATCAATTTATATTTATCCATAAAATTAATTAACAGAACATTATGTAATTAAAAATTAATTTCAGGCAATTTTTTAAATAAAATATTGTAAATTTAAGAATTGCTTAAGCTTACTTAATGCGTAACACATTAAAAATGATACATAACTAAGTTGTGTTATTCAAAATGTGTCAATTAAAATATTAAAAATGTGAGTGATTTTGCTTCCAATATTCGTCCGAAATTAATATTCTGCTGTGAGCAGTATAGGCTAAATACGAAATATTTGTATGTTGCATCTCTAATTTAGTAGCAGCAATTGTTGAGCATAATCTTGTATCTATTTACAATTTAAAAACTTCTTTAAAAGGTTTTTAGCATTTTCTCCAGTAACAGGACCCTATTTGCACCCTAGTTGAAAGAATGCGATTTAACGCTTATTTTATGATCACAAAATTATGAGTAGTTTTTTCACAATTTTACAAGAATAGGACCTTTCACAAAATCTCTGGACAGATCCCTACATACCTGCCAATATTGGGGAAATAAAATATTTTATTTTATTTTATGTAAAGTATTATATAAAGTATTTTATTTCATAACCGTCAATAAGCAGTCAACCCAATTTTTTGGGTTTATGACTACTAATGTTCAAATCCGTAGCCTTGAAATTTTGAACCATATCCAGAAGACAAAGGAACTCCTGGATCAAGTATTGGAAGAAATTTGTCTTCGTGCAGGATTTTTGTTGGAACTAACCCGCATTTGCGTTTTATGGTGGAGAAAACCGCGAAAAAACTTCCACAGTTAGTCTTATGGCAAGGGGACTCTAACCCATGGTCAGTCGTTTGCCACTGAGGATATTTTTACTTAAACAATTAACACTCACATGCTGCAGTACTGGCAATAGTACTATCTGGTAAGAAATAATAGAATTATTTTTGCCACAAGCAGATATTTTATTGACAATTTTTTTCTCCTTTTTTTTAATATCTTCAACAAATAAGGAGAAATTTGAGAATATACAAGTAAACAGGAGATAGTCGAAAAATACAAGAGTTAAAAAACAGGAGACTTGGCATGTTTGAGATCCTATCTAAACGTGCACCGAGGGACCAATATTAAGATGTCTAGATTTCTTAATATTGGTCCTTTATGGGGCCAATATCGACCTACATACAGCCAATATAGGGCTGATAGTGGCTAGCTTTTTTTTTTGTTACTTGATTAGTGTTTCTAATTTTCTAATCTTTATTAATTTCCTTCTTCTCATTTCATTAATCTGTAATTCTTTCCATGTTTTCTCTATATTTTAAACTTATTTTATAAATTATATATACTTGCAGCTTATGAGCAGTAAATAAAACTTACGATTGAAATTCTTCCTCGTTTTCAATCATAATTGATTCTAATGATACTTTTTCAAAAAAAGGAGAGAAAAAATATTTAAAATTAAGAGCATATTTTGGAGTTTAACAAGTGCATAGTTCAGATTGTTTTATTTAAACTTTTTAGAAAGATTTAATTTAAAATTTGCTGAAAATTTTTAAAAAAAAAAATAATTAATTACAAAAAAGGAGATATTCTTGCTACTTTTACTAAACTTTTAATATTTAATATAACAATTAATTACATTAATAATACTGCATCCTAACATTAAAAAGACATATATATATATATATATATATATATATATATATATATATATATATATATATATATATATATATAAACAGCATTACATGAAAATTGCAATTTACAAATGCTTGAATGAATCTATTATTTTAATTCACGAAACATTTTAGAGAAAAATAGCAATCATACATCACGGAATAAATAAAACACTTTGAATTAATCAAAATTTTATGATTAATATTTTTACTTACAATTTAAAATACTTCTCAATATTTTGATTTGAAACAATAATTGTTATACAATCACTTAATTTATAACTCAACCAATATCACATCATCGTATCAATTTTAAAATCAAGGCTTAAACAAATATTTCTTATCTAATCTCTATAAATAAAAGGAGTTTAAAATAAATAGTGCTGAAAAACAATAAAAATATTTCTTAAAAAAATTAGTAAAATGATTTTTCACAATCTTAAATTAAGTTAAAGTTTTATTAGCCTTGTTTAGTTAGCTAATTATAAATATTTATAATCTAATTTTCTGCTTGAAAAAAATATACAGATAACTGCATCAATATCATTAGCAGAAATGCAAATCTTAATGCATCATTTATTTATTTTTTAAAATCTAGCAGAGTTTTCAGTTAAGTTAATTAATTTGTAACACAGAGCAAGTCAATGAGTTATAGATTAAAAACACATACTAAAAATTGATATAAATTCTAATGCAAAGCCTTGAGAGAATTAAAATAAATGGTATAATATTTTAAGATTGATTTGGAGGGGTATAAAAGGAGTAACAGAACGAAACAGAAAACATGGTGAATAATACAAGCCTTCTTTGCACATATTATTACTGCAGAGTTTTTCTTTTAAAACTAAACTTAACTCAGTGGCACGACAGTTCATGGAGAGCCAAGGCCTGTTGAACTCATTCCAGTTTTCCTGACCATTTGCTCTGGAGTGCCGAATATTTTTCAGTTGGGATCAGACGAATACATAACCCCCAGTCTTTAGTCCCCAAGCATGTGTTGCTTACTTACATTATTTAAAATTTTAAAAAGAAAATTCAAGAAAAAAGTCCGCTGTCTTTCTACATACTTCCAGACCCCCACCAAGACAAGTACCAGATATGGCTGCAACAAACGGTTTCGAGCTGTTTTCCATTTCATCTAAAAGATCTTGACCAGCTTTGGATAGTCGCATAACTTCCTCTTTACTTTTACAGGATGATATCATTCTGACGAAAAAAGAAAACACATCTAAATACCAAGACAAAAATGAACCAGTTCTATGATATATAAAAAACATAGCGTTTTTTTATTCCTATTCTGACAAATTCTGATATATTGTATATTAATAACGATAGCTCAAGAAACAAAACTGATCTTTGCCTTTTTTAGATTGTTTCAATGCAACTTAAACTGATCAGTTTTCATCAATGTAAAGGTTCTTAGACAATTTCAATATATAATTTCAATAATCTTTATATTAATTCAATAATCTTTATTAATTCAATAATCTTTATTAATTCAATAATAATTCATATTATTATATATTAATTCAATATTCTTTATTTTCGCAATTCAATATTCACAATTTCAATATTCTTTATATAAAAGACACTAATTGAAAAAATGTATAATTCACTTGCATAGCACAAACAGAAAATAAAAGAGAGGAAACTTATGCAATTTCCAATAAATTTCTATCGATTTCAATATACGTTGATTTTATAGTCATATTAATGTGAATCTTTTTTTAAAATCGATCTCAGAAGATGAAATGCATTATATTGTCTGAAAATCATTTAGAGTGATTCTTTATCTTCATGGACTGAATATTGCTGCATTGCGTAATGAAATCAATTTAAAGGTAAACTTTAATAAATATTCATTAAATTTTGTTATCTACATTATTTTGCTACCTAATTTTGCTACCAATAATAGGTCTTATCATTGGTTAAAGATTTGAGGGAAAAGAGATTTATGCAGAAGTAAATTCCAGCGTATATTAATTATCTTTATCCAATCATGACATAACCTCTTTTGCACATTTTCTTCCATGTAGCAATTGGGCAAATGAACTGTTTTTTCTTATATATAACCCCCGCGGCCGAATTCTTTCGGGCTCTCTGCAACAAAACTCTCTAGCACTAATATCTTTCTGCAAGGTCCTTTCAATAATGACAATCATGAATGTTACTAATTTAAAGTAATAAATACGCTCTGTTTACCAAAAAAAATTCATTATTTTCATTAAATATGTAATGTTTTTTTATTCTAATATTATGGGCGATATTCTCACTTTTTGTTGGGGAGAAACACGTACTAATTATTTCCTTCATCGCATTTTGCAAATAATAAAATAATTTAAAATCACGAAATCCACACATAGCAGTAAATACCTCAAGACAGATCGACGTCGAAATCACGCGAATTGGACTCTTCAAAAAGAGGTTACTCAAATGCGTGATTCGTTTCAAGATTTGATTGTTGTAATGAATAATATCGGTTTTTATAAACTACATGGAAATCAAGAGCAATAATTGCCAGAAAAAAAATTATAGAATCGTTGCCTTAAAAAGTAAGTACTTGAATCCGCGATTCGAATAATATTGTCGAGAATTCCACATAGTATATAACTAACTTACCCCCATATAATTTTTCTGCTATGATGTCTGTAGTAATTTTGAAATCTTCATTATTCTCTCAATTGTAAAAAAAAATATATATATTGGCAATAAAATATTTTAGCCCCCCACCCCTCCCAAGACAGACATCTTAAAAATGTATTTCTATTAAGTAAAACGAAAACAATTTCTTTGAATAAGAACACTTTTATAGAAATAAAATTTTAAGTCAATTTATTTATGTCTAATACAGAGAAAATTCAAGATCATAAAAGTATTAATCAAATGTATTTACCCAATATTTGCACCAGCAATAAAATTTCCAGGCTTTCCGGATATTATAACTGCGCTAGTTATACTGGCATCTGATGATATGTTTTTTAATAGTTGTCGAAATTCTTCCATAACAGCTTCAGTAAGGGTATTTACCTTAAGAACAAATTATAGTGGAAAAAGTAAAGGTAAATAAACATTTACTAATATATTTGAAGAAATCATTTCCTTATATTTAAAAGAATAGCTAATTACACAAATAGTTACAAGAAGAATATTGAAGTACAAATTAATTGTAATCATGTATCTATCAGTAAAGACAAAAATTTATTGATGGTAGGATTTAAAAAGGTTGAGACTAATTATAGTTGGAAAGTAAAGATAAATAAACATCTACATTTCAGCCACCGATAGTGATTTTCGTTTTAGGCGATGCATCAGAAATCTGATTTAAGCTGCCGATAGTGACTTTCGTTTTAAGCGATGCATCTGAAATCTGATTTAAGCTACCGATAGTGACTTTCGTTTTAGGCGATGCATCAGAAATCTGATTTAAGCTGCCGATAGTGACTTTCGTTTTAGGCCATGCATCAGAAATCTGATTTAAGCTGCCGATAGCGATTTTCGTTTTAGGCGATGCGTCAGAAATCTGATTTAAGCTGCCGAAATGAGACAATGCTCGCGCTTTAACATGGGAGGATCCTTGCCTATGCTAACGCTGTCACCGCGCTGACGAAGACAATTTTAATTTCGTCTAATTACGGAGATGTTGATAGCATCTAGCTACGAAGACGATGTTAGTTTCGTGATGTTGAATGACGAAGAGCGAATTGAATCAGAACTCCCGGTTTCGTGCCAGGATCAGCGTTGAAATAGAATGCTATGCATAGTTAATGCACCATTTTTCTCTTTGTGATTTTACTTTTCTGGAAGATTATTTTCAGCTGGACTGACGTTATTTCGTCATAGCTGTGCACTTTATTTCGTCGGGATTTAACGTTTCCTGTAAATTATTTTCAATGAGACATATGCTACTTAGCGATTGTTTTGATGTGCATTATTTCGTCACTTTCTTTTCTTTTGTCTGTCGGGATTTAACGATTCTTGTCAATTATTTTTAGTAGACCAATTGTTACTTTGCGATTGTCGCGCAATCGTTGTTATCTTAAATATTCGTTCTCAACTCAATCTATTAATGAAAAGAAAATATGAATAAAAAAAAGATTCTTCATTGTTTTTTTAATTTTTATTATTGTTTTTCATTTTAAGTGACACAACTTAATAGGGGTAATTGTATTTAACTTTGTTACAAAAAGTAAGTTTTTTTTTGTAAGTTTATTATAATGCATGAAAGTATAGTAATTTTATAGAATTTGATTATTTTTAAACCAATAAATCTTCAGTCGTTTTTAAGTATAAAAAAATTTGGTTATTAGGGAAAACAAATATTTTTTCTTTAAAGTATTGAATAAAAAGTTAAGCAATGCTTTGACGTATTTTAATAACATAACAATAGTGCTTTCAAGTATCTTTTTTTTATATTTCTCTTAAAATTCTTTCAATACTTGTTCGTTTCATAACTTGTTGGACAGTCATAATAAATCTTAAACAAATAAATCCTTAGTCGATTTCATTTTAAAAAAGAAAATAATAAATAAATAAAAAACTTAATTTTTACATTTATTAAGTATAGAATTTGACCATTAGTTAATACAACTTTATTATTTTAAATAAATAAATAAAAGGTCTAACGATGTCTTAATAAAGCTTGAAAATTAAAATAAAGCTTGGTTTTGCTTTTACTTAAGACATTTTCTTTTCTAATAGAATTATTCCTTTTATTTATTTTTGGTTCATTTAAAGATTTTTGAGAGACAATTTTTGAACATATGCTGAAACCCGATGCATCGCTATATCGCGATGTCTAATAGATGATGTATCATGATTTAAAATTTCTTACATCGCTCAATCCAACTCAGTAGTCATAATAAATGTATTAGTAATTTATAAATGAAATGGAAACTAGTAGATTATAAATGCCAAACAACGATTTAAACGTCACCTGGATTTGATGATTTTTGAAACTCTCGTGTCCATTTCACGAGCCATGCTTTTGCCCATTTCATGAGGAAATGGGCAAAAGCGAAATGTGTCAAAAAGTGATTATTTAAATATGCGATTTGATACTCTCATGCTGTAATAATATCGTAATAAAAATATTGCTTTATTAAAATCACGTGGTAATGCTTAGCAATGACTGCCTTTAAAAAATCATTTCGACTTAGGAAGAAATCGGTACAAATAAAGAACATCAAAAGGTGATAAATTATATAGGTTATTTATAACTCACAAATCGCACAAAAACAAATCGGAATCTTAAAAACCACATGGAAATTGGTAATTAGAAAATGCCAAAAAAACAATTGAAAGTTCACTTGGATTTATGATGAAATCGGCGAAAATTACTCAAATTCGAAATTCGCGTATTATAATTTTATACTAAAAATATTGGGTCTTTTAAAACCATGTGGAATTTCGCAACAATAACAAATGAAAAGGGCCGGGATAGCCTGGTCGGTAGGGCGCTGGGCCCATATCCAAGAGGTCGTGGGTTCGATCCTTGCCGGCCGAAGACTCCCCGTGTAGTAAATGGTGACTGATGCACGTTAAATCTGTCGAGTCTCAAAGTCCTCCATGTTCCCACAACAAATCAATACCTCTGGGGTACTGATCCAGGAGTTTCCTTGTCTTCTGGATTGGTTCAAAATTACAAGGCTACGGAGTTGAACGTAAGTAGTCGTAAACCCATGAAATTGGGTCGGCTGTTCAACGACGGTTATAAAATAAAATAAAATAACAAATGAAAAATCAATCAAGAAACAGCATAAATTTGCAATAGAATCGTAAAATTGAGCGCATTAAAAAGTGACTATTCAAAAATTCAAATTTTTCGGCAATTTTTTAATTCTTCTAATATTTTTTTAAAATTGCATTCGAAAGCTCCTGCAGGCCGCAGGCTGTGCACTTCTAATTTATGCAGTAAAATAATGCTATCATTGTAACTCAGCTTTTTAACAAACTATATTAAATTACACATTTGATGAGCAACCAAAAATTTACCATTAAACCTTTCTTATAAAACAAACACCAATAAAAACTACACTACATTTGATTTGATTTTTATCACATTAAAAGATAGTACATACGTTTAATTATGATATAAATATAAGTTTATAAACGATATATATGTAACAACAAAAAATGAGTAATCATATTAACATTATAGCAAAATATTTACAAGCAATTTTCATGAAGACGTAGTAGATTTAGAAATAAGGCTGAAAATCAATAAAATTGATAACAACGTAGCAGAACTGATGAAATTAAAGTTTGTTATATAGGTTTATAATGATATGTGAACAAAAGACTTTTTCAATTTAAAAGATAAGTTTATTACCTCAGTATTAGGTGAATCAAGACGAAGAACTGCCACTCCATTTTTAATTTCTTGTTTGAAATGTAATTCAGCTGAAAAATAAAAACAAATTGAATAATTAAAAATATATACTGTCAGAATCAAAATTTAGATAAATGTTAATTAATTTTGTAATCAGCATCTAGTTAACTTTAATACATTGCGCATAACAAGGTAAATAACACTGAATAGTGTAAAAAATTTATTAGACACTAAACTGTTAAGCACATATCTTGCAGTTTAATATTTTGAAAACAAGATATTTTGAGAACATTCAATGAAAACTCATCCAAGTCATTATAAATTTTAAGTTTACTTCATCACAATTTCCCTTAAACTTAATTGAAATAATCCATTGCCAATATCAATGGAAATTATTAAAATATAAAACTTGATGAATATTAAACCTAAAATTCAATGCTCCAAATAGATAGAAAAGCTGTGTGCTTAACCGAATCCCGCATCAAACTATGAAGATAAATATGTAGAAAGTAAAATTATTACAAGACATTTATCACTAAATAAACACATGAGTAATTATTTAGTGCTTCTGCAAAATACATTTTAGATAAGTTTTACATACCCTTTGGAAACACATACATATTCAATTTAGTTTTGAGGATGTGTTAGTTGTGAGGATATTTCCGTATCGTGATCTGTCGCGCCAACTACAATCACTAAGGTGTCAAATAGATTTTAAACTTGCAAATTTAGAAATTAAAAAAAAAAAATACATGTAGACGTTTGCCCGGGGGTGACTACGAGTTATACCTTTCAAGTTGGTCCCTTTCTGTGATGTTTTTTTCAGTTTCTCGCTGGCCACTGCCCGGAAGTTTCCAAGACTTGGCGATAGTTCTGCCACAGATCACGATACGGAAATCTCCCTTTAGTTCTCCTAAATATATGGTGAATTTTTAAAAGTGCCATATTTGATTTAGGCGAATATTCTGACTATCTCGACCCCGACGCGGGCGGAGGCCTCAGATGGCTCCCGAACCCAAAAATCTGAAAGTAATTTTTTAGAGTTTAAAATCTGACTTCAAAACTGAAGAAGTGGGAGTTATCCTGCAAAGGAATCCCTTCAGATCCTTTCCTGAAGGGATGAAAGGAAGGGTTCAGGAAAAGGATCAGCATTATCCATGAAAAGCCATCTCATGTGTATTTCTCATTTTCACGTCATCCTGTAGAATAAAGACGAGAACACGAAACTCTACAACCTTACGACCATTGAGGGAGAGCAAGTCACCGTACAGAGGTACAGGGGTGACCGCCGTCGTCATATCCAGTGTTTTCGATGCCAGCGGTTCGGCCATGTTCAACGAAACTGGAACGGCTAATCACAATGAGTGGAGTGCATAGGCCCCCACTCCTCCTACACCTGCACTGAGGATCCAGGAGAGCCCACCCTCTGCTGTAACTGCGGTCAATCACATTCCGCCAATTTTACAGAAAATGAATACCGAAATAAACAACCGAGGAGAAAACTTCGTTCACCTTAGGACAAGGCTTGATACGACCTTAACCCTTTCGCGCCGACTGTCACAAATACGTGCCAGCATAAAACCGTATCAATCAGGGTAAAAACATAAGACTGGTAATCAAAGTATCTCTTTAGCAATTTATTTGTGGGAGGAGTTATAATTGTTTGATTTATTTAATTCACCATTACTTCGTTCAAAATAAAACTATTTAGTTATACTTTGAATTAACATTGGTTATATATATGATTAGACTAACAATAATTAAAGTAAAAGCAAAGTAAGTCTGTCAAATTAGCAACGACTACATGTAAGTTACCGTTTTTTATTTAATTACAACTTGATTCTGATTTTGTACGAATGCTTTTCTGAATCACCCGTCCCCAAGGGGTTAATAGAACTAAAGGAACTTTTCAACGATCTCGAGCTGGCTGAGATCATCAGATCTACTCTGCTTTAATTTCTACTTTCTCAGAAGATAAGTCAGAATTCTGCGATCCAACCTTTTTCAGTTGGTTACCCACGGGTATCCAGCCACAAGGAGATTTTCATCTTCAGGCAGACTCACCTACTTCATTCACTACCCTTCTCATCATTTTGTAGATGGCCTTATTGGACAGGTACTCCTCTACACATCTTTACTAGCTTCCGCTGTCTTAGGATTATCAACTCTGCGCGCTTTTTGTTAAAATTTTATAAATGTTTATGTTTTAATCTGTTATTATTTATTCATTTAAACTTATTTACAACACCACTACATGTAAATAATTTAAAAGTTCATATGCAACGCCCGTTTATTTCAATTCATTCGTGAAGAAGCTATTAAAATGTCGGGAAAAAGACCAAAAATTCAGAAAACTTTGGGTTTTGAATGTCTACCACTCTATAAAATATTTTTTCAAAAATCACAGTTGTTGGCTGACCTGTAATCTGAGACGTTAATTGGCACTTCCTTAAAAATAATTAACAAATGCATTAAGCATTTCTGGTGGAGTTTAGGCGATTACTATAAGTGCATGAAAATCCACCCTAATGACTCAAACATACTATTAATCAAGTAATTTACTATTAAATGAAGAGCTTAGTGAATTAAGTAGGCAAGTAACATTTTGAGTTATTCCCACTCTTCACTTTATTTGGTGCTTGGCAAGCCCTCTCCTCCCAATTCTATTCCCACTTCACGTATCCCCCCCCCCATTATATGCCTCAAAAATCCGACGTATCAGTTAATGCCGATTCTTGGCTGCGCACTGAGACTTGAGCTATGTTCTAATGTTCACTTACCTGGTATATCCACTCTTACTTTCTAACGATTAACCCCTTAGGGACGGGTGATTCAGAAAAGCATTCGTACAAAATCAGAATCAAGTTGTAATTAAATAAAAAACGGTAACTTAAAAGTAATCGTTGCTAATTTGACAGACTTACTTTGCTTTTACTTTAATTGTTAGTATTAGTTTAATCATATATATAATCAATGTTAATTCAAAGTATAACTAAATAGTTTTATTTTGAACAAAGTAATGGTGAATTAAATAAATCAAACAATTATAACTCCGCCCACAAATAAACTGCTGAAGAATTACTTTGATTACCAGTTTTATCTTTTTACCCTGATTGATACGGTTTTATGCTGGCACGTATTTGTGACAGTCGGAGCGAAAGGGTTAAGATGGAGACATGAGTAAAATAAAAATTGTAAAAACTTAAAATTGCAAACACATCAAAATTAAATGTAATACAATCTCTCATGAAATAAATTTAATATTTATTTCATGTAGTTCCTGTTAAAATGGCAATTTTGTATTATACGAGGAGCAGTTAAAAATACTTTTTTATACATAAAACCATTACAATTACTAACTATTAATCATATCAATTTCAGCTTCATTTCTTTTAATTCAGAGTAAGTCAGAAAAAAAAAGGCATACCGCAGTATCACACTTCCCTAGGTACTTGAGTTCGGCCCTCATTTTTACCCTCCCTTTCTTTAAAATCCGAGGAGGAGGCTAATTTCAGATAACGAAAAAACAAAAATATATTAGCAATAAACATCCATTTGTGACTATCAATAAATATTATCAAATCTAATATTATATAATTATTATCAAATGTACCCATATAAATATTAATCAAATGTACCCAAAGGATTAATTGGTTCCAAGGTTTTCACTGGAATTAAAAATGTTTAATAATGGTGATAAATTTAAGTTTGTATTTCTGTATAAATTTATATTTTTTATCTTTTGCATAACTATCAACTAGATTAAAGTTTTCAAATAGATATATTTTCTTTAATATAAAATAAGGTACAGTTATACAAATAAATTAAATATCTTCATTTCTTTACCACTTTATCAAAATTCCTAAGACTTGCGGAAACCTTGGGAAGCAATATTTTAGTTTTACAAAATATAACAAAATTTAAAAAAACAGAAATGCCATGGGCGACAAAAATTGCAGAATGTGACAGGGACTATCATTTCATGTGTATTTATTAAATCTAATTAATAATTCAAACGAAACACAAACCGGTACTTAGATTAAACATTTTTCACATTTAAAAAGGAAACATTCATAGCATTCTCTTAATATAGGAAATATGGTAGAAAAAATTATTAATTTTAATTTCTTTTAATGGATTTTTTTTTATTAATTAGTCGCCCGTGGCATCCGTGCGTCAATAATATTATCATACTATAATCCTACCTTCATCTCTATTCATCATGTAACCTTTTTGTTTCCTTTTGGACAATATCAGTTCATAAAATGTTTTGAAATTGTTTGTCACAAAAAATAAATAAATTATTAATAACTACACTTTTATTACTTTCCTTATCTTTTTAATAAATTATCGAGAAACGGAAAAGGACAACTGAAGGTACTGAAGATTGAAGATCATTTCAATTGGTAATTCAATAAATAAATATCCTTTGTCACAAAAATATGCATTTCTATGTTTAATCTTTATCTTCTGTAATCTTATCTTTTCAAACAATGATGTTTGCTGGCAATGAGCTGTGATTAGTGGTGACTTCTTCAATACTCTTTATCTGAAAAGTAACAAAAATTCAAAAATAGAGCAGTATAATAATCTTATTAAGCTGTAATATTTAAAAGTTTAATGGTAAAAACTTATGAATAGTTGTTTATTTCAGTTTTCAAAGAAACTCGCTGACCAAAAAGAACTCTAGTGTTCCTTGGAAGGTTCCCGCGGTCCTTGAAAACTTTTAAAAGTGGTAGTAAATTTAGGGTGATGCTACAATACATTTTTTTTAATTTTAATATACCTTTTATCGTTGAGGATATCTGGAATTTTCACGTATATATATTTTTAGTAAACAATTTTAAGTGGTGGCTACACAGAAATTAAAATATCAAAATTTGTTTTAATTTTGTTACCACTTTTTAAAATTCTCAAGGACCGTGGGAATCCTGAATTAGGACTTTTCTTCAATTATTCTATAATTATTGCGTTTTTTTCCGCAAAAATTATTTAAGTAAGAAGGCTGTGAATAAAAGAGTGATCATTTACGGTTTCATAACTGAAAAATATTCACAACGCTAATGGAGCGAAGCATTTTAACTAGTATTTAATTTAGAATGTTTAAGTTTGTATCTTTAATAAAAGTAAGATGATCTCCGAAGCAAGTAAAGGAATAAATTTTTTTATTAGCTTTAACCCTTTCATGGGCTATTTATTTCTAGTAAAGGTAAATCAAAGTATTTTTGAAATTGAAATTGCCTTAAGAATAGTAATTGATATAAGAAAAAAGAGCTCATTTAGTTTATAAAAATGCCTTTTTGTAGGAGATAAATATATTTAACGCGTCCTATTAGGATCTTATTGACTTTTCTTTTATTTTATTTATAAAATAAATTTTATAAATATTGCTAACTTCAAAAGGAATTATATATTTCATAACTTTTATATGTTTTTTGAAACTACAAATGGTTACCAATTTTATTCAAACCCACTTCAAGAAAACTGAAGTTATTAACAAGTGGAAACCTAAACTAAAAGTGGTAAAAAAGTGGTGTTAAGTATACTTCCCACGGCCTTCGAAAGGGTTAATGCTATTCATTAATTTTTAAGGGCTGTACATATCGTGTAGTGACTAATACAGTTCCTAAAAATTAGCAACAGTACCCAATTAAAAACAGTGACAAATCAAATAACATTAAATCTATCAAATTCTTTTAGGCTATTTATTTCGATTTTTCATTAAAAGAAATATCCATAAGATTTTTGATATAAACATATATTTTTTATAGTACTATCGTATTAGGTAGCAACGAATTAATTTATAAAATTAGCTATTAAATAGAATAAATGTCTACCACCTTTTCGTTATTTGGTGCTCGTAATTTCACTTATATTTTTTTAATCGATATTGTATGTTGCTAGTAAGATTTGGCAGTTATTCCTGAAAATCTAAATGTGGTAAAACAAAAAAATTATTCACCCATTACGGATTAGTGTAGTTGCAGTGCTTCCCAAAGTGTGGTACGCGTTCTTGTGCGAAACACCTTGCAACAAACGAAAATTCAAAATTTTTTATTTAAAAACAAAGCTAGGCATGAAAATTTACGATTACGTATTTTTCTATTGCCATTTTTTGGCAGAGTTAACAGTTAATAATTAGTGGTGTCAACAGCCAGTTGTGATTTTTAACTTAACTATCCATTCTAAATAAACATTTTTTAAAAAATACATTCATTTTTTAATTAGTGGTACATAGCGTTGCGAAAAATTTAGAAAGGGTTAACAATGGCCATAAGTTTGGGAAGCACTGATAGTGCAATAGAAAAGAGAGTAGCTTGGCCTATGCAATTCTGTAAACGATAGCTAATAACTTTTATAAATGAATAATTTTTTAATTACCGTGGTAATTCAAAAAGAAAAAAAAATCTTTTAACATCCTACTCTCATTTTATTTTACTTCATAACCGTCGTTGAACAGCCGCACCAATTTTGGGGAATACGACTACTAATGTCAAGTATTGGGAGAAATTTGCCTTCGTGGACGACCTTTTGATAGAACTAACCCGCTTTTGCATTACACGGAGAGGAAGACCACGAGAACCTCCCACGGTTAGCTGGACGGCAAAGGGACTCTAACCCATGATGCGTCAACAGCTAAGGATATTTCACGTCAGCACTATGGTCGGTGCAAGCCGGATGCGAATTCGTATCGACCAGCCATCGTTGTATTCGAACCCGCTTCACCTCATTGGAAGGCGAACGCTCTATCCCCTGACCTATAGCGGTTTACTCTCATTTTGGTCGATCTTAATTTCACGTTTCTAAAAGCTTCTAGTATGATCTTTCAAATTGTGTCAACTGTTTTGCCAAGTAATTTTACTACCCATCCAAATAATGATATTTCATCACTCGGGTATCAGAAGGGAAAAGATGTGTTGACCACTTTTTTAAGGGGCACCATAGTAGGTGCACCAACACTATCCTCATATGAAGAAGAGTAGATAGTACAGAGAGGAAGAAACAAACATCCATGCCTCTGATTGAGAGTCGAACCCGAAACCTTTCGGACTTGAGGTCAGCCACCTGATCACCATACAGCCCTGGCGGCAAATAAAAAATACCTGCAGAAGTATTTTATATTTCTTTATGGTATAATTTCTGCTCTAAAAGCATCATCAGTATTGTTAACAATCCTTACGTGACCTGAAGTTCCTAAATTAAAAATATGCTTTATAAAAAAAATTTGTAAATAATACTAAATAATAAAAAAAACTTATTTGTCAAAGGGTAAAGTAGCAATTATTTCCTGTGGGAAGAACAATTTTCCTCATATTTGATATTTTTATTTGGTGAATAAAGAGAGAAATAAATTTTAATAACCCATGTATGCATATATATGCAATACTACTATCTGCAAAAAGTGGTAGAACTTTATTTGCTTACACCAAAGTGGATATTTCTTTCTGTAACTAACCCAGAGATGCCAATTGCTCAGGGCACGCCAAAATAATTAAAACAACGGTAAATAACTACAAAGTAAATTTTGCAAATATTTGACCATTCTTGCTTGCTTTTTAAAAGGTATAGCATGACAGAAGTATGACGACGACGACGATCTGTATTTGTTAAGGTGCCTGCCCGCGTCAGCGGGCACTTGACCTCTTAATCTGTAGATTTGCCCTAGGGCAACGGTGACTAATGCCATAAAGAGTTCGAAATGAGTATTCCACAGAAGGAAATCCGTGGTCGTCTTTATTGGAGTATCCCTGAGTCTAGGTCTTGCGAGCTGGGAGAAGAGAATGGAGCAATGAGACTAACTCCTCGTCTTTCAAGAGTTCCTGTAATTCCTTGACTATGTTCAGAAATCTAGTGGCTGTTCTGGCGGCACTCCATTGTTCTTTCTTTTTCGGTGCGAATTTTCTCCTAGGCCTGGATGGGCAGCCTGAAAAACAGGCTGTGTGACCTTTCTTGCAATTCACACAAGTCGGAAGCTCACTCAAGGGCTTTGTGCATCGGTAGGAGTAATGCGCGCCTGCGTATTTCATACACGCTGGCTCATCTGTGCAGACCTTCTGGGTGTGGCCAAATCCTTGGTACCTGTAGCACTGGATTTCGTGGTGGCCGACACGAAATCTTTCCACCCGGACAGGTGTATTCAGCAGTCGGTCCAGTTTAAAGATTTTCCGGTGCTCGGGAACATCGTTCAGAATGACTAGGAAGAGTGGGAGGAGTTTGTATTCCTGACCACGCCTCTTTCTGATCTGCTCTGTTCTGATTGGTCGAAGACCAATGTCTGAGAGTTCGCTTTCGAGATTCACCATCTCGGTGTCGATGTTAAGTCCACGTATAAGGGCTTTGATTTTCCTGCCGGTGGGATGCAGAGTATCTTTCGGCGTGAAGTAGCTGGGGTGAAGTAGCTGGGGTCTCAACCGTTGCCGAGGCTTCAGTAGTGTCTCCTTGCTCCATCTGTTCTAAATCTGGTTCCGCCGGTGTTGTGGGGATAATCTCTTTGTCGTGGTGAGGTTGCTCACTTTCTAACTTGGGTTCAGAGCTGGTTGGTGTCGCCGGGTTGACACCGTTCTTTCTCCGTTTTTTCTTTTTCTTTTCTTTCACAACAGTAGGAGGTTGTTGTGTAGCAGGCTCAGAGGTGGGGATTGAGTCTGGCTCATCTGTTACAGGAGTTGAGTCAACCGGGATTGTAGTCTGAATATCCATAGTTTCCAAAGTAGGCTCTGGTTCCTCTGTTGTGGGAGTTGAATCAGCCGGAGTCGTTGTCTGGATATCCGTAATTTCCAAAACTGCGTCTGGAACTTTTGGCTTAGCAAGAGCTTTGAGTTCTTCTAAGTAGATCATTCTGTAGAGATTTTCTTTTGTCGCTTGGCCTTCATCAAAGCTTCTTCTCATTCGCCTGGTTTCTTTCTCTTGATTGCAAATCATACTTAAAAAGTCATCTTTGCTCGTAAAATACGAAGCCTTTTTGTGGGCTGCAACCTTCATCGCTTCTCTAAGGGCATTGTGATCAAACGCATCGTCATGAACGCTTCCGCGAGAGGGTCGGAAAACCTTCCCTCCGCGGCCAAATCTAATCGAAGTCATCGTAGCAGGAGCTCGGTTATAACGCAACCTAACTCAACGATATGCAATGATCGAATCGGTGACAAAAGTACTATAAATAGTGAATTATATAAGACTACGAATTATTTAGAAATAGTGGTGGGTAAAAATCTACTAAATTGAATTTATTAAAACAAGAATTACAATTCATAAACTACACTTTAAAATATATATTTGTTGTCAGGAACATGTTGGCATCTCTGCTAACCACTTTAAAAAAGGAACGTGTCTTTCTTCATATTCAAGTATAAACGTTTATATTATTAATATATGATGTCTAATGACAGGCAAAGAGAAATTGGTTCCGCAAAGTTAATTCAAGCAATTGACCACTTGAGCCACCACTTTTTTCTTTTTTAGAAAAAACTGTCCTTTTGAAAAGATGCGAAGCACATTTAGGTTTAAAAAGAAACAAATACTTTAATACATAATTCACTATATAGAAGATATTCATAAAGTTGATGTATATTGAAAAAGTGTTTTCACTACAACGCGAGAATCTCGCATATTTTTTTCTTTTCTCGCATTAAAAAATTATTACTGAGAGAAATTCGCGCATTCTATAAATCAATTTCAAAATTCGCGAATTTCTCGCATTTTGGAAGAAGCTTCGAATTACGCTATTTAGAATAAAATCCGTTTCACTTTTCTTCCTGGATCTTTCATTATTTTCAACATTTGTTCCATTATCCAGCTTCCCTATTTACCAGTATTGTTCAGAACCTTTTCGAACAACAGAACACCACCGAACCACGGAACCCCTTTCAGAACACATTTCTCTGCAACCACGTGTTTACCGTAGGTAAGGTTTTTTCATGTAAGACGTTCAAATTTTTTATGCACTAATGTAAGATGGACAAATACCTAGTAAAGACAAAATCTTCTATGATGATGCAGCAAAAATATTCAATGCTTTAAAAAATAGAAGGCGTTAAAAATGCATCATAATAAAAGAAATGATTTTTTTTCAAGTCTATTTGTGTTTTTTTAGTTTTTAGAAATCTCACTTAACTTTCTGAAATCTCACCCTGTTTTTGAGATAGGGTGAGAAATTCTCACCCATTTTTTTTTCTATGATGAAAACACTGAATTGAATAATTCATATTTTCTACTTTCAGCTACACTTTCAAAATTAAGTATCCGAGATATTTTAGATCAAAATATAAATGTTTTTATTATTCATATAAGTGAAATAATACAACAAAATAATAATTTTACTAAATAATTCAAGGATATCCAGAATTGAAAGGGAAAAATGAAAGGAAGATGTAGTAAAAAAATTATGCTTAACCACTCGAGATTTTTTCCCTTTTACAATATTAATTTCTTTTAAGATTGACAATAAGGAATTTTTTTTTTTTCCTGTTGCACGAGTTTTCTGAACGGATCTTAAATATTTTTGAATTGCCGATTCCAAGTCTGCAATCGGTTTCTCTCTTCAAGCTACAGTTTCTAAGCCACTTAATAATATATTCCCCATTTTCAAATTCACACGACTGATCACTACGTGTCTCCCCCCTTTCCTGCTACGTAGGGAGTAGTTTAAAAAAAAGTGATAATATATTTCAGTTCATGATGCGATACGCTATTTGTCTTAGGTGTTATTTTCAAAGGAGCTTACAAGTGTATATGTATGCTGTATATAAACCTATAAGTCCCTTATAAGTTTGTGCATTCAGACAATACATAAACTTTTTTTTAACGGCAGGTGCTGAACTTACCCTTCTTCACCTCTGCAGATGCCGGAATTCTTGCTCATTTAGCGTTAACTGGTGGGCCTAAGTCTCGGAATGAAATAAATTTAATAAATGCCATGTCTTTAAATTTCTTTTATTTTATTTCTTCCTATTGCGCCTTACAATTTGTACTCATTAGAAAAAAAAATTTCAAGTACAGATTTATTTATCATCTCTTTCAATACGATTAACACATTAACAAAATACTTTTATATAGAGCTACAATAATTGTATATTTTTATACTAAAATGATCTGTGTTTTTGTAGAAAATATTGATGCTTAATAAATAAACAATAGTGAATGAAAATTAATTACGGGAGTGGTTAGCGGAGCAAGAAGGGGGCGGAACCTCCTTCTCTAATAAAAATTTAAATTTTAGCTCACGCTTTATTTTGAAAATATATTTGACCCTTTTTAAAAACATTACTCAAATCTAAATCATTGACACGTCATTGGGAGACAAAATATTTTGTTTCTTCTAAAATTGGACTAGCAATTTTATCATTCTCCTGACCCAATTTCTTATTTTCATTAATATGTTGCGACCACAACATTAAGCTTCCAAATAACACAAAAATATCCTTTCTGCAGCTTAACGCAGTGTTTCCCAACTTATGACTTTTATGTACCCTTTCTAAATTTTTCGCAACGCTGTGTACCACGAATAAAAAAAATGAATTTATTGTTTACTATAAAAAAATTGCACAAAAGTAAAAAATCAAAATTGACTGTTGACATCACTAATTATTAACTGTAAACTCTGCAAAAAATAGCCAATAGAAAAATCCGTAATCATAAATATTCATGACTAGCTTTGTTTTTGAATAATTTGAAATTTTTGTTTGTGGTAAGATATTTCGCATAAGAATGCGTACCCCCTCTAAACTGTTCCCGTACCCCTGGAGGTACGCGTACCACACTTTGGGAAACACTGACTTATCGCTATTACTCGAACTTTAGAATATCTTACTTCATTTAGATATTGAACGAATATTTGTATTCCTTTCGCTAAAAATAAAAACAAGCATTTTTAGTTTCAAAAATCATACCGATCTATAATCAGAATGAAATACATCAGAATTATTTTTGTTCAAATTTTCTTATACCAATATAAAACAGATTAAGAAAGACTTAAAATTAACTGTCCAACTTAATTCTTTTTAGAAGTCAAGAATCATAAAGAGTACTTACCATAAGAAAACAGATATACAAATAACAGCCAAGGTCAATGTTGACATCGCCAACGAAAATACGTAAATTTCTAGCAATAATTATTCTGAAACTAGATTTGATAGAGGCCGAATTTTCTATCGCAGTAGTTTAATTTTCATCAACACTAGATCGTCAGAAAGCGTAAAATAACAACAAAGAAATAAGCTTCAGTGATAAAAGAGCGGGAAAGAAAAGAAGAAAGATATGAAAATAGTTGCCTTCAAGGTTAAAGGAAATTGTAAAAAACTTCACTTTTAATTGAATCAAGTTGGAAAAACAAAAATCATATGTGTTGTTTTTATTACGATACAGCGCTTCCCAGAAAGAGTTCCGCGGAATCCCAGGGTTCCATCACTGAGGTTCTGAAAGTTTGAACTTTTTATTGATTTTTGAGGCATGCAATAAAATTTATATTCAATAAATAATATTTATTTTTTTAATATTTCGGGAAAGTAGAGTACAAATGAAAGTAGAGATCATAAAATTTATGAACACTATTTTTTTTCTGAAACAAAAAATTAGGAAACATAAATGATTTTTTAAAAAATTTCATCACCATTTATCAAAATTTTCAATTGTCATTAAAAATAAAAACAAATTCAAGGATTTAAAAGTATGCTTCTCTAATACCATTCTCACCACATATAATAGATTTTTAAAAAAGCATAATTTAGCATATTTTATTCATTTTAGGCTTATGCATAAGCCAAAACAATGTCAAATGCCAAAACATCTTCAAAATAAATACTATTCTTTCCTTAAATAATATATTTTCTGCTGGGAAGTAGTAGGGGTTCTACCAAAAAAAATAAATAGCCAGCATAGAATTTTATCTATCTACTTTTTAAAAATTCGATTTCTCAGAAACTACTCGACCAATTAAATTCAAATTTTGTATTTTTCCATATAAAATGACGTTCTTTAAAACTCTGGAACCATTTGCATAACTTGAAATTGGAAATTTTTTTTTAACCACTATTAAATAAACTAGCAAAAATCATTCTTAAAAATTGTTTTTTACGTACAATTAGATAAACGAATAGAACTTTAGATAAACGAAATTTAAAATTGCGGGCAAAAAATTTTCAATATGCTTGAAAAGTTCTCGAGATATGGTGAAATATGAAAAAAGTTAATTTCACATTTAAGGGATTCAAACTTATGACTGCCCTCCTGACTAAACTATTGGGACCATATTTCACAGATAGCCCCTACCCCATCACCTCCTCCTCCAGAAAGCTCCCACACGGTTTTTTATAAGTAGTCTGCGCAATCTATATAAAAAGTGAACCAGTTGTGCGTAAAAACACAGTTTCTATTTTAAAATTAATTGAGAGAAAATTATCATATCCATTTGAGAACTGAATCTGTGGTGGTTGACAAGTAAATAACCAATAATATTCATAGATTAAACCAATTTTTAGACATATATTTGCTACCACTTTCTTACTTTGACAAGATTTTGTTTAACATGACTTTTCCGCAAACTGTTACACGTTCATTGTGATCTGATCGGTGATTATCCCCTAAATTTTATCGTAATCCATCGGAAAAAACCAATGCTTATTCGTAAGAAGTGCGTCTTTGTATCGGTTTTCATAACTTAAAATATTTTTTTTTTAATGGCTGGCACTTGGAACTATTGTCCATTGGCCACAGAAAGTGCCAGAACTGCTAACTCTCTTTTCGTTACCCAGTGGGCACCTGTGGCGAAGCCACGGCGGTGAAGAAGCGTCGCCCACGTCACACTACCACAACCCGTTTGTAGGGCGAGTCACATTCACACACAAAGAAGAAAGGACATAGAACACAGATAGAGAGAAAGAAACATCCATGCCTTGCCCGGGATTCGAACCCAGAACCTTTCTGATGCAAGGACAGTTCCCTGCCCCCTACACAGGCCGGTCGGCTAACTTAAAATATCGTTTGCACTAACGGATTAGCATATTTGAGTTCATCCCTTTAAACTGTTTAGAATGAGTCCTAGGACGTGAAAATCCGTTCATTAAATCAAAAGTTATTCAGGGTGTTTCGATTATTTTGATGAGCATAATAAATATGTATGCTTTCTTAAGAAAGCAGCAATTGCATCTGCTTTTAAATAAAGAGAACGAATATTTTACGATTTTATACTCACGAGTTATCGTTTGAGCAAAAGAGCAAACGTTAGAATGGACCTTAACCATGGACCATTTCTTAAAAATATTTAGAGGAGAAAAAAATAATAAACAACTAGGAATAACCATACCTCGAGCTTTTTGTACGCGTGTGTGAATTATAACATCTTTTGAAATCTAATTTAATAAATAAAAATAAATAAACATGGAATCATACTACCACAGAGAAACACAATTTGTTAACTGGCTGCCCAACCTAATTAAAAAAAACTGATTGCCGACTTGGGAATTTAACTTTATTATAAAATATTAAAATAATTTTTAAGCAACATATTTAAAAACGATCGTGATAACTGTTTTAAAACTGATTAATAAGTTTGAGATGGAATTTCTTGCAAATTACTACCAGTTTTTTTTTCTTTTAAATTATGTCAACCAGAGCCGGATTATACCTTTCGTAGGCCCTAGGCACAGAGCCGGATTATACCTTTCGTAGGCCCTAGGCATAGCCATTTTTGGGCCCTCCCCTCTTTTCAAAATAAATGCTGAAATTTTCTTGCATATTTTTTTTAAACATTTTTATTAATATGGATTATAATTAACGAATTTGTTTATTGAACTTTATCTGCAATACCGACATACTGCCGATATTGCAGTTGATATCGATAATACCATTATGATTAGTTCGATCGATAACTATGTAAACACTTCACGTCAACAATACAACAACAAACCAGCAAAGAAAACAGTGAAATCGATAGTGAGATTAATTACAAGAAATATTTATACAGTAGAGAACCAGTTATCTGGGATGCTCGGGAACATCGCTATCCTGGATGTCTGAATTTCCCAGTTTTCTGGATCGACCAAAAAGTGTCATTAATCGATGTTTTATCGAACCCGAATTACAAGGAAATTACACAAAAAAAATTTGTCAGAATCTGAGATTAAACTAAAAGCGCAAAATTTTGTGAAAATTTACTCATCCGATTTAGAGAAAAACTTTTTAGATGAATTTTTACTATTTTCAAATTTATATGAACATAAATCTGCACAAGAAATGTTGAAGGCTCAAATTAAAGATAAACTTGTGAATACTTTTCCTAACGTTCACATTGCATTAAGAATATATTTGTCGATTCTTGGATCAAATGCAGAAGGAGAAAGATCTTTCTCCAGATTAAAATTGATAAAAAATTATTTGCGTTCAACAACGAATCAAGATCGTTTGGCATCGCTCGCACTTATGTCTATTGAATACGACATTTTGCGTAGTTTAGAATTCGACAGCATAATACAAGATTTCGTTGAATCCAAAAATCGCAAAAAAAGTAATATGTTAGATCATAAGATTCTGCAAAATAATTTATTACTGAAAAATATTATATTTTTATTTGTATCTTCATAATTTTGTGCAAAATACATTTGTTGTTTTTAAAGCTAAATTATTTATGTCAACAAATTTTTTTCTCCCAAGTTTTTCGTAGGCCCCTGAATTTCGTAGGCCCTAGGCACGTGCCTAGTGTGCCTATAGGTTAATCCGGCCCTGATGTCAACGTGTCCGTTTTTAACGATTAAGCACAAGCCTATAATGTCCTTTCAGAAATACGGTTCCTATCTTAAAGAAAGACAAAAGTGGCAGTACAGAGATGTTACTGTTGAAATTTATTATGCAAAAACAAGGTAGTCCCATCTACCACAATTTACTTGGAATATAAATATATATATTTGGGTCTTCAGTCAATGAGCAGCGCATTTTTAAAGCTAAAGTGGTAGATAACAGAATGAAATATCAACTTTACATAAACAGATATGTATACAATTTTATTCCAACATGTATTTTGTGCCTAGGCATAATTGAGTTAACTAGATGAAGTGCAATTACGACCATAATTTTAAAAAGATTTTCGGTTCTTTTTCGCTGTTCCAACGAGAGAGAAAAAATGAGTGCTAGCTTAGGTTTCTCAAATCTACTGAAAAGTGTTTACATTTTGCAATCATTTGAGAAGTACAATAATTAATCAAGAGTAATTTTTTGCATTTAAATATTTGCGTCATTACTTAATGAGTTTCAAAAATGAAAAGTTTCGAAATGAGTTTCGAGCTCCGTAATAAATAATATCGTATTAAAAATATCGTGATTTTTAAAGACCATACGAAAATTAGAATGAATAACTGCTGAAAAAACTATGGAATCGTCGTGTCAAAAAGTAAAAACTCAAATGAGCGATTTGACTTTGACATGTTTTAGTAACATCGCTTAAAAAAATACAAAGATTTGAAAAAATAATTATTTAATAATCAATAACAATAACTACCGAACACCACAATTGAAACACCACGCGGGTTTATCATGAAATCAATGCAAATCTACCGCGTACGACGTAATGAAGTGATTACTCATATGAGCAATTCGAATTTCACGGGTCGTTACAGTATACTATGAAAAATATCAGAATTTTAAAAATCATATGGAAGTCTGTATAAATACTGTAAAATCGATTAAAAAACAATGGTGGAATCGACTCGTCAAAAAGTGAATAACAAATGCTCGCAAAAGCCTGTTGCGAAATACTAGGCAAAAATTGTAATTCATTTATCTTGTCGAAAATTCATTTTTTAAAATATTTATGTTTAAGTTTTTCTTCTTACAAGGAATTTGACTTACAAGGAAGATGACTTACGCAAGCCTAGCGTGAATTTTCTTCATGATTTTTCCTTGTTTTGATTAGATATCGTCTGCTTTTTTATAATAAAATATTATGTTCCTTAACTCGTCTGCTAATTCATACTTAATCTAATAAAGAGATTTGAATAGAATGTTATATTTAACGAATGCCAAGTCTTACAAAAACATATTTTTGATTGAATGTGGTTATGCACCTGCTTTTTTAATTTTAGTTTTTAATTGATTCATTCCAGAATTGATTTATTTTCAGTAATGTGCATAAGTATACATTTATTAGGAATAATATATTTATCAATTATTCAATGTATATTTTAATAACTAAACAATAAAAATACAAACGAAGATGCTAGTTAATGAAAAGGTATCCTTATATAGAATTGAACTAAACTTTTCTAACATCAACAACTATTATCTGTGCATGTTTTAAAAGTCCCTACAATACAGAGTATAAAGATTACGAACATAAAGAGCCGTCGAATGCGCAGCCAAAACTTTTTAAGAGTCTTAAAATATCTCAGTATCTTACGTATCGTCATAACATCTTAATTATAAAATTAGATTTTTAGTTATCTGGCCATGTGTGATTCTTAGAACTATTCAGTTAATTATTTCATTATTTTTTAAATTTTTTAAATGCTCTTTCTTTATGCTACCATGTAGTTTCCCCCCCCCCTATAATATGCTAATCTATTTTATTTAATTTTTATTAGTACTGAAAGTTTTTCTTTAAATTAACACTCGTTCTAAATCATTGTCAAGTTTTTTTTAGTCTCAGAACGACAACCAGTTAGCTGATAAGAATTTAAGAACACTTTCTTTACTCAGTGCAAAACGTCTGACTGATCATTCAATAAACATACCCTTTTTCTCTAACAATGAACAAATTATTTATTTACTTTCTTTCTTATTTGATTGATTTGGGAAAAGTAAATACATATAAGTGCGACTCAAAAAACTATAACCATTAGCCATAATTTTCAAATAAACAAATTCAACCCGCAAAAAAAGCTGCCCTTTTTTAAAAAAAAAAGTTGAGAAATTTATCTTTATCTTACAAATAATTTTTCAACTTAACTTTCAGGGATGAGAGAGTAGTCAGAAAGTAAAAAAGAGGAAATCCAAGAATGAATGAATATATATATATATATATATATATATATATATATATATATATATATATATATATATATATATATATATATATATATATATATATATATATATATATATATATAAACTGCTGTTTGTAGAAAATGCAACACCATGAAGGAATCATCAGAATCAAATGAAATTCGCAGCAAATGTCAATTATAGGATATTATGCAAATTAATAAAGTTTCAGAGCCATCGCGCGTGCGTGGCGCGCGCAGCGCCCTCTGAATTGATGCTGAAAGCGTATAAATAAAGTGCTGTAGCGGGACGTTGAAAATAGTCTATGATTATTTGTTAGTGGCAAACGTTTAGTGAGACCTGAGTATGCCTCCACGACGGAAGAATAAGAAATTCAAGCAACTTACGGAGTTTGAACGAGGGAGGATAATCGGCCTTCGAGAAGGAGGATTTTCCTATCGCGCAATAGCAGCTCGTATGCAGCGGAACAGTTCCACAGTGATGCGAGTTTGGAAGCAGTGGACCGACGAGCACCGAACAACTCGAAAAACAGGCACTGGACGACAGAAGGTGACGTCAGAGCGCGATGATCGACACCTGCTCCGCATGGCGGTGAATGATCGCATAGCTTCCTCCAGGCAGCTGGCAGCACATTGGTCTACTGCTACAGGTGTACAATTGTCGGCTTCGTCAATTCGTCGTCGTCTGCTGCGCCGTGGATTGCGTGCAAGGGTGCCATTATACAGGATTCCCCTCACGGCGGATCATCGACGGCTGCGTCGGCAGTGGGCTCTTGAGCACAGAGACTGGCGAGCTGATTGGCACCAAGTTGTCTTTTCAGATGAATCACGCTTCAATTTGTGGACCCATGATGGCCGTGTTCGTGTTAGACGTTATGCCGGTGAACGCTGCCTTCCTGAGTGTATTATTGAACGACATAGTGGTCGAACACCCGGAGTTATGGTCTGGGGTGCGATTTCGTATCATGGACGATCCAATTTGATACGAATTGAGGGTAATCTCAATAGCAACAGATACGTCCGTGAAGTGCTACAGCCCGAAGTCGTTCCTTTCCTTCAAGGCATCCCTGGAGCTATCTTTCAGCAGGATAATGCACGCCCACATGTTGCGCGGACTGTTAGAGACTTCTGTTCAGCACAACGCATGCAACTTCTTCCTTGGCCTGCTTATTCGCCGGATATGTCGCCTATTGAGCACGTGTGGGATATGGTTGGTCGGCGTCTCACTCGTGATCCGCGTCCTGCAGTTTCCAAAGACGAACTTTGGTTGCGCATACAAGCGATATGGAATTCTCTTCCTCAAGCAGATATTCAACATCTGTTTGACTCCATGCCACGTCGTATAGCAGCACTTATTGCAGCGCGTGGTGGCTGCACCAAATACTGATTTCGGACGCTTAATTTGTTTCTTTTGTTTTGAAAATTTCATCATTTATTTGTATCAGTACAAGTCGTTTCTGCATTAAATTTCATTTGATTCTGATGATTCTTTCATGGTGTTGCATTTTCTACAAACAGCAGTTTATATATATATATATATATATATATATATATATATATATATATATATATACACAAAAATTTGACAAAAAAAGTGAGATCTTTAAACTTTAAAACCATGTGATTATAGACCCTGATGATTAATTTTAAAATTGTATGAATATATAAATATTATAACCACATGCCTTAATTTTAAATTGAGAGAATATGAATCCCGATATGAGGCTTTTAAATCACGTGAATATGAAACGAATTTTAAAAAATGCAGAAATACAAATCATGATGCGTAATTTTTAGAGCACGTAAACACGAATCACGATGCATAATTTTCGAATCGCACAAATACAAATCACAATGTCTAATTTTTAAAGCACGTATAAGTACGAAAATCGATGTTTGATATTACAACCGCAAAAACGTATCACGGCAGAAAATTTTAAGCTCGCATGAATACGAATCGCTACATAGGGTTTTAAAAGCGCGTAAATACAAATCGCTATATTGGATGGAATTTCGTATAAATACGAAAATCGATGTTTGATATTACAACCGCAAAAACGTATCACGGCATAGAATTTTAAGCTCGCATGAATACGAATCGCTACATAAGGTTTTAAAAGCGCGTAAATACAAATCGCTATATTGGATTGAATTTCGTATAAATACGAAAATCGATGTTTGATATTACAACCGCAGAAACGTATCACGGCATAGAATTTTAAGCTCGCATGAATACGAATCGCTACATAGGGTTTTAAAAGCGCGTAAATACAAATCGCTATATTGGATTTTTAAATCTCGTAAATAAGAATCGCAATGTACGATATTTGAATCGCCTGAATAAGACTCGCAACGTTCAACTTTTAAATCAGGTAAATACGAAAATCGATGTCTGATAATAAAATCGCGATTTTAAAAATGCATAAATACAAAGCACGATATTAGATTTTTAAATCTCGTAACTAAGAATCATAATGTACGATGTTTAAATAGCGTAAATGAGAATCGCATTGCGCAACTTTTAAATCAGGTAAATACAAAAATCGATGATTGATATTAAAATTGCGTACTTTTTGATAAAAAATATTAAAAAGCCTTGTTTGTATTGTTTTTGTTTAGACATAATAAATAAAAATTTACAAGATTAATTGAATGAGCAAATAAATATTTTCACCGCAAATCCACCTCTGTTATTTTATTTATTTTTTTTTATTTTTTTCCGTTTGCTTTTACGCCAGACAACAGGGTTACGACGTCTGAATTGCAAAAATACGAGCTATCCGGCGGACGAATAAAAATACGGAAAATCTTATTTTCTGTGAAGAGAAAATAACTAAAATAAGTAAAAATACGGAAGGGTTAGCAACTAGGGTGTAGTTTGAATTTTCTGTTTATCTTTAAAAATCGTAAATAAATATAATTATTTTATTTTAACGATTGAATTTTCAGAAAAAAAAAGAAAGAAAAAGCGGGATATTTATTAAAGAAAACGAAACTTTTAGAGAATCCAAGTTTTTGACAAAAAGGCTGAAATTCGAAAGGCAAAAAATCTCATCCCTGTATAAAGGTCAACCAGTTTTATCCCAAGGAAATTATTTTTTGAGAAACTTCAGAGGAAGGAATGAGGACATCAATGCTTTCGCTCCACGGAAAATTAAATTCCTCGTAAAATATTTTAACTTATTCAAAAAAAATTTCGGCGGAAATTAGCGGGGAAAATGGGAAAATCTAAAAAAAAAGCGGAAATCCGCGAAAGAATCTCATCCCTGAACTTGACACTATTTGCAAGTTATTATAGTATAATTTGTTATCAATAAAATACATTGTTTTGTTAATCAGCAAATACTAAAAATAAAAAATTGTAAAAAGATTCCAAAGCTGTGCAATTTTTAGAATCAACTAATTTGAATTATTAAGTAAAAAATACGTAATTTAACCTATTTTGACAACAATAATAAAATAATAATGAAGAGAGCTGACATACTTTTTACCGAAATTATGAATACAAATTTTTCTCTATATTTTGTCAAAAGAGGATAAAATAAAAAAAACATAGAGAGCCAAGGAACCTCAGCAATAATTTCGTTATTTCCAGAACCGAAATCTGTTTGAATGAAACATATTATTGTTTGAAAGCTGAAATGAGAAACAATTTAATTATTATTATTCATTTAAGCTTATTCCATTAATTTGTTGACACCGATTTCAAGGATAAGGATAAGCGTTAGAAGCCCCGTTTACTATTATACTATATATGCATTAAATCATGTAGCTTGTATAATTTATTTAAAAAAAACATTATTTAATAATTTTAAACAAATATAGGTGTAAAAATAAATTCTAACGAAGTACGCCTAAATTATAACCCTAAAATATATCTAGAATACATTTTGGAATCGATAAATAAAAAATATACTTTCTATCAATTTCGACTAAGATAGAAACGTTAACTTGATTGAAGTAACTGTCCTTGTGTAACCATTTAACTTTGATTCCTGGTGTTAAGCGACATTCCATTTTCTTATTCGACTTATGAAATCTTTTGAAGTGACGTCCTTAAAAAATGTTTTGAAAGCTAGCATTAAAAAAAATTGTACTGCATTAATTATTTTTGTGGAAATTGTAACTAATTATTTTTTTCAATCTAAGAACACCTGCCATTCTCTTAATGTAATATCGCGTGAAGTAATTTAATATACCGTATTACTAAATGAAACTACGGCTAAAATATAAAAATTTTACCGACTTCAAAAACTATAAACATGATAATAATTACTTTTGTTGTGTTTGCTAAAAAATTGACGTCACAAGTCACTCATTCCTGTCGAGTCTTGAGAATGGATGTTTATTTTTGTGCGCTCGAAACATATTTTCATCGTTATATTTTTTAAGCCAATGAAGATTTTACAGGGTGGCCACTCAAATCAGTTATCAAATTTCCCTGATTTTTCCAGTAAAATTCTTAAAATTTCTAGATCAGCGCGTTTTTTTTCCTGCTGAAGTGTAGTAGTAGGTATAAGAAAAGTGCCAATATTAGTGTATTAGTCAATACAATAGTGTAGTATTTCATTTAAAATGTTATTTTTTTAATATATCATCTTGAGTAGATGTGGAGGAAACAATATGTTTAGCTTGCAGAAAATAACACTTTTAATGAATAAAAATTTTTTTTAAGTGTTAAATAGTTTTTGCACAAAATGTACCAAACAGTAATGACCCAAAACAACGTTAATAAGTACTGTTTAATATATTTTTATTAAATAAAAGAAAATAATTTCAGGTGATTAGAAACCAATAAATTTTTATATTTATTTACAATTACATTTCAATATAGAGCTATTTTATACTGCATTTGATACAAACAGTGCTCTTTATAAAATTCATTGAAATAATTTTTTTTAAACCAACATCATAAGTCAAATGCTTAAATAATGTTGTTTGTTTCAAATTAGCACTATTATTTTAAGACATATTTAGTATTTGTAAAGGAAAAATTGTCAATTTCTTGTTGCATATTCTATAGAGAAAAAAAACTAGACAAAATTCTTTAACTTTTATTCTTTTTTTCTTTCCTTTCTTAATGGAAATTAAAATATATTAAGAATTTCAATCTAAAATGGTTTCCTAGTTTAGATGAGTTAATTGGATTTGTTTTTACACCTGGGCAATTTTATGGTGTCGTAAAAAAATGAACATTAATTTCTTAGAAAAACTATCTTATAAAACAAAAGTTTATAATCATCAAATTTTTACATTAAATACTTAGTATATCATAACCTAACGAAACACAATTTGTTTTATAAAAACTGATTATTATAAGTTCAAATTAAATGGATTAAATTGTTGATGTCGGATGTGAATCTCGTGAAAGCAAAAAATGATTACTAATTTACCACTGTTAATGTCTAAACTCTGTAAATTTGTTTGTAATTTAAATGCAAACTTGACTGAATTTTGAAGCTGGCATTTGAATAAAAAATTATATGCAGTTGTTTGTGAAATATGATACATAATTATTTGAATTTTTTTACTTCTGTGCCAGATGTAAATTTCTCAAATTGGATAGAAATTTAAGTTAATGATAACCATTATAATGACTGAAAATTTCTTTAATTTTAATCTTAATGCTACAAATATTACTTTTTAATTAAATAGTTTCTTTACATTCGAAAATATCAAAATAAATTCGAAAATATCAAAATAAAAGTTATCATGAAATCAAAAAAATCAGCATCAATACAACAATTTTAATATTAGTGATTGGTTGGCTTTGCTGAGAAAAATAATTCATTGGACAAAAGCTTTCAGAAAAAGAGTTCAAGATAAAATTTCTAAATTATAACCAATTATTTTTTGGAGAATTTTATAAAGTTAAAAATACTAAAACATTTTGAATAATTTTGTTAAAAGAAAAAAATATCCCTGAAGCATCAGAACAAACTTCAGCAATTAATGAATTAAGTATGAAATAAAAAATCTCTTTTTAAAAAAGAGGAAATTATACATTTTTTACAAACTCTTTTTTAAAAAAAAAGGGCTTTTAAAAGACGTAAATCAAAAATAAGCAGCTTTAAGCACTTTTTAAAAATGCTACGCACCCTGGTACGTAAATGGTGTAGACTTTTTAATGAAGGAAGCAAATGTTCATGATGAAGAACAATCTAGACGGTCTACGAAGGGAAACTATATTGGATTGTCCACAGCCCTTACTTAGCACCATCAGGCTTTCATATGCTTTCAAAACTTAAGAAATTTCTTGGTGAAAGGCACTTAGAAAATGACGACATTTTGAAAGAATCTGTTACTAACTGGTTTAACGATCAAGAGACAATTGTTCTTTAAGGATGGCAGTCAAAAGCTGGTGTCAAGACTTGACAAATGTTGGTATGTTAATGGTGACTATGTTGAAAAGAGAATAAATGGTCATATTTTTGTTAGTGATACAATTCAATTTACGCACATATATAAAGTTTCTCTTTCTCCAATATAAAAAGGGTTCTTAGATAAAATATGACCCTCGTTTTTTAAAAAAAACTTGTAGCAAGAAATTGTTAAATAAAGTACATGTTGTACAAATTAATATTTTAAGAAAATCAAACCATGCAGCTGGAACGGAAATTTTACAAAAAATAATAATTAATGATGTTTTATTTATTTATCACACTACTTATTCTTAACCTGATTTTTAATAAACTGGTTTGCTCCAAGCTTGTGGCGATTTTTTTTTCTCCACAGATTTTGACTAAACACAATGCATTACTTTGACTTCGTCTGGTCAAAAATCAAGTTTCGTAGCCTCAAGAAAATGTTAAAGTAAGCTCAGAAGTTTGGATTTTCCAAATTTTAGTAGAAAAAAACAGCAATTTTCAAGTTATTTTTTTTTTTCAACATCAAAATATATATTTTCCTGTAAATTGTAAGTTTTTTCTGTCTTCTGGAGAAATGATATTAATTTTATAAACTGATTAAAGAAAATAATATTTAAACTATTTCAAGACAATAAATAATTGAACATTAAAACATAAAACAATTTTAAAACAAAACACAACAATGTGATATAAAAAAAAAAACTCTTTATTTCAGAAATTTATTATTATAAAAATCAAAATAAAAATATCTAATTTACATCTATAAAAATATTATGAGAGGCTATGTACATGTCAAAATATAATTTATTTCATGTTTGTATAAATATCTGATGCATGTAATCTTAAAACATTTTATATATTAACAATCACTTTTGCAGCACCTATAAAACATTATTTTATGAATGAAGGCAGAATCAACAATTATTTTTTACAGTTAACATGAATGAATAACTTGTGAAAAAAACAAAACTCGACGTATAATCAGAATTTTTTTTTTCATTTAAAACACATTTTGATTTTATAGGAAAACAAGAAATTTTCCGGGTTAGAAAAGGAAGAAAAAAAATACGTATGTGAAATTTAAGAATGAAACTAAATTCATTTAAAAAACATTTCAATTTCATAAGAAAAAAAGAAATTTTTCGACTTAAAGAAGAAAAGAATAAGTAATTCAGTTAAAGTATTCATATAAATGCCTATGTTTTATATAGATCACTTGGATGGATGAAATTTCTTGCTGGAATCTTTGGCGTGATCTAAGAGCAATTGGCAGGGGGTGAATTGTGGACCATAAATTGCACTAAATTGTTCCATCCATTTCACTAACTTATCAGCCCCGTAGGTGTCTGTGTAGCGGAAGGGTCCTCCAAGGAAAGGTGGGAAACCAAGACCAAATACTGCACCAATATCGCCTTCCAACTGTGCAAATAAAAAGAATAATTTATTAAAAGAGAAGTCTTTGCTCATTAAATATCCCTTGAATTAATTTTCATTTCTTAACACAACAGATTGATCCTTCAAACGCAAAATTTATTTAAATGGCAAACAATTTTTTACTAAGAAGACCAGTATTTAACGAGATCGAACAGAAAAATAGCTGTAAAATCTGATTGCTTAATAAATCTAATTTTAAAGCTTTAACAAAAAGTTTAAATATAAAAAAATTATTTTAGATAACGTTTACTGAGAACTGAATATAAGTTTGCCTATTTCTTTTCTGCTAAAAATCTTGCTACTGTTCAATTTTTCAAAAAATAATAATAAATAAAAACTTATATTTCTTTATAATGAAAATACATAAAAAATTAAAATAATATTTTGTTGTGATTAATTTTAAATACTTAGTTTCGAAACTTTAATTGCTATGTAAACTATACATAGCCTTACAAAAAATTTATTAAAGGGTAGCTAAATCCATTTTTTAATAATGTTTAATAAACACAAATCATATTATTAGCATAGTTATGTATTTTTCATACATAAACAATGCATACTTATTTACACAGAATAAGAGAGAAGAAATTGAATTAGTTTTTATCTTCATTGTATACATAATTATGATGGGCTTAGATTCAATGGAAATGTTTAGTCGAAAAACATGCTGACACTTTAATAAAATTAGTTAGTCATGTTATTCCTGTGCTTTATTAGCCATCAGCAATAAGCTCAATTTAGACTTTATAGAGATTATAACAATCTAAATAATAAGGATTGGTTTTATAAATAAGTACTTACAGGATTGGCAAGGATACCTTCTTCCAAGCAGAGGATAGCTTCATTTATACATCTTGTAATTATTCTCATCTGAAGCTCTTCAGTAGTGCACCTTTTAATAAAATAGTTCTTAATTGTTTAATATCTAAAAGAAGCTGAATCATTTAAATTAATTAAAAGCAAAGTTAGAAAAATTCTGTTTAAAAAAATTATTATCTTTTTAAATTTAAATTTATACATATATACATACATACACACATAAAATAAAGTATTTCCGCAACAGCCCTTTGTGGGCCATGTTGTCATGGATTTTAAGACTCCACAATCTTGTGACCAACTACACGATTGTGGCTGTGTGGACAGCATTGCATATAGTGCAACCTTTCAAATTTTATTTCTTTCTCTTTTTTTTCTTATTTTTTACTTAACAATCAATTTCAAAAAACAAATAGTATATTACAACACTTTCTGTAAATTAGTTCTTTAAATAAAACCTTCAATATTTACAAAATCTGACACTAAAATCACATCCTTAAAAATATATCATTAAATTATATTAAATATTTCACTTAAATCAAAGATTCAAAAAAATATATTATAACAGGGGATTTAAAACAGTGTTTTTTAAATGAAAAAAAAAATTAAGTGAATTTGCAAGATATTCTTTTTGTGTCTTTGCATTAACTTATCAGATAAATATTTGTATAAGCGTATCCTGAACATAGCATATTATATGCACATTATGGCTTTTAAAAAAATTAAAAAATTAGCTTTAGGAAGTACAACCATTTATAGAAGAGAGCCATAATAAATTTCCTTTTTATAACAATTAATAATAACTTAATTATTCCTTTGAGCAATTAATACATTATCAAATCGGTTTAAAAATAAAAAAAAGAGCAACGGAAAAAGAAAAAAAGGGGTTTAAATTTTACACACACTGTATTCAATGTAATTTTATAGCAGGTTTTAACTTCTCATAAGGAAAAATTAATTTTAATATTTTATTATTGAGTAAAAATTACCTAGATCTTTGATTCTGAAACAAATGTTTAAACTTGATTTGTTTCGAGCATGTTTTAAATGAACAAAATTTTCTTTAAAAAAATAAAAACCAAAATGTCAAAAGATCTCAACCATTTGATACTTTGAATTAGCACCCCTGCATTTCGATATTTAAACATTATAAAATTCGGGTATCAATATCTATAATTTTTTAAAGAATATTTTAATTTAAAAAAACAGTTATAAAATATCTTATACAAGCAAGGAAGTTTCTTTTTCTAAAATTAACTTTTAATTAGAAAACAGATGGTCGCAGTTGTACATTTTTAGGCTATTTCGTGTCTAATGTATTATGTCCAAAGTAAGGACCATTTTGTGTCCAATGTCAGGCCATTTTCTGTCCAATGTAAATGACATTAGGAACTGAAAAGATTGAATGATGTTGCAAACTAAGTCTAATTCAAAAAAAATCTGTTTACTAAAGAAAGTGAAATCAATGAGGGGCCGCAACCAATAACAGGGTGTGTATCCCAATCTTTCAACAAAATAAAGGCACCTTTTTAAGCACTCAAAATATATTTTTAAGCACTATATACATTAATAAAATGCAAAATAATTTTCAAAGATTCTACATGATCATGATTAAACTAATTTCAGACCAAGAACTTTTTTTTTCATTATATTATCTAACATAAAAAGATCAAAAGATTTTTTGGTTTGATTTCAGAAAGTGGAAAATGAAGCCAGAAATTGTGAACATCTTGCAAAATGCAGCAGAGTTGCACATGAGAGTGCAAGAATCTCACCGAACCCTGCTCAGTCAACGCACATACGGAATCGCAAAGATTTCATCAAACATGTAAAATGATTGGCGATATCATACGTTACAGATCACGGTAAGCTGAAATGGATTGTGTTTGAATGAATTGTGAAAATTTTGAATAGAACAATGGGAAAAACACACTTTTGCATAATACGCAGCGAAAAATAGACAGATTCAATATACAAAATAGACAGACAAGAAAAAAAATATATCATTTTTGAAAAGGGAAAATTAAGCACTTTAAAACACCCCATGAAGAAAGCACGAAACTTTTAAAAAACGAAAATCGAAAAGAAGCACCTTTAAGCCCTTTTTAAAAACGATATGAAACATGAATAAGTAAGAATAAAATGTGTAAACTACATAAATTGAGATCACTTACTCTTTCAAAGAATCTACTTTGTGCTTCTTGAAAATATCTTCAGCACCAGGATTCACATCTCTATCCTTAACACCAGGAGTGTACAGGAACAATCCCTTTCCAGACTTGCGTCCTGCATATAATCAATAATTTTAATCAGTTCTATAATATTGAAAGTTTCAAATATGAAACTCTGTTAAACCCTGATCTACCATTCATACATATTTTATTTTTGCGAATCACCTTCCTCTAACAGTCTCGTTACAAATGCTATTCTGATATTGCTAATAAGACTCTTTTAGATAGTTTTTAAAAACTAGCATCGATCTTCCTGTATCTATTGTTCAGAAATTCCATCTATATTATTACTATCTTTTTTACTAGAATTTGAGAAGAAAAACAGTAACCCTGATGCTAATAATGAAGATAACAGCGATTTGTCGCAGTTCGTATAAACCCTTTATTATAATTCAGTTAATAAAAATGCTAAATTGTGTGGTCTTGTCAGTTAAAGAAATGGTTACAGAAGGTGAAGAGCAAAGTGATATTAAAGGAGATGGTGAATCCGAATTAACAACCACTGACAAAATTTGCAGAAGGTCTTCAGGTCTTTTTAAACAATGTGGAGCATTCTGCATTCGCATGAACTTAATGAAAATGAAATCTGTTATAAATGCTGAAAATTTTTAAATAAATAAATGGTCTTTATTCTAATTTTTTTGCATCAACTATTTTTGCATGAAGTATAAAATTTTTTCAATCAGCTTATTTTAAACTTGCTGGCTTTCCAGCCATAACTTAATATTTTATACTGATGGTCATTTTCTTGAATCCATTGCTCGCAATTAATGATTTGATGAGAAATGATTGATCTAGGTTCTACTGAACTTCATCTATGAAAAAAATTTTACCTAGAAATCCAGCAGCCACCATGCTCTTCATAACATTGAGATCCGATTTGCCATAAAATCTTTCACCAAATATGCCACCCAAATGCTCTCCAATGTGAGTAGCAACATCAATGCCCACTTCATCAACCAAAGTTGCACCACCCACTGGAAAACCGAAAGCTTTGGTGAATTTGTCGAGCTCTTTAGGACTAATCCCTTCCTAGATAATGAACAGAAAATTAATTCTTTAAAAACACAAGACCGGAGAAACTATGAAAATCTTAGGACTTTAAAAATAAAATATAAAAATAATTAATCATTAAATAAAATTTTTTTGCAAGCTCTAATTGTACATTGTTCTAACCTAACTTGGCAGCACTGCTAAATGCACACAATCTAATCACAGCTGTTGTCATAGAAACCAACATGTTGAGGCATGCTTATTTAACAGCGCTCAAAGCTAAAATAAAAGTAGTCAATGATGTTTCATCTTTACATGATTTATTTTGAAAATATTTATAAATTAAATATATTAAAATATTTTAATGCGAAAAAACTTCTAATAAAGATTTCTGATGCTGGGAGTTGGCGGGAGGGAGTGTTCTATGCAATACTGTGATATCAATAACATATTTAAAAAAAAAAATGTTACTTCTAACTCTGCCATGAGATTTTTATTTTATATTAAAAGTGGCAGAATCATTAAGACAGTGAAATTTAAAATTTTCTTAAATATAATTTTAAACGTCTTTTACCACTACTATATAAATGAAAATTAAACAATATATAAGGCTTAATAATTATTATTGTAAATTAATTGTCAGTCAATTGTTTTAAATTAAAACATTCACTAACCAATATCTTCTGAAAGATTGCTTTGAACAGTTTTAATCACTTAGATTGTTTTATTTAACCAATCAAACTTGAATTTATTTTTTTCAGCAACATTGATCATATGAATTGTATTCGTCTATCAAATTGACTTCCATCGTTACAGTACATTCTTCTTATGATGCACCACAAGAAAAGGACATAAGTCAACCAAAAACCTCACCCTTTTCACTTTACAGGGGAAGTCGCAGTTAAGACAACATCGCACATGCCTAGCTCGACATATTTACTCCTGAGGATTATTCTATATAAGGCTACTGCAGGGGAAAAAAGTTCATTCCAAGTACTGGTAGCATCCAGAAGGCTTAGGTTTTGGCAGTTATGGAGGAAGGGGGGGTCCTGTAATAATTATTGTCAGAAATTTTAAAAAAAAGCAAATTTCTATTTTTTTGCTGTAGTTTTTCATCACTGCATATGCATTCAGCTTTTCTAAATACCATATATCCAATTTCCTAGATATCTTATTTTTCAGGTGCACTATTACATTTCCTGCCTTTCCCAATGCTGCCAAGTTGAGGTTGAATGAAAAATATGCAAATTTCCCATCTGCTTAGACTATATGGTACTCAGATATAACCTACACTACCAATTAAAAGAACAAAATGAAAGGATGAGGACAAACATACTTGGAACATGTAGATACTCTCAAAAAGTATTGGATTTAGAATTCTTGTAGTGTAAAATCCAGGTCGATCCTTGACAACAATCACAATTTTGCCTTGCTCTAAACCAACTTGAACAGCTGCTGCAGCAGTATCCTTTGAAGTTTTATCTGTTGTTATAACTTCTAGCAACTGCATTTTGTCTACTGGGGAAAAGTAATGCATTCCAACAACCTAAGGAATGTAAATAAATAATAATTATTGTCCATGTTGAAATTTTTTCACAAACAAGATCTAACTGCCAAAGTTTAAAAAATTAATAATAATAATTAAGGACATATTTATTTTAACAAATTATGAAGAAAAAAAATAATAAAGGAAAGCAAAGAAATTTTTCTAATTTGATTCTTAATATTTAACACTAACAATATTTGATTAAGTTATTTAACTTTACATGAAAACTTCCTCTGAATATTTTATAATCGAATGCAAAGTTTTCCTCTTTTGAAAAATTCAAAAATTCTTATTAAAAAATTGTGAACAATATAAGAATTTTTATCAAAAAAACCATTAATATAATTATTAGTGATAAAATAATAACTAATATATTTCAAATTTTTGATTAAAAAAATATGAAGATATGCACATTTTTGACTATTTGCTATGTATATATAGAAGCAGGGTTGGGTTTTTGCCGTCAAAAACTGGTTTTTGACATGACAGTGTTAAAAACTGTGTTTTTATCGGTAAAAACCGTCAAAAACCTACTGTTTTCTTAAATTTATGGCATATAGCGGACAATATATTATTTTCACATAATTGCCTTTATAAATGAATGTTGTAAATGATTGCTATTGATTTTGCAACGATATACATGTATTCTTATAGAAGGATATACATTCATACAGTAATATTGAAACATACTTATTGAAAATAGTGATACTTATTTTTATCATTATAGCTTGATTTGCAAATGATTCAAAATTTTGCACTTCTTAATTGTTAGAAATAAACAAACAAACAAAAAAGCTTGGAACTATTAATAAATTCAAGAACTAAAAAGAAGAATCTAAAATTTGGCATTTCTTAAATCGAGTGTGTAGCCAAATCTTTGAATCAAAAATAAGCACTTTTTAAAAACTTTTCAAGCACTTTACAAAAATTTTCAAGCACTCAACAAATTCATATTCAATCAATGATATTATTGAAAAACAAAAACTTTTTATAAACAGTTTTAACGTTAAAAAAAAAAAAAAAAAAAGAAATGGGCGAAAATCAAAACAATCAGTACCTTCCCGCATCACCGAGTGAATTCAACTTGACCCTGAACTCAGAATAAAAGTACCCTTACCCCCTACGTCAAAAAAAGTGTTAGAAGTAAAATAAAATAAACAAGAACAAAAATAAATTAAATTAAAAAGAAAACCATTTCATAAGGATCTGATATTCTCTATCCGAATTGGAGCACTCGGGTTTCGGTTTCAAGTGTGCGCATGCGCAAGTCATAACATGGGTACGACATGAAGTCCGCGTCAATGATTACGTAGCAAACTCCCCATTTTTCGTGAAATGCATGGCATCCACCAGATATCACTGAAGGAAAGAAAAAAAATTATTCGGAAAAAGGCACTTTTTAAAACGCCAGCTGAAAAAAGCACCTTTAAAAGCTTTTAAAAACGAAATCCCCAAAAAAGCACCTTTAAGTACTTTTTACAAACGCTACGCACCCTGTAAATATTAGAAATAAGCTAAAATAAACTTTCAAAACTTGTAAGTACTAACAAACTCTAAGTCAAGAATTACTGCTATTTTGTCAAGTTAAAAGCTTTTATTCAGTTGAAAAAGCATATTAAGCAAAACTTAATTACAAACAAAACTACATGTTCAGTAGTCGGGGTCACTGTGCCGAAGCATACGATAGCAAGTGACTAATTTTGCGCATTTTTCATGGCCCAGTCGATTTCTGAGTTTAGTATGGATGAGTCCAAAATTCGAGAAGATTCTGTCAATGGAAGCCTGTCATTGAGGATAATGATAATAAAAGGTTATTGCAATGTTGCAAGGAAACTCTAAAAGGATTTCCTAGGCTTTTTCATGTCTCTTTTCTGTGTAAAATATTGAAAACAAAAATGATAAGAAAAGTTTATTTTATGAGGCTTTCTTTTTATGTGTACATGTGTTTCTCAAAGCAAGATTTTATGAATGAAAGTAATCAATCTTGACATTCTCCTGTAATGTAATATGCCAAACAAAGTGATGCTTGGAAATGTTGAAAATTTTGTTTAGTATCCTAATATTTTACTTCAAATAGTATGTTTTGATATAAACATGTTGGGGAAATGCAAGAATCTGTTCTTAAATATCTTAACAACTTTCTTTCTAATTTTATTGCCCAAAAATTAATTAATTTTAAATTATAAGCAGTTAAACTCAAATAAAAATACAGTTTTACCAAATCTATGGGTTTTTTACATGACGGTAAAAACCATGGTAATAACCGGTAAAAACCGTCATGTGTCAAAAACTTGCCAACCCTGTATAGAAGCCATGAAATATACAGAGATGGTAATAATGAAAAATCTGCTGCACAAACAAACAAAAGAAAAAGGAAGATAATATCAAGAAGGAAGAACTCAAAAGACACTTAACGAAGATCAAACTAGATAAATAATAAATAAGGGAAAGACGAAAATATCGAAAAATCAAAATATAAAATCGAATAAAAAATTTAAAAATAACATAAACAAACAATACACTAATATCCAGAATAATGTGTCATTTATTGGGCCATCTTAAAAATACTTCAGACACTTGTGAAAAATTGCAGAAGCAAAAATATTTTAATACAAAGAAGGGAATCACTTACAAAAAAAATGATGTCAAAAACATCTGCAATAAATGTTAAGCAGTTGTTCTTTTTCAGGACAAAGATTATTATAAACTACCAAAACATCATGATTGTGCAAATCTTCTAAAGTTTGAATGCTTACTTTTTCAGGATTCTTGCTTGCTTCAGCAATCTTGTGTATAGGCAATGCTGAAGTGTTAGAGGCTATGATACAGTGTTCAGGAACATACTTCTCCACTTCTTTAATCACTTTGTGCTTGATGTTCAAGTCCTCAAAAACAGCTTCAATAACCATGTCCACATTGTTAAACTTGTCATAGTTCAAAACTCCATTTAACTTAGACATGTACTTATCTTTTTCATGTCTAGACAAAAATAAAAAGATTTTAGCAAACTGGATGATTAGCTTTTACAAAAAAGTGAACATAACAAATTTGGCATAAATAAATAGTCTAGTTAATGTAAAATTATAGCTTTTTAGGGAAAAGTTTGTAAATAAGGTATAAAAACATCCTTTTCAAAATTGTATAAAAATAATCAATTTATGAGAAATTGATACTTACATGGATCAGAAAATATGGAATTCTGCAATAGTGAATATCTAATACTAACATATTTTATAAGCAGGTCTGAGAATGCAAAAAGAAGAAAAAGCATAAGATATAAAACAAGCAAAATAAATAAACGTAAAAAACTATTAGAAGACTACTTTGGTGCAACAAATTAACAATATTTTTTCTCAAATGCAGTTAAAAGTATCAAATTTAATAGAATGATGTGTTACTGTAAAAAATTTTTTTATAAAATAATAGTTTCTTAGAAGTTTTTTAGATATTAACAAGAGGACTTATATTTACTATCAGGGGTGATTGTGAGCCCAAGTGAAAATTCTGGAAAATTTCTTGAGTAAAAAAAAAGTTTAAATCGAAAAATTAGAACAAAATTTAAACAAGGTTTTTTCTTTTTCTCAATATTTCTTAGTTTACTTAAAATATATTTAAAATTTTACACATACCTATACCATTTACACACACTTATGATAACCTGGAAAAGTAATTGAAATTTACAAATATGTCTTTCTTTCTTCAGTTTATTATAATAACTATTTACTGATAAAAAATGAATATTAATCTTGAATATAAGCTTATAAAGTATCAGGCTCTCCCTTACAAACAAATAAAATAAACTGTGTTTTCAAGTTCCACCTTTGAAAATTTGATTTCCGGAAACTTTAGTGATCAATGATTTTTTTAAAGGTTTGCACCTTCGGTCTCTGGAAACTTCCGGATCACGGTTAGCGAAAAATCCGGATTTTTTCCTGAGCACAATCAGCCCTGTATTACAAAATTTTACGTAAAAAGCTTAGTTTTCAACAACCTTGAAAATATAACAAAAATCAGTTAAGAAACTAGGAAATTTTTTATAAATTAAGTTAAAAAAGCGAATGCTAAAATCATAAATCCAATGAAGAATCTCATGCTTGAGAAAGATCTTAATTTGTCTTTAATTTATCCATAGCTTTGTTTCTTTTGTGACACTGACCAACATGAATAAAACTAGTTAACTTGAAAAAATTTAGCAGTTTCTACACAATTTAAATCAAAAATGTAATATTTAAGAAATTCGAATTTCTTAGAGAACTATTTTTTACAGTAGACATTTTGCAACTGATTTTACAAAAATACATTCCATGTCACAAAATCCTCTAAAATTTATATAATTCCCATCCATAATACAGTTGAATCAACAATGTTATAATCAGATGTAAAAAATCATGTACATATTTAAGAATTCATTTGAAAAACTTTAAAATGAAATGTATTTTTTTTTGTGATAAACGAACATATGCAGTGCATTACTTACGAAGATATCCTTTTACGTTTGACAGCACCGTCCAATCCCTTGTAAATCTGATTTTGACCACGGGCAAGACTGTCTGGAGTAACATCTTTCAAAAGGACATCAAAAGACTTATCAACACTCACTTGGGCAATACCAGCACCCATGAGTCCAGCTCCAAGCACTGCAACAGTCCTAATAGGATATAATTCAAGAGTTCATAATACATAAACATTAAATAATAAAATACCATTGGTTATTGAGCTAAATGATTACTTTGTCTTTGTTGCAGGTGCTCCAAAGCGATTCTTTTTGCATAAAGTTTGTCCATTGTATAAACCAATAAGGGCTTTAGAATGGGTTGTCATAGCCAAGGTTCCAAATCCTTCAGCCTCAGCAGCAAAACCAGCAGAGGAGCCTTTTTCGACTCCTGTTCTAACAACCTGCAAAAAAAAACGTAACGTATCATAAATATTATCATTAATCAACTAACTTATAAATTACAGACTTCAGGATAGGAGCAATTATTTTTGAAAATAGATTAAGTCCAGTTGGTGTTTACAAGTCATTCATTTATTTTATGATGTTTCACCAAATTAAATCAGTGTTAGAAACATTACCCATGTTAATTAACCTTTACCAATATTTTTAAATTCCTTCAAATATTTAAAATTTAAATTACTATAAATATTTCTTCTTCTAATATTTAAAAGCCTTAGACATTCACTTTCAAAACGAAGTTACTTCATTTTTAAAAATAATATCACCATAGAATATCCAGTAGATTATCCGGATAGGGAAAAATCCAGTAGGTTTTACAAAATAATATAAATTTCATGATAATTGTAGCAAAATATACTAAATATTTTACACATAGGAAATTTTAGGGATTTTTATAGTCAACAAAATAGAAAATCTTGAAATTTTATGTATGACAAAATGATCTTGAGATGTTATGTATTATGTTAGTCATAATTTTAAATAGCAATAGGCATTGAATTCATCAAAGATAGTTAACTGAATTTTATAAATGAGGATAGCTTTATTATTAGTGATACTTATTTAAATATTCAAGCAAGCAATAATATGCACAAAAATTCTATTTCAATAGGGATTTTTTAAGGAAACCAGTAGTTTACTGGAAAATCCAGTAGAGTTGGCAGCTATGTATCACATACTACGAAAATGATATCAAATTTAAAAAATGTGTAATAGAACACAGAGCATTGTTAACAAAATAAATGTTTCACATAGAGATCTAAGAGACAGTGGTCTTGAAACAATGCCAGATGTTATATATATATGTTCAAAATGATAACATTTTGAACATATCTAATGAGTTCTGTTTACTTGCAGCTTAAGCGCATTAAATGAAACTCATTGTTTTTCTTAACTTTCTTCGTGTTTTCTTCTATTTATTTATTTATTATATATATATATATATATATATATATATATATATATATATATATATATATATATACAAAAATTAAATACTTTTGTATTAATAAAAGCATTAAAACTTCATTCGTTTTCATAAAATATCTTTAGTAAAAGATAAGGGTAGAAATTCTATTTTGGGACTTCAAGGCTAAAAACATGCCAATGAATAATAATTAGATTTATACTTCAAAAGAGAAGTTATTTTAAGATCTTTCACTTCCATATAAGGAAAGATTGAACGATTTGCTATGAGTAATAAATAAATTGATGAGGCGTAAGAATACAGAAAAATGCAATAATGTCTGACCTCTTCACAACTTTTAATCATCCTATAAAATAGAGGAGCAATGTTTTAGCGTGACTTTTTGGTGTATAATGTTTACCAACTAAACTTCGTCAGATCTGACTGTAACTCTGTCTCTCCCTCTCCGTCTGGAGAGGGGTGAAACTGCTATTTCACCATCGTTTAGCTAAATAAAAAAGATTATGCCGAAACTGGACTCGTTAATCATGCTGATTTGACTGTAAATAACTAAAAAAATATCGGTGTGGAAATACCGGATATTTCAAGACGGCAGAACTTTTGCTTTGTGCAGGAAACCCCTTGAAAGAAAATTTTTGTGCAATACTATCTCTTGGGACTTAGGCCTAAAGTGACCGCCACCTCGTCGAGAAGGATTCCTCATCCCTTCGTCAAAAATCTTGGATGAGTTTTTCACCCCAATGGATTGAAGAGAAAAACTTACTTCATTGGATTCCTGATAGAGATAAAAATGCTTTCGATTAGAAATCCCATCCCTTTACAAGTGACCTACGGAAAGTTTAGTTATGCCAGTGCTACTCTGGATTAATCGTCGATGAAGTGTTTTCTCATTCCCGGAATGGTTTACGATGGTCTACTTAGATGTTCGGCATTCCCTCCCTCCCTCCTACTCAGAACTCAAAGAAAAATAAGCTTCAATTTCTCCTTCTCTCTCGGTGAATTTATGAATCATTTTCACGAAAAGAGAAAAAAAAAATTTATAATTCTTTCCTATCAACTTTAAATTGATGTTGTGGCTTTCAAGATATGTTTTGGATTAATTCGAACTTTATCCAGCTTTGTATCCTTTAAGTATTTTTTTTTCGAAATACATTGGGGTTTCCCCGCACAGGTTCGTATCCTGATAAATTCATAGTATTCTAAATTATTTTTTTTGGCTTATCAAAAAAAAAAATTGGGGGGGGGGGGTTGTAATACAAAATTTAAATACTTTTGTATTAATAAAAGCATTAAAACTTCATTCGTTTTCATAAAATATCTTTAGTAAAAGATAAGGGTAGAAATTCTATTTTGGGACTTCAAGGCTAAAAACATGCCAATGAATAATAATTAGATTTATACTTCAAAAGAGAAGTTATTTTAAGATCTTTCACTTCCATATAAGGAAAGATTGAACGATTTGCTATGAGTAATAAATAAATTGATGAGGCGTAAGAATACAGAAAAATGCAATAATGTCTGACCTCTTCACAACTTTTAATCATCCTATAAAATAGAGGAGCAATGTTTTAGCGTGACTTTTTGGTGTATAATGTTTACCAACTAAACTTCGTCAGATCTGACTGTAACTCTGTCTCTCCCTCTCCGTCTGGAGAGGGGTGAAACTGCTATTTCACCATCGTTTAGCTAAATAAAAAAGATTATGCCGAAACTGGACTCGTTAATCATGCTGATTTGACTGTAAATAACTAAAAAAATATCGGTGTGGAAACACCGGATATTTCATATATATATATATATATATAACCATAATTTATACAAGAAATAAATAAAATTGCATAGAAATTACACACAATCCATAGTCTTTTAAAATATTGAATAAACTTACTTCTAAAATTTTTAATGGAGCTGGATATAATCCATTGGTTAGTTTCATGACTTGTTGCTTAGCTTTTGAAAATATTTTGTCTCGAATATATTGCATACTAAGAGCGTACTTCATTAATCCTAAAAAGAGAACAACATATAAAATTAATAATAGCTTCAGTTAGATAAACAAACTCAACGATAAACGAAGAAAATGAAACTTATGTTATATCAAATTCGGAGCTAATTTTTGTTTAAAAAGCTTCCCAACTTTGTTGAATAAGTACGTAAAAAGTTAAACAAATATCCTAAAACACTTTTAAATTTGAAATATTCATTCCAAAATAATTACTAATAAATCCAAAATCAGAAAGTAATTAGTTTTTAACAGACAAACAAGAGTTTTATATTATATTTAATAAACAGAAAGACAAATAAAAAAATCTAATCAAATTACATCAACAAATAAAAAAATCAAAGTAAAATTTTGTTTTTTGAAACTTACAAAATAAAAATTAAACAGTAGTGATGGCTGAAGAACACAAATTTTAAATATAATCACCTTCAAATAGCAGTCAAGTATAAAATTAACAATGAAAGCAACAAATGTAATTTGCAATATACAGAAGTATTATGAATGAAATATATTTACTGTGTTGAAAATATTCATCAAATGAACTAAACAAGTTTTGAAGCAAAATTTCATAAACATTTTTAATAAAAATGCTTACTTTTTTAAAATATTAGATGAAAATCGAAAACTTAGTGGTTTCAAAGTTAAAAAAAGGGTAAATGGAGAGATTTTAAGATATTTCCTCTCTTAAAAAGTTGTAGCATACATTTATAATACAGTCAAACCCCGCTACAGTGAACACGGTTTATAGTGAACGAAATGTTCGGTCTCGTTCCTTGCTATACACATATAATGTTATTTTTTGTGGATATAGTGAACCAAAAAAGTGATGAAGTTGGATATAATGAACTTTTTTCCGTCTCTGACTGATCCCCCCCCCCCTATTTTTTTTAAAAGTAATTTTGGAATTTCTACTTCAAACTAAATACATATACCGATTTTTAAAACCATCGATCTATCGAGGGGAACGTAGCTATAAGCATTTTTTCTTGTTTGCTTCTTTTATCTCACTTTCCCATCCCTAAACAAACCAAGCAGATGTTTCCAACTCAGGCAGATGATGCAACTGTAAGGTGTCAATGGGATCAATATGCATTTTCTGTCAGAGGGAATGAGTAATTATTCATTATTGGTCAAAGGGTTGGACACTAATATGTGTTGATCAGGCCCACATTTCAACTCCTTTTTGCTCTCAGTTCAGTTAAAAAAATCCCGCAAACAAGTGTCTCAAATTTAACTATGGCTAGCAGTAAACGTAAAACGTTCTCCATTGATGATAAAATGGACATAGTCAGAAAAATTGAAAATGGATGCAATCAAGCTGATATTTTCAGGGAATATAAACTATACAAATCTGATGTTGGTAACATATGGAAAAATAGCCAATTAATAATTTCTGCTCATGAAAAAAAATTTAGATGGCAGAAAAAAGTTGAGATAAGCAGATCAAAAGGATGTTGAAGAAGCATTAACTGAAGTGGTTCACCAATCGCAATCTTCCAGTATCTGGACAAATGTCGATGAATTTGCTAAGTGATTTTATGATATTACTTTTCTGTGCTCCAGTAGAAGGTTAGACAGGTTTAAAAAGCGGAATAACAGAAATTCAGAAAAAATTATCTGAGAGTAGGGAAGTGTTTCCATATCTGATGTAGAAGATTGCTCAGCAGCAAAAGGTTACTAATTTTTTCTTTTGCACGCAGGACGAAGAGTAATGAAAAATAACACAATTTTTGCTACTACATAATATTTTTCAGTCATTTATTTGAATAATGTGTCATAAAAGTGAGCAGTTTGAGAACCATTAGTTAAATTGCCTGCGTAACGGATATAGTGAACTGAAATTTCAGTCCCTTGAAGGTTCACTATAGCGGGGTTTGACTGTAGTATTTTTCTTCTTTTTTGTATTTCATTATTTGTATCACTTTAGTTTATTTATTAAACAAAAATTAAAGTTTCTGAATTGTTCATTAAAAGCATAAATTAATCCACGAGAAGTATTTGATAAAATAATTTTTTAATTATTAAATAATTTCGAATTTAAGTTTACAAGTTCTTGTTTTAACTAAACAAAAACTTTTTAAAATTTATTTTTTTATAAAAAATATCAGTTTTTTTTCTTTTCAACCCTACAATGATAATCCAATTTTGTTTAGGTAGATTAATTTAGCTAACTCATTAATTAAATATTCTTAAGTACACCTAAACAAAAATACATGCTAAGAAAACTTACTTTCCATTAAAGGTCTGGTGCGATCAATTTTTAATTTCTTACTAGCCAAGTCCTGTGCAACTTTAACAGCAACTTCTTCCAGATATTCAGCAGTTCTTTCTTCAGGTGATTTTGAACCAGGACCTAAAGAAAACAAATATTTTTAATTAATATAATCAACTTATATATTTATATATATAATTTCCTAGCCACCTTATAGTAAACACATTGAATTTTGTATTTGCCTAAAAAAATGTCATTAAAATTGAAAATAGTGTCACAATAAGTAGTCATGTATGCAATTTTGGAAGCTAAGAAATGAATTGAAAACGAAAATTTCTATAGAAAAACGTAGTATATAGTAAAAACTATCAATAACGCTATTTTATAGTTAGATAAAATTCATTTCAAAAAAGAAAAAATATTGTACTCTTCCAATTTTAAACTATATACCATTTTTTTTAAAAACTTTATACTACACTTTTCTTATGATTTTATGTGGAATTACCTTACAGAGGGAAGAAAATTTTTCAGTGAATTTAATTATCAGTTTAGAATGATGTAATTATAATCGTAAAGTTCAATGTATAAAATTCTCAAGCATTAACTTTTATTGAGGGGAGAAAAAATGACCTTAAAAAGTGTAATTACAATGAAATAACTACACATAGTTATTACAACTCACCATTTTATGTTTAAAATCACACTTATACTATTAATTTTTTATCCAATCCTTATTTGAAATATAACGAACATTTTTCTGAAAACAACAAAAACAAACTAAACTAAAAAAAAATGACAATCTCATAAGAGATGTTAATTTAAAAAAGGATAAGTAAAAAATCTACTTTGAAAGGATATTTTTCTTCAGAAGCATTCCTAATTTTAAGGATTTTTATAAAATAGTCAAAAATCAAGAAACCAAAGAAACTGAGAATCAGAAAGAAACTGGGAGTTATGAATCAATAAAAAAAAAAAAAAAAGAAGCTTAAAAAACTAGACACAGATACAAAATTAACAATTCCTCTTGAGTACATACCCAAAGGATCGACAAGCAGATCAACTAAACCAAGTTTTTTAGCTTTGTCAGCTCGAACAGTTTTGCCAGTTAACATCATATCTAATGCATTAGGTAAAGATATCTATAAAAAAAAAATTTAAAAAACATTATTAGAAACTTTAAGAAAGATGAAAATTTTAATTCAAGTTATTATAAAAATATTTAGTACAGTCATTAAGCTAATCACACGTAAAATTCATAACATATAATTGATTTTAGAATGAAGCAATTTTCAAGTAGAAATTTCAGTTAGTGGCATCAGATATTAAAATATACATTCAAGAAGTGATAATTAAAAAACCAGTTTGAGCATACTCTAGCTGCCAGGCTTGTTGCGGTGAAGTGGGAATGAAATGTAGTTGAGCTTGCTGCTTTGGTCGACCTTGGTGCATGTGGCACACAATTCTGTTCCTCTATCTAGTTTAGTTTGTTTTTTACCCAGTAAAGCACTATGTCTAAGTACAACGATGTGATAAACTCAAAAATAGAGCAGCACATCAATTTTAAACTTTTCGTTAAATAAACAGTTTTTACTGAATGTTTTGAATCGTTAAAGGATATGCTTGAAGATAAATACATTTCCAGACCTGCCAACTTTTAATCCCTTCCATTATCATTTTTCCCAGTGGTATTAAAATGGAATTAAAACTTCTATTTTAAGCAAACAAATACGTTGTATTTGAAAAAAATTAAGTTGACAACCATGATAGTAACGCATATTAATATATAAGCTTAATTTTTGTAAGAATAGTGGTGATCAAAATCATTTAAAAATTAAATTTATAAAAGAAAAAATAGTATATATTTACTACCACTTTAAATATGAAAATAAAATCTCCCGCAAAATGCGGGAGAGTTGGCAGGTATGCATTTCACTTAGTCAAATTTTTGAATGGAACAAACAATTTTCGGAAGATCAGGAGGCTGTTGAAGATTGTGAATGTTCTGGTCGACCTGTGACATCAAGAACTGATGAAAACATTAAAAATAATAATGAAATCATACATGAAGTCTGAGTGTTTGGATTATATCAATATAAACTAAACTCAGTGGCGCGACAGCCCATAGAGGGGCAAGGCCTACTGTGCCCATCTCAGTTTTCTTGACCTTGGGCTCTGGGGTGCAGGAGCAGATGCTCCGGTCAGGTGGTCAGCCGAACGCGGAACCCCCAGTGTTTAGTTCCCAAGCATGCTTGGTACTCATTTATCGACCCACTGAAGGGATGAAAGGCTGATTATATCAATATAACAAACATTAATAAAGAGCCAATAAGAAAATTTTTGTCTGAGGATTTGCACATAATGATCCCGAACTGTTAGAAAAAGTCATCCCATGTGAAGAAATATGAATTTTTCAGTGCAATTCTGAAACTAAACAGCAATCCATGCACTAAAAAAAAACCTCATCATCAAGGACCAAAAAAAGCTTGAATGAGAAAGTCAAAACTAAAGGTCATGCTCATCATTTAAAGGTATTTTATTTTATAATAGTCATTAAACAATCGATCCAAATTTTGAGTTTACGGCTACCAATGTTCAACTCTGCGGCCTTGTAGTTTTGAACCCAATCCAGAAGACAAAGGAGCTCTTGAATCAGTACCCCCAGAGGTATCAATTTGTTACTTGAACTCGGAGTACTTTGTGATCCCGAAGAATTTAATGTGCACCAGTCACCACTTATTATAAGGGAATTCTATGACCAGCTGGATTCTCATTCCCATTCTCTCAAACTCTAGTCCAACGCCATACCAACCAAGCTATCCTGGCCCAGTATTAAAGGTATTTTATTTTTATGTTTTCTTGTTGAACAGCAAACTCAATTTTTTTGTTTACGTCTACTAATATTCAACTCCGTAGCCCTGTAATTTTTAACCTAATCCAGAAGACGAGAGAACAATTATAAATCAATGCATCAAATGAATAACAAATTTTACTTCAAATAAAGAATAATGATGCTTCAAACAAATAAGAATTCAATTTTTATGATCAATGCTATTTTTTAACATCTTCAACACAACATTTCACACATTTAAACATCTTCACAAATTTCAGAAGAGATTCATGATGATTTCTACTTTTAAACAGGGTGCATAGCCAAATCTTTGAATCAAAAATAAGCACTTTTTAAAAACTTTTCAAGCACTTGTAAATCAAAACAATCAGTACTTTCCCACATCACCGAGTGAATTCAACTTGACCCTGAACTCAGAACAAAAGTACCCTTACCCCCTACGTCAAAAAAAGTGTTAGAAGTAAAATAAAATAAACAAGAACAAAATTAAAATAAATTAAAAAGAAAAACATTTCATAAGGATCTGATATTCTCTATCCGAATTGGAGCACTCGGGTTTCGGTTTCATGTGTGAGCGCATGCAAGTCATAACGTGGGTACGACATGAAGTCCGCGTGAATAATTACGTAGCAAACTCCCCATTTTTCGTGAAATGCATGGGATCCACCAGATATCACTGAAAGGAAGAAAAAAAATTATTCGGAAAAAAGCACTTTTTAAAAACGCCAGCTGAAAAAAGCACCTTTAAAAGCTTCTAAAAACGAAATCCCCAAAAAAGCACCTTTAGGTGCTTTTTACAAACACTACGCACCAGGGTTGGCAAGATTTTGCCGCAGGTGGAAAAAACCATGGTAAATACCGGTAAAAACCGTCCTGGCAAAAACAGGTTTTTGCAAAGCAAAGTGGCAAAAACCTATATTTTCCAAGATGAGAGGACAAAAACACATTTTTGATACAAAATTATTCCTAAAATTGAAATATATACTATGAATATAAATAATTACAAAAAAATTAACAAAACTATTATTCCATAATTAAATGATAATGTATCATTTTAGTAGTTTAAAACATTATTGATTGGAAAATTTGTGATTATTCTCTTTTTTTCAGTGAAATGAACTTATTTTTAAATTAATACAAATATAATTTAAAGCATAAAATATCTATCAACATGTGTAGTTAATTATTGTACAAATAATAATTTTTTATAATGAATAATAGTATTATACAAATAATAATATTTATTTGTAAAAAAAACATTTATTTTAGGATTCTAAAATGAAAAGAGATCAAAAACTTTCAATCTTTTAAAAATTATTACCCTTAGGTATATTAATTATTAATATATTAAAAATAATTTTTTCATGAAAATGTATCAAAATTATTATTCCTTATGATTGATTTAAATTTGTTTCAAGTATTTTGTAATAATATTTAATCAGCAATTTAGATAATTTGGTTTTTGCCGGTTTTTACCAGTTTTTGCCGGTTTTTACCAGGTTTTTGCCACTGTCCTGGCAAAAACCCCTTTTTGCCAGCAAAAACTCCAACCCTGCTACGCACCATGTTAAAATGAAAAATAGCACCAAACTAATAATTTGGGCATGATATAAAAAGAAAATAATGAACGAGCAATTACTATTATTTTTAATTTAAAATAAAGGAAAACAACTCTTGTTACAGTTTTTAAAACATTAACAAAATAATAATTCTAACTAACACACTCACTAATTTAGGCAGCCTCTGTGTACCACCAGCACCTGGAAGAAGTCCTAGTAGAACCTCAGGTAATCCTAAACCGGTTTTTTTGTCTTTAACAGCTATTCTATAATGACTAGCTAAAGCAACCTGTAGGAATATACAATATAACACAATAGCATAAGTTTCATACATTACAGATTTGCTGATTTTTATTTATGATAGAATTAAAATATCATACATTTTTTGCACACTATCATATTTTTATAGTACATACAACAAGAAAAACAACAAAGCAAAATAAATCTTCAAAATTACTTATTTTATCTGAAAAATATATTTATAAAGTATGTTATATACCAAAGATAAGAATTAAATAATTTATTAACGCATATTAGTACAATGAAACCTCCAGGAAAGATCACCTCCATTTACCACCACTTTTGGGAGGCCCAGAATTTTTTCCATAGGCAATGTGTCGAAGAAAACCTCCAGGAGAGAGCATTAAAGCCTCGACCTCCCAGAGACTGGGTAAACTTCTGCACCAAATGTGGAAAAGGTCAAATAGAGAGCTTATTTAGAGAGCTTTCTTTTGACGATACAATCTCATGTTGCAGTCAGAGTGCACTAATGACGATGCTATCGATGATTTCTTTTTAGAGATGAAAGTTAAAGTAGAAAAAAAAGTTTAAAAAAAAAAAAAAAAGCATCTCAAACAAATAAACCTCTTCTCATCTTTTAAAGCTAACCTCATTCTTATGATATAAAATTAAATGCAAACTTAAACAAAAAACATAATTGTTTACTTAAAATAGTTTTATCATTCATAATTAATAAATTTGTCTCTATACATAATTATATCAATTGGGATAATTTTCATTGATTTAAAATTTCAATCCTCGATCAGTCTTTTTAAGATGCTAACAGAAGTGGCATTTCCTCACCAAGAAAATGACTCAGACTAAATTTAAAAATCGTTTACAATAAACCCTGTACCTTTAATAACAATTTTGAAGTCAAGGTAGCAACCTCTAAGAACAACCAATCTCTATCAATGGTCATTTTACTGTGGAACAAAGAGTGGTCATTCCCAAGGTTTCACTGTATAAAATTAAGATTTAATAAAAATCAATGTATCACAATTTAATGCTTTCTAAAAAAAAAATTCATAAATTTATTAAATATTATCGAGTTTAATAAATTTTTTAAAGCTAAATAGTTGTTTTAGTTATAGAGAAGCAGAATTTAATATCAATTCATCAGTTTCCCACATAGTTTAGACAAGAGTCCTGTTTTAAAAAAGTTAATAAAGCAAAGAATAAAAAATGCAATTTACGAATGCTTAAATGAATCTACTATTTTAATTCATGAATCATTTTAGTGAAAAATAACAATATATCACTGAATAAATAAAAATGTTTTGGATTAACAAACAAAATTTAATGATCTTTTTACTTATTATTATACATTAATATAAAATTATACATATTATATATTAATATATTTACTAAATAATGATTAATATTTTTACTTAAAATTTAAAACACTTTTCATTCCTTTGATTAGAAACAATAATACTTACTTAATTTATAAATGAACCAATATCACATCATTATATCAACATTAAAATGGAGCCATAAACAAATATTTTTTATCTAAACTATGTAGATAAAAGGAGTTTAAAGCAAATATTGCTGAAAAACAACTAATAAAAAAACATTTCTTTAAAAAATTTAGTAATATGATTTTTTTAAAAAATAATTAAAATTGCAAAGCATCTTTCCTAATTTTATTTAAGTTTAAGTATTATTAGCCTTGTTTAGTTTGCTAATTTTATATATTTATAATCGAATTTTCTGCTTGAAAAAAATATACAGATAACTGCATGAATAGACATCATAATAAGAAAAGAGCATCAGCAGAAATGCAAATTTTAATCCCTATTTTTTTTAAAACATCTAGTAATTAACCTTTAGCACAGTGAGTTATAATGGGAAATATTAAAAATTAAAATAAATTCAAATGAAATATTACATTCCTCAAAAATAATCTTAAAATATTGTAAGAGAAACAAGAATACAAAACTGAAAATGTGGTGAATAGTACAAGTTTTCTTTAGCACACATTATAACTGCAGACTTTTTCTTTTGAAACTAAACTTAACTCAGAGGCATTAAAGTCCACTGAGAGCCAAGGCCTACTGAGTTCATCCCAGTTTTCCTGACCTTGGGCTCTGCAGTATTGGAGATTTTTCAGTTGGGTGGTCAGATAAACACATAACCCTCAGTGTTTAGTCCCCAAGTATGAGTTTCTTACATCCATTATTTAAAACTAAAAAAATTTAAGAAAAAAGTCCATGACTTTCTACTTACTTCCAGACCCCCACCAAGACAAGTACCAGATATAGCTGCAACAATCGGTTTCGGACTGCTTTCAATTTCATTTAAAACATCTTGACCTGCTTTGGATAGTTGCATAACTTCTTCCTTACTTTTACAGGATTCTAACATTCTGAGCAAAAAGAAAAACATTTCAATACCAAGACAAAAATGAGCTATTTCTATAATATATCAACACATATTTTTTTTTTTCCTTACTATCCTAATTTTGATAGATTGTATATTAATAGCAGTAGCTCAAGAAACAACACTAATTTGTGCGTTTTTTTAGATAGTTTCAATGTAATTTAAATCTGAATTTTTAATCAATGTAATCTGTTTTCATAAATATGAAAGTTTGCAAACAATTTCAATTGCAAGGTCTTTACATGAAAGCAACTAATAGAAAAACGTTAATTCACTTGCACAACAAAAAAAAAGAGAAAACTTATGCGATTTCAAATAAATTTCTATCGATTTCAATGCATATTAATTTTATAGTAATGTTAATGTGAATCATTTTTTCAAAATAGATCTCCGAACATGAAGATTGTGCATTATATGTCTGAAAATTATTTAGAGTAATTTTTTATATTTATTGATTGAATGTTACTGTGATGAAATTAATGAAAAGGCTAACTTTAACGAATGTTCTTTAATTTTGTTACCTACAGAAAGATCAGTGGTGAAAAATTTAAGGGGAAAGAGATTTATGCAGAAGTAAATTCCATTGTATATCAATTATCTTTATCCAATCATGACATAGCCTCTTTTGAAGATTTTTTTCCCTGTAACCATTCGGCTAACGAACTGCTTTTTCTGTTTTATAATTGACTTACCCCTTAACAATTTTTTCTCCATACTGTCTGTTTTAACCAACACATTTAGGTTGAAAAATTCTTATACTTTATAAATATATATTTTTAACTTTAGAAATGGGTATTTTATAAAGGAGAGAAATTTTTTTTTACATCTTTTTATGTAAATTTAAAATAGTTTTTATTATTCCTCCAATTATAAAAATAGCAAAACTACCAATTTCGGAATGAAATATTGTAGGTCCAAGAAGGTCATCTTAAAAATTTACTCATACAATATAAAAAAGAAAAATCATTTGAATTAAAAAGCTTTAATAAAAATAAAATTTTAAGTTATAATTTATTTTATGTCTAAGACAGAGATAATACAAGATCATAAAAGTATCATGCAAATGTGTTTACCCAATATCTGCACCAGCAATAAAATTTCCAGGTTTGCCTGATATTATGACTGCGCTAGTTACACTGGCGTCTGATGATATGTTTTTTAATACTTGTTGAACTTCTTCCATGACAGCTTTAGAAAGTGTGTTTACCTTAAAAACAAATTATTGTTGAAAAAGTAAAAGATAAATAAACACAAGTATATTAGAAGAAATCATTCCTTTTTCTTTAAGAGAATAGCTACTTACACAAATTGTTACAATAACAATACTATTGAAGTACAAATAATTTGAAATCACGTCTCGATCAGTAAAAACAGAAATTTGTTATTGCTTGGATATCATAAAGTTTGAATGTTTGGTAAAATAAGGTGGGGAGCAACTTGAAAAATATTTAACTAAAAAAAACTGTGTTTTATGATTAAAATTTTTGCTTGAAAGGTTCGAAAATGACATCTTAAAACAGGCTGCCAACTTCCTACGCTTTGGTGAAAATTTATACTAGTGTTACATAAGTTTATGTTTTAATGCATTATTTTTTATTGATTTTTACTTATTTTCCACACCACTACATATAAATAATTTAAAAGTTCATATGCAATGCCGCTTTGTTCCATCTCTAATGAGGTAAGGATTTTAAAATTTTTGTCAAAATTAGCAACAATTCTGAAAACTTTGGTTTTCAAATGTCTACTATCCTATAATTAGCAAATTGAATAGTAATTGGCACGATTTCTAAGATCATGTTTCGTTTAGAAACTTTCACAAAAATTACAAATGTAAAGAAATTCAACAGTTCCAAAAAAAACTTTCACAAAAATTACAAATGTAAAGAAATTCAACAGTTCCAAAAAAAGAATTTATTACTTTTTGATTTCATGATTAATAGAAAACAAAATATAGCATGTGTTTAGCTTCATACAAACAACCTTAAGAGGACAAAATCAGACAGAAAATATACACATCTTTACAATTTAATTTTTCTTTTCTTAATAGTAGGTAGTACTTAATTTACGTTGCACCAGAGCTATGTTAGTGAACCTCAGAGACACATCCCTGAGGATGATCCGAAGTCATGTCCATCAGTTTGATCTGCTAAAGGAATGCCCTCCCCACTGCCGATGACCTTAACTTTTATTATAACACAAAACATTTATTATGGTAAATAAATTTAAGAAAAAATTAAATATTAATACAATACACGCTTATAATTAATATAAACAAATTTATAAAAAAAGGAAATATTATAGAAACTTACAAAATTAAGAGTAACAATTCTATTGAAGAAAATGATTAAAAACTGAAATCCTCATTTTTGTAATGCAATAAAATAATGTTGTCAACGTAACTTAACTCCTTAACTTTTAATCTAATGTCTGAATGAAACATTTGATGAGGAACCAAGAATTTATCATTAAACCTTAATTAGAAAACAAACAATAAAAATACAATACATTTGATTTTTATCATATTAAAAGGTATTATACATGTTTATTAATGATATATATATACAAAATAACAAAAAATCGGTAATTCTATTAACATCATATTAAAATATTTACAAGCAATTTTTCTAAATGCATAGCAAATTGAGAAATAAGGCTGAAAACCAATAAAATTGATATTAAAGAAACAAAATTGATGAACTTGAAGGCAATAATCTATCCTGACATAGATTTTTGTGAAATAGATATATGTGAAATAGATTTTTTTACAGTTTAAAGATAAGTTTATTACCTTAGAATTAGGTGAATCGATTCGAACAATAGCCACACCATTTTTAATTTCTTGTTTGATATGTAGTTGAGCTGAAAATTAAAAACAAATGAAATAATTAAACATATATATTGTCAGAATCAAAATTTAGATGGATATTATTTTATTTTCTGATAAGATCACAAGGTAACTAGCATATAATTAACAACTAAAATAAATTGCACATAACAAGGAATAAAGCACTAAATTGTGTGAACATTGAAATAGGCACTAAATTGTTAAACACACAACTTGCAAATTAATATTCTGTAATCAAGATATTTTCATATAATTAAATTTAGTTCATCTCTATTTTCCTTAAACTTGCTTAAAATAATCCATTGCCAATATCAATGGAAATTATCAAAATATAAAACTTGATGAATATTAAACATAAAATTCAATGCTCTAAAGTGATAGAAAAGCTGTGTGCTTAACCGAATCCGGCATCAAACTGTAAAGATAAATATGTAAAAAGTAAAATTATTACAAGACATTTAACACTAAATAAACACATGAGTAATTATTTAGTGATTTTGCAAAATACATTTTAGGTAAGTTTTACATACCCTTTGAAGACATATACAAGTTCAATTTAGTTTTCCTAAATATACGGTGAATTTTTAAAAGTGACATATTTGATTTAGGCGAAAATTCTCACAGAAATTAGGAATATTAAATAAATTCAAAAATTCTAAGAATGACCTGATAATTTAGAAATTTTATCCTGCTCCGGGTTAAAAATCAACAGACGGGGAGTGATATTCGGTTATCGTATCGAAAATAGTGAACATATCTAATCGATATACTTTCATCTGAATTGTAATCTTTTCATTTTAAAGCCAACCAATTCTGCTTAAGTAAAGATCGTGAGGAGGGAGATGTTGACATTTTTCGATATCAGATATTATTGCACGACTATCATCATAGATTTTAAATTAATTATATCAATCAAAATTTTAGTTTTAACAAGTATTTTATTGCAATTTGCATTAAGAAAATAAAATAAAATAATTTCATTTCTTATTTTGTTTCTTTATTTTTACTTAAAATTAGTTTTTTTTTTTTTTTTAAATGGATGGTGTTTTCTACACTACGAAACGCTGCAAGCTCCATACCGCTTATACTTCCAGCAGGTTACTACTTACAGTGTATTTCAAAGCTATAGCCAAATATATTTGGCTCACAACGTGATCATTGTGTTTAGAGAATCTTGCAAACGTGGTTGTTGTTGTTATTGTTGTCGCACTAGAGCTGCACAATGGGCTATTGGCGACGGTCTGGGACACATCCCGGAGGATGATCCGAAGACATGCCATCACAATTTTGATCCTCTGCGGAGGGGATGGCACCCCCGCTTCGGTAGCCCGACGACCTGCACGAAGTCGAGCACTTTACGGTAGCACAGTTTAACGAGGACCAATACCGCACACCCTCGGTCCCTGCGCAGACAGATCCAAGTGGTCACCCACCCGCACACTGACCGCAGCCAGTGATGTTTGACTTCGGTGATCTGCTGGGAACGATCAGTCCACTGCGGGACTGCAAACGTGGTATTTGATTACTTATTACTTTTGTTTACAAGGCTAACAATACTTGTGTTTACAATGCTAAAAGTGCTAACACTAACGTAAGATGGTGCACAGCTTGCAACAAGAGCAAACAGTAATAAACAAATGGAAAGAGGCCAAATTAGGACTGCCAAAAAAGCGAGTTATTCAAAATCTAGCAACCATGCCACTTTTTTTAACAATATATCTATAAATAACCAAAACAAATTTTCACTTCAAACTCATCAGAATTATTTAATAACATTAATATCTTATGAAATATGGCAGGTTTGAGCTCAGAAATTATCTTCCTTTATTGAAAACAAAACTTACCGTTCGAAAATATCGCCTCGCAGAATAAGCTGTAGTAAGCAGTTGCAAACTTTCTAATCAGAACTAGAGCAGGTATTGAGCTCGAGATTGTTATAGTTCACATTAATATTGAAAACACCATCCATGGCACCAAAAAAAAAAAATTTTATTCTCCACCTGGCTGAAAAACCAGTTCTGGTTTAGTTTTCGAAATCAATTAGAGAAAGTTTAATAAGGTTTAGAATAAAATTACTTTGATCACCAGGACAAGTCTCATATGACAATATGTTATTTGTCCAGTTATTGGCTATAGAGTAATTAGAGAAAGTTTAAGTAGGTTTAGAATAAAATTACTTTGATCACATGGACAAATCGCATATGCATGGGAGAAAACAGAACAGAATGAAACATTACGATCAGGGAACACAACATTAAGTGGTCTCAACAATAAGGGCATGTTTAATATAATGTAATTGTTTCGATGTTACTTTAACAACCGAGGAATGACATAGCAATTTATAAAGAAAGAGATCATGGAAAGCTAATCTTCTTTTAAACAAAACATTGAACATAAAACATTATTTAGCAACTCTTGTTCTTTTTACTTACCGCAATTGTTTTTTTTTTTTTTTTTTAATATTATTAAATTCGTTAAAAAATTCCTATAAAACGCTGTTGTTATTTTTATATGATAGAGAATATATTTAAAAACTTCTTTTTGCGGTATCCTTATTTTGCATAGCGTAAACAATTTTTATATTATTTTTGAAAAGCATTATCTTTAGTTTTTAAATGTCTACCACTCTATTAAGTATTTTTTCAAAAAGCCCAGTTGTTGGCAGGCCTTTAATCTGAGTAGTTAACTGGCACTTCCTAAACAATAATTAATGATCATTTCTGGTGGATACACAACGTGTCATATATCTATTTAATTTTCATAATTGCAGATTTTCCATGAGCGTTAAAGATTATTAATGGCAGTAATTTTTTGTTGAAAAATAATATGTTAAGGTTTTTACCATTATGTACTGATGTTTGATTCACGAACTGAAATTTTTTTGAGAATTCTGAAGGCTTTTGGAAACCATGAATTAGGAATTTCTTATGGAATCCGGTTGACAAAAATTAAAGTGTTATGACTTTAAAATTTAAAACGGGGCAAATAAAAAAATGTGAACTAGAATATGTATGTTTTAATAAGGATTTTCATGTACTTATATCCAAGCCTTATGACTCAAATATACTATTGATCAAGTAACTTACTATTAATTGAAGAGCACAGTTAGGCAAGTAACATTTTCATGAGTATTTATTAATCAGAGAAAATAACTGAATAAGTATTCGCGGCTCAATACAGATATGTATTTTTTCTTTTCTGGTTAAATTGGAGCTGCCTCAGTAAAAGGGAGAGAAAGGCATAAGCCATAATTAAACAACTTAGTTGATAAAACAGTTAATCGGTATGTTTAGGGGTATTCCTTAAGCAGAGGATATAACATAAAGAGTTTCATCAATATAGGAACATTTAATGCAGGAGAAATGTTTTTGCTTTATGTTTTTGCTTTAGTAATGAACAAAACTATTCCAAATAAATTTTGAGTACGCTTGCATGATTTTAATTTCGAAGTAGGTAATGTTAAATAAAATAATGCAAAGAAATATCAGCCCCTTTCAATTTGTATTAAGAATTTTGGCAACTTTTTCAAAAGATTTGATAAGAGAAAGACTGTTTACGTACAGTTAGTATATGAGTGTTCGTATTTTATCACCCATATGTATGTTGTGCACCTTGGTAACAAAATTATCAGAAGGTAACAACACAAAACTAATTCTTGATCACAAACTAAAGTGGTCAAGAAATTCAGACTATTTGTCTCACATGGTTTAGTAATACCAACATGCTGGCTATTATTCCACTCATTTCCACTCGAAGACAACGAAATCAAAAAACCCAAAAACTTCATTTCACTTCACTACCCCGTTGCTCTCCGCGTACCCCATGATTTCATAGATGATTTTGAGCAATTAAAGTGCGATATATATATAGTGTGTTATATATACCTAGAGTGCTAGATATACCGAGAGTGTTATATTTACTAGAGTGTTGTATATACATACTCTGTTATAAATACCTAGAGTGCTATATATACATAGTCTGTTATATATACGTAGTGTTGTTATATAAGCATAGAGTGTTATATATACGTAGTGTAGTGTATATACATATTGTGTTAAATATACATAGAGCGTTACATAATACCTAGAGTGTTATATACACCGAAGAGCCATTACATTATGACCACCCTCCATCTATAACAATGGACACGCCCAGATTTTCATGGTTTCTCGCCCAGGAACAATGTTTTCCATGGGGCACATTAGGATCCATAATCCTCATAGAACAATCCCTGACGTCTGTAAGCTACTTCAATAGTTGCAAACCAGGTTCACCCATTCATGGTAACAGTTTTTCCTGCGGGTGTTTACCAACAGGATAATGCACCATGTCATAAGGGTCGAATCGTCGAGGAACATTCCAGTGACTTTCAAGCCATGCCTTGGCCCCCAAATTCACCTGACCTTAATCCAATAGAGTATTTGTGGTCCTACTTTGAAAACCAAATTCGTGCTGCCCCTCGCAATGTAAGGGAATTGCAGGACCAGTGTGTGAGCGCTTGGTACCACATACCTCAGACCACCTTCAGGATTACAGTAAAGTTAAATGAAGTAAAATGTCTAATTTGTCATTATCCTGGCTTATGAATGCCAGGACATTGAAGTGTTACCAGAAATTCTTTTAAACTGCTAATACTGTAAAGAGGGAAAGCAAATATTAACATAATACCAAGTTTATGTATGATTGTAATATGTTTGAACGTAATCAAAGTTATTTATTTATTTAATGATTGATCATTATACGCAATTTTATTCTGTGCATATCAGCAACAAAAATTTTTTTGATTCTTTCTACAGTGGATAAAAAGAATTAGTTTAAGCAATTTATGGTCCATCTAATATAAAGGCTTAAGTACTTGATTAGTTAAGTGTATTGTACTTGAGAGATGTACAATTGAGTTTGACAAACTTCTAAAAGGTAGTATACTTTTATTATTCTTTTTCTCCATTATTTATCTGTATGTAATGTTAAAAAAAAATGCATCATTATTTAATGATATTACTCGAGCAATGTGCTCATAATTATTTCCCTACTTTTATTTTTAGGCAACAAGGACCGTAAAGAACCCCCACAACAATCCTTCAATTCATGATGAAAGGGTCACTTCGGCCTCAGGTACCCCGACCAACCGACAGGACTATTTAAAGAACAAAAATTTAAAGTATGTCAATTCACGGAGAGTCCTAAGTCGCACTTTCTAATGTCATGCTTAATTAAAATTTTTAATCGAAAGTTGTATACCCGTAAAGGGTTAAGTGGACCCAAAACACATATATTTTAGTTATTGTTTTACTACTAACCTTTTAAAGAATTTCTAATGAATGTGTACAAGTAAGCAGCTTGCACGTTGTTGCATACACCGATACAGGGTTGCTGCGGTCAGTGAAATTTTTTATAGTGGGTACAAGTTCCAGACAAAGAAAGATATTTTATGTTATTAGTGTCTCATATATGCTAACTCTTCGGATTTAGCGGAAGATTTTATGCTTATATTTAATGTGGTAGCACAATTTTTACTTGATTCTCTTTTTAGAAACTTTCATTTAATATAATTTTAACTACCATTACATTTAAATAGTTTAAACATACATGAAGAGGACCATCTAGTTATTTCATACCTGCCAACTTTCCGAGATTGGATTTTCAGAGTGGTTGAAAATCAATAATCTGACTCAAAAATATATTTATATTATATTTTGTTCCTGTTGAAATTCGCTTGTGTTTGAATTATTATGCTTTTACATATTTATTGTAATTATTTATATGTAGTGGTAGTCAAACTCATTTATAATTATCATTATAATTCAAAACGTTAATCCGAATAACATGAGTATTGCTACCACTTTAAATATGAAAATAAAATCTTCCGGAAAATCCAGGAGAGTTGGAAGGTATGTTATTTTGTTTTAAGTGGTGGCGAAAGAGGTAAATTAAGTAGCAGGGGCTGCAAACTTCTACGCTTTTTCCTGAATATTTGAAAGAGTGGTAGAGAAATTAAAGCTTTCAGAACTTTTAGCTGTTTTGTTAACATTAAAAGCCTCACTACGAGAAAACTTGAATAACGTGACATTTCATAGTAATTTTTGATTTATTTTCATACAGGCCAACCAACTACTAAGCTTTTTGTAAAATCTTTATTCAGTGGTAAACACTTAAAAACCAAAGCTTTCAGAAAATTTGATAATTTTGTCCACATTTTAATAGCCATACCACGATAGACCTGTAACAAAGTGGCTTTGCATAAACTTCTAAACCATTTGTATGTAGTGGTGTGGAAAAATAAGTTTAGATGAAAAAAAAAATAATGCACTAAAACATAAATTTATCTACCACTAGAATAAATTTTTACAATAAGGCGTATAAAGTTGGCAGCCCTGTTCATGTAGTGGTGTGGAAAATAACTTTAAATTGATTTTCAAAAACAAAGGAAAATACATTAACCCTTTCAATACGGCGAAAAATCAGCAGGGGTGAAAGCGAGACGGAAAAGAGGAAAGGCTGGTAGTAAAACCATTTCAGTTATAGCTAGTTTTGGGGAGGAGTTTACTTATTCTTTTTTTAAATTTTTCAACAATATCTACTTTATCTTGGAAAAGCAGCAGTTTTATATATATGCCAGAATTATAAAAGAAATCTTGATAGTTACAGATATTTCATTTTTCTCGAAAAAAATGCTGGAATGAAATGTTTTACGTACCAGGTTTTTCTCTTTTCCGTCTTGCTATATAAGGGCTTTCACCCATGGACTGGGACAGCACATGTCCCGTCCGGTGCGAAAGGGTTAAAGTATGAACTTTGAAAACAACTAGAAATTTTTCCCCCAAAAAAGAGCAGTAAGTAGGCGATCCAGATAAATTTAGTCCCAGTCTTGCGGTTTCAACTGGGCCCTTATCCCATTCATCATGTTAGGCCTACTGTTTATAAGCATTCGTAATGGTTGGCAGTCGTTGTGGTTGCTACCTAGCCTGATTTTATGAAAAGAATCATTTTTTTAACAGGTGCTTCATTGAGAGAATTAATATTGCATAGTTCTGTTAATTCTTTTATATTCGTGTGCCAAAACTTTTCGATTCATGTAAAAAGTTTCGGGGGAAAATCAAACTATAAAAATGAATAAAACATTAAAAGATCGAAACTTTCCGGCCATAGCTATTGGGACCCAATTTCCCAGATTATGGCACCTTCCACATTTTGAGGGTCGAAAATTCAAAACCGCTGAAAATAAAAGGCCATTTTTGTGTCGAATTTTGAAACTTAAAATATCATTTATTATCCTTTTCGGAATGTGTAATTAACAAAAGCATTCGTACAAAATCTAAACCAGGATACAAATAAATTAAAAGTGGTATCTAATTTGCTTTCACCTTACTCGTTGTTTATCTAATCAGATATCAAATCAACTCATCTCGTATGTGGCGGTTATCTTAGCATCAGCCCCGCCAAGGGCTCTAACTAATTCATCTGAGTGGGAATAAATAATAATTCGTCGAAGCGCAATATCAAATCAACGCTAGCTAGTTTCAATTTTTATTTTGACCGAAGTAGTGGTGGTGATATAAATAAATAAATCGAACTATTAGTACCCCTCCCACCTATAAATATTAGTTTGGTTACCAGTTTTACCTTGATTGCCGCCAGCGGAAAATGCATAGATGACTCACCTATCTCGAAGAGGTTAATCATCATATTTGAAGAGCTGAGTGGATGAAGCAGGCAAGTGACTTTTTCATGGGCATTTATAAATCTGGGAAAATAACATAAAGTAGTCGCATCATTATTGGTGTGTTTAATGTTACAAAATGGTTTCTGCTTTCACTTTAATTTAGCCATTCTGGAAATATCACTTGCCTGCTTCATCCACTAGCGTGGTTGTCAATAAATAAATCTAAATTCTACACTCATGAAAAAACAAGAAATGAAAATATATTAATGTGAAATTAGTTTGTTCCTCGCACTTTCTGACTAAATTAATTGGTACTAAGGTTTTCAGTGGAATTAAAAATGCTTAATGATGGTAGTAAATTTAAGTTTGTATTTGTGGATAAATTTAATTTAATTATCTTCAGCAATACCATACCTGCCAACTCTTCCGGATTTTCCCGAACATTTTATTTTCATATTTAATGTGGTAGCAATTATCATGTTATTCCAATTAACTTTTTGAATTATAATCATAATTATAAATGAGCTTGACCACCACTACATATAAATAATTACAATAAATATATAAAAGCAGAATAATCATTGCGCAAACGAATTTCAACAGGATCAAAATATAAATGTACTTTTGAGTCAGATTGTTTTTCGTCAATTGCATTACAACCACTCTGAAAGTCCATTCTCGGAAAGAGTGAAAGTTGGCAGGTATGTTAATACTATGAGAAAGATTAAAGTTTTCAAACAGATATATTTTATTTAATAAAATAACGCACAGCAGTGTTACAAATACATTAAATGTTTTCATTTTGTTACCATTTTATTAAAATTTCTAAGACTTGTGGTAACCTTGGGAACCATTATTTTAGATTTACTAAATATTAGAAATATCTATCCTAAATGACGTCAACAGAAATGACACGGGCTACTAAAATTGTAAAAAGTGGTAGATTCATGTATATTTATTTAATCTAATTAATAATTCAAATGAAAATCGAACAGACACTTAAATTACAAATTTTTAGCATTTAAAGCGAAAATATTCTTAGCATTCTCTTAAGAACTGAAAGAAATATGCTAGAAAAAAAATTGTTAATTTTAATGGATCTTTTTAATTAATTAGTCGCCACGTTTTACATTTTCAGTCGCCCGTAGCATCCGTGCGTCAATAGTTGTATACTATAATCCTACCTCCTTCAGTATTCATCATCACGTAACTTATTTGTTTCCTTTTGGCCAATATGAGTTCATTAAACTGTTTGAAATTGTTTGTCACACAAAATAAATAAATTATTAATAAATACACTTTTGTTACTTTCCTTATTGTTTTAATAAATTATTGAATAACGGAAAAGGACAAAGGTTCGTATTCTAAAGATCATTTCAACTACTAGTTCAATAAATAAATATCCATTGTCAAAAAATATCCATTTCTGTAAATTATCTTATCTTCTGTAATCTTATCTTTTCAACCATTGATGCTTGCTGGTAATGAACTGTGATTTCCTCAATACTCTTTATCTGAAAAGTAACGAAAATTAAAAAGAGATCAGCAAAACAAACTTATTAAGCCGTAATATTTAAAAGTTTTATAGCAAAAATGTATTAATATTTGTTTATTTCAGTTTTCGAAGAAACTCGCTCCCCCAAAAGGTGTTCAGCGGAACTCTAGCGTTCCTAGGAAGGTTGACATGGTTTCAAAAAATTAGGACTCTTCCTCAACCAATTTTTATATTTGAAACCTATAAAGCGGCAATATATTTAACAGTTTTATTTGTTTATTTGAGTTTCCATGGAAATTAAATTCCTAAAAGGTGTTCAGCGGAACTCTAGTGTTCCTTGGAAGGTTGACATAGTTTCAAAAAATTAGGACTCTTCTTCAACCAATTTTTATATTTGAAACCTATTAAGCGTTAATATCTAAAAGTTATATTTGAGTTTCCATAGAGACCGAATTCCCAAAAAGTGTTCAGCGGTATCCATGTATTTCTAATCGATAATATATGTTGTCATTATCCATGTATTTCTAATCGATAATGTATGTTGTCATTATCCATGTAGTTTTAATCGATTATGTATGCTGTTAGTAAGATATGACAGTTTTTTTTAATAATCTAATTGAGGTACTAAAGTTTTAATGTTAACCCATTCTACAAAATATTGATGTTTTTATCATCAATATAAGTAATATAATACAACGAAATAATATTTTTCCTAAATAATTCAAGGATATCAAACATTGAAAAGGATAAATGAGCTGAATATGTAGTAAACAATTATGCTTAACCACTAAATTGTTTTCGCTTACAATACCAAGTTCTTTTAAAATTGACAATCAAGGACTTTTTTCCTGTTGCATGAGATTTCTGAAAGTATATTAAATAGTTGGAGGTGCTGATTTCAAATCTGCAATTGGCTTTTCAAGCTACAGTTTTTAAGCAATTCATAATATATTCCTATCCGGGATTTTTTTTTAAAAATTTAGACTAGTGAATACTAGATGTCCCCACTTTTCCGCTACGTAGGTAGTGGTTGGAAAAAGACGATAATAACTTTCAATTTATGATGCTATACGTTAGGATCATATGTTTTTGTCTTAAGGCCTGGTTTCTTAGGACAGGACGCCGTCAGCAGGAAATCAGCGCTAACCTCTGATTGGTCCATTTGTGAGTTTGATAGTATACGTCATCGAACGCTCATCTTGAACTACAATTGCCGTCCAACTCAACTGCAGTTGGATTACAACGTGACGTTAACCACAGAAGCAATGGCGGACAACATCCAACAGCACATTGAAATCAGCCAAGATTTTGATTTTGACATTAAACATAGCTTCTTCATTAAACATAGCACTCTTTATTTAGCTCAGCTATAATGTGTTTTTTCTTGGACAAAGTCATTATTTGTTCTCTAAAACACTGGTCGACAATAACAAAATCAATAAAAATTCAAAATAAATATTTGTTTACATTATTAACGCATGCGCAATGAGAGATAATGCCTGCGTTGAACCGACTGCTCACGCTGAGCTAACAAAAAAGTATTTTTTTGGCGTCCGCTCTACGTCAACTTTCCGCTGACGCCCAGATAAGGCGCTAGTTCTAAGAAACCAGGCCTTGAGCTAACAAACCAGTATTTTGTTGGCGTCAGCGGGACGTTGACGTCCCGCTGACGCCCAGATAAGGCGCTTGTCCTAAGAAACCAGACCTTTAGGTGTTATTTACAAAGGAGCAGACAAGTGTATATGTATGTTGTATATAAACCTATAAGTTCCTTATAAATTTGTGAATTCTGTCAATAAAGAAACTTTTTTTTAACGGCAGGAGTTGAACTTCCTTTTCTTCACCTCAGAAGATGCCAGAATTCTTGCCTGTTGGAGTGGTTTGTTACTCCTCTGAATACATTAAGTTAACAGAATTAAGTTTCGGTCGTGTGGTGGCAACAGACATTTTCTTTTCAGATAACGTAAGTGACGTCATCCGTGCATATGATTATGGAATCTGTATATAAAGCATGCATTGTTGTAAGCATGTGTTCTTGTCGACTTCTTGTCTTGTCTCTTCACTATGTCACGTCACTGTGTTGTTGTTTCCGGTGACGTACCAACATTTTTGTTAAGATATATTTATGTTTAAATATCTTCAGTTGTACGCTGTATCGAGATGGTACTGTATGAAATAAAGAAATGTTTAAATCTTCAAGTTTCTTTATGTGAGTTAACACTTTCACTCAATACTGTGCTACTCCGCTAACGCATCAACAGTTGGTTATGGGCCTTCGAACCCGCAAACCTTTAGTCTAGAATATGGAATAAATAGTCTAATAAGGAGTGAAAAGTGGAAATAAGTCTTCAATTTTCAATATGGCTGAGTCTACTGATAGAACAGTTTTTGTCTTTCCAAAGCTCGGAGATTTTAATTATGGAAGCTGGAAAATTGATATGAAAGTTTTACTAATGGAAAAAGGATGTTGGGACTTTATAACTGGAAAAGAAATGCCACTTGATGATACAGCAGCTGAGAGAGACAAATTGGCCTATCTTCTACGAAAACAACGAGCCTATACGACAATTTACATGGGAATCGAGCGAAAATACCAATCCCTGATTGCTGATACCGAAGACGGGAAGACAGCTTGGGAAACGCTGAAAGTAAACTTTGAACCTACGTCGAGAGCTCGTCTGGCTGGTTTAGTCGATGATTTCTTTAGCACAAGATATTCACCCGACGAAGAAACGATCGGAATATATAGCAAAAGAATGTTGGAGAAGAATAAACAAATTGAGGATGCTGGATTTAAATTGCCTTCAATATTAGTGTGTTTTCAGCTGATAAGATATCTGCCTTCTGAATATGATAATTTGGTACAGATTCTTTACAGAGTAAAAGATGAAGAATTTACGATCGATTCAATTACTAAGCAACTAATTACGGAATCTGGAAGGATTGAACTGAAACAAAAAGACGAAAATAAAATTACGTTTGTGAATGATGCTTATTCAACTAAAGTTCGAAAGGGTGATAATAAAAGACAAGCAGAGAATAAGAAAAACTTCAGTGGAAGCAGTCTGGACCCTGACAAGAAATTCGAAGTAACAAATCCTCGTCGTTCTGTAGTATGCAAGTTCTGTGAAAAATTGGGTCACACTGAGGATAAATGCTACAAGAAAGTGAATGTGCAACGTCGAAAGAAAGCTTTTTTATGTGAAAAAGACCATTCAAGCCTGAATGAAAAACTGGAATCTATGTGTGTGGAATCGTCTACTACTAATCAATTCATAGGAGAATTTTTAGTAGATACTGCAGCAACATCTCACATCTGTAGAGAAAGAGAATGGTTTTCCTGGTATAAAGAGATTACACCGACAGAAGTTCTAGTTGGTGACACAAATAGCTCAACAATTGCCACTGGTGTCGGAGATATTAACTTTACTATATTGGACATTAAAGGTAAGGTGGAAATTACTTTAAAAAATGTTCTATATGTGCCCAACATGAGGCGTAATTTGATTAGTGGAGCAAAAATTGATATTGCTAGTAACTATGTTGAATGGGGCCGCAATAAAATGGTAATTTTTGATAAATTTGATAATTATATGTTCACTGTAAACAGAAAAGATAAATTGTATGTTTTGAATGGATATCCAACAAAATTTAAAGATAAACTTAACGAAAGTATTGATAGTAAGAATATAGCTTTAATTTCAACTTTAAATTTAGATATTGTACACAGACGATTCTGTCATGTGAATATGCCATTAATTCAAAGTATGAGCAAAAATAATGTAGTAAAAGGCATTGAAAACTTAAGTAAAAGTAAAAACGAAAATTGTACTAGTTGTAAAATTGCCAAATCGACTAGGGTATCTTTAAAACGAAATCGTATTTATCATAGAACTACTAAAACTTGTTTAGAAAGAGTGCATTGTGATTTATGGGGACCTTCTCCCGTAAACTCTTTAGGTGGTAACAAATATTTCTTATCTTGTATTGATGATTTTTCTCGTAAAGTTGATGTATATGTTATAAACAGTAAAACCGAAGTTTTCGAATGTTTTAAGAAATATTTAGCTAAGTCTGAAAGGGAAACTAATCTTAAGTTAAAATGTGTTAGAACTGATAACGGGCTAGAGTTTTGCCATAAAGAATTTGAAAAGTTCTTAAGCAATCTCGGAATTAGAGTAGAAAGGACTAATGTATATACTCCAGAAATGAACGGGATAGCAGAAAAGTTTAATAGAAGTGCAATGGACGCGGTAAGAGCAATGTTACATAATAGTGGGTTACAACCCAAATTTTGGGGGGAAGCTTTGTTAGCTTTCGTGCATACCAAAAACAGATGCGAGCATAAACTAACTAATCATTTAAGTCCAATTGAAATATGGTCAGGTTTTAAACCTTCAGTAAGACACTTTAAAATTTTTGGATCACTAGCTTATGTACATATTCCCAAAATTAATCGAAATAAACTTCAACCTAGAGCTAAACTTGAAATTGTTGTAGGATATGCTGTACGAACCAAAGGGTACAGAATTTTTATTCCGAACGATAGGAGAGTAATTGAAACAATTCATGTTAGTATTGATGAAACCAAAAAGGGTGTAGAAACTTTATTTGGGAAAAATAAATCATTTGAATATGTTAAATTCAACCTAAATTTGAGAAACGAGCTAGATAACTTTGATAATGAATCTAGTAATGATAAAGCAGCGTTAGATAAATTAAGTCCTATTGATATCGAAAAGTGGGAAAGGAAAGAATGTCCAAGAACTAAAAGTAAAAGAATAGATGTATTTTATTATCCTCCTTCAAGTAAACTAAGACTTAGATCTTTAAATGATGTTAAAAAGTATTGTGAGAAAAACAAACTCTCTTTTGAACCTGAGAAATTTTCATTTAAAGCTAAAAGTAAACATCCTAATAACGTAACTAAAAGTTCAAGTAGTGAGGAAGATTTAAATTCAAATGAAGATTTCGAATACGAGTGTCATTTTTCTGAATTTCCCAAAACTTTTGAGGATACACAAATTTGCAAAGATAGAGAAAAATGGGATTTTGCTATGAGTGAAGAACTCAAAATGATTGAAAAACGCAAAGTGTGGGAGTTAGTAGATCTTCCTAAAAACACTAAAGTGATAGACACTAAATGGGTTTACACTGTTAAACGTGATGAAAATAATAAACCTAAGAAATATAAAGCTAGACTTGTTGCTTTGGGTTTTAAACAAAGAGCAGGTATTGATTATGGAGAAACATTTTCTCCTGTTGTTAACTTTTCAATTGTTAAATTGTTATTTATTTTATTAGTATCAATGTTAAACTGGTGTCATTATCAAGTCGATGTAAAGTCTGCATATTTGTATGGGAATTTATCGGAACCTGTATATGTTAAACAACCTCCAGGATATATTGTTAAAGGTCATGAAGGTAAAGTTGATTTATTGCATAAATCCTTATACGGACTACATCAAAGTAGTCGATATTGGAACTTTGAACTGGATAGTATATTTAAAGATTTAAAATTTGAGAAATTAAAATGGTTAAATTGTGTTTATAAACGTAAGAATATTATTTTAATTGTGTATGTTGATGATATTGTAATTTTTGGTAAAACACAAATTGATGTTAATAATGCTATTTCACTAATTAAAAGTAAATTAGAATTAACTGAATTAGGTCAGGTAAAATATTTGTTAGGTGTAAATTTTGATATGAACAATGGTGCTTTATTAATGCATCAAAATACGTATATTGAGAAATTAAGGATAAAATTTAAAGAACTTCCAAAGTCTAATGTTAGTCTTCCGATAAAACTCGGATGTAAACTTCCGGAAAAAATAAATGAAAGTGATATTGTTGAAAACGACTTAATGAAACGATTTCAATATCGAACTTTAATCGGCTGTTTAACCTTTTTAGCTGATCGTACGAGACCTGATATTAGTTTTTCAGTAAATTTGATGTCTCAATTTTCAAATGGTTATACGTTCGAACATTGGAAAATCGTGGTTGATTTAATGAATTATGTATTTAACACGAAGGATTACAAAATTAATTTAAGTAAAGCTAATAATTTAAATTTAATTTGTTTTTCTGATGCTAATTTGGGCTGTAGTTTAAGTAATCGCCATTCAACTAGTGGATATTTAATAAAATTTGGAGATGTAGTTTTTAGTTGGCGTTCAAGTAAACAAAAATGTATTGCCCTTAGCTCAATGGAATCTGAATTTGTTGCCTTATGTGAAAGTATGAAAGAAACAGTTTGGTTTTCTAGAGTAATTAATGAACTTAGTATTCTGCCTGACAAAATTGTACCAAAAGTTTTTTCTGATAATCAGGCTGCTATACATTTCTCTAGAAATAATTGTGAAAACTTTAAGACCAAACATATAGATATTCGATATAAATTTATTCGACAATTTATTGAAGAAAATCTAGTAGAATTAGCTTTTATTCATTCTAAGAATAACTTAGCAGATTTCCTAACAAAACCATTAATGGGTAATAAATTTAAAGAAGTTGTGAATAATATATTTTTCTCTGATATAGATCACACGACCGTGGGGCCGTATGTTGGAGTGGTTTGTTACTCCTCTGAATACATTAAGTTAACAGAATTAAGTTTCGGTCGTGTGGTGGCAACAGACATTTTCTTTTCAGATAACGTAAGTGACGTCATCCGTGCATATGATTATGGAATCTGTATATAAAGCATGCATTGTTGTAAGCATGTGTTCTTGTCGACTTCTTGTCTTGTCTCTTCACTATGTCACGTCACTGTGTTGTTGTTTCCGGTGACGTACCAGCATTTTTGTTAAGATATATTTATGTTTAAATATCTTCAGTTGTACGCTGTATCGAGATGGTACTGTATGAAATAAAGAAATGTTTAAATCTTCAAGTTTCTTTATGTGAGTTAACACTTTCACTCAATACTGTGCTACTCCGCTAACGCATCAACATTGCCCATTTAGCGCAACCTTTTTGGTAACCTTTGAACCTAAGTCCCGGAGGCGAGCAACGTCATACTGCCACAAATGGTGGTGATCCCCATTTATACATCAGAGGACAGCAGACAGAGAGGAACATCCATGGTTTGAGCTGGATTCAAACTCGCAACCATTTGTTTCGCAGTCAGGCACGCTGACCGCTCGACAACCTGGCCGGCACAATAAATAAACTAAAAATATCATTTTGATTAAACATCTGCAGCTTTCGGAACAAAACTAATTTCATCTTTGAAATTCCCACGCTCAAATTCGGTAAGATCAAGTACCTAATGCAAGTTCATACCCAATGCAAGGCATGTACATGTATTAGGTACCTAATGCAAGTACCTAATTAAGTATATAGATGCAGCAAATTGTTTTCTCTTAGTTTTATTGTTATTGCATGAGGTTAAAAAAAAATGCAATATGCTGAAATGGCTGGAAATCTTGAGGAATACATTATGTTAGTTCGTATACTTACCAAGACTTCCTGTATATCATGATTACTAGACCAATAATAATTGCAAGAAAAATTCCTATTAAAATTCCGAATCCAGTTTTCCATGAAGATTTATCTGAAAAAGAAGTAAACACGGACATGAAAAAAACTTTTAAGCACACAGCGAAGCAATATGCAGATTGTTAACTATTTTTAGGAATTTATGTATATATGAAAAAGAGGGATATCTGTAAGTTTCTTTATCTTAAGATATTCAGTCCGCAAAGCTGCTAATATTGGGGCAATTTTGCTCATTTGAGTTTAGTTTTGTTATAAGAAGTTTCAGTCTTGTTTATTGTTCAGTCTTTCTTTAGAAAGTATTTATTTCGGAAGTAAATTACTGAATTATATTAGAAAAGGAGCATAATAATGTTTAAAATTGGGTCATAGTAATTAAAATCGTATAAAATGAGCATCCTGGGGAAAAACATATATATTATCAAGCTTTGACAAATTATTATCGAGGGTTATGGGAGAAAGAGATGGATTAAATAAACCAATAAACCAGTTTATTTTTGAAAGGGAGCTAAATTACTATTTCCAACTAAACAGTCTCAGTGTAACAATGCAACTAACAGTGTAACAATGTGGACTCTAAGTTGGACCAAGCTGTAAACTCAACTTAACTTACTGTTTTAAACACTATTGTCACGAAAAATCTTATTTTCATACGGTTCAAACTGCACAGAGTGGATTGAGTGTGGATGATTGAATGCATGTAAACAATAACAAGCCTCCTAAAACTGAAGGAAATTCAGAAAACTTCCCGTGTATCCCACTGCTTATGTTATGCTTACAAGGCGATATTATAACATGCTTTATATTCTTAGAAGTTTCATTATAGTGTTTAAATTTACATGTAATTTTACCATTCCTAAGAGATATCTGTAATTTATAAATTCAACAGGTCATGTGCGTGAAACAAATTTCAGAAAGTTAAAATCACAACAAAAATATAGCGTAAGGTTTGAGTGTTATCCCTTAATTGACTATATTTGTGCTCGTGTTTGGCTGAATGTGTCCGTTTTTCGGTATATTTGTGTCCGTATATCGCCGTTTCTTATTTTCTGGATAGCATCATAGCAGGCCGTGGAGTCTTCTGAATTCGTTTGTTATGTGTCGCGTTGAAATTTAAAAAGCGTGTTGCATTGTAAACTCTACAAGTTTCATATTATTGTATAGCGCACTTTTTCAAGCTTAAGCGTGAAAATCAATCGGAAGTGGTAACCCGGAAGTCTCACGATTATACATTTTAACCCCTTGAACCCTCTGTACTTAGGTTTCACATGGTCAACCATCAATTGTGAAAATAAGAATGTCTTACTTTCGCAGATTGGACTTGCAGCCATCCCATCACGAGTAGCGAAACCAGACTTGCAGACACACCTGAAACTTCCAACGGTATTGAAGCACTCAGTTTCAGAACCAGCGCAAGAGTTCGCATTTTGGCATTCGTCAATATCTACAAAATAAACAAGTATAATAAATAAAGTAAATAAAAAATTAACAAAAAGTAAAAAAAAATTGTTAATTTTGATTACAATTTAGTTTTTCCGATTAGTATTTTTGATTTAGCATTCCGTTAACCTTTTTACCCCTGAAGCCTGAACTGTTTTAACATTTGTAAAATATTACGAGGAGACAAATCTATTATAGCTCCCCGTAAGCAATCGATACAACTTAAGGTCAAATAAAAAGAAACCAAAAATAAGTTTCTCTACCGGTTGCCTGGAATTTTTCCCCCTTCCTCTAACGGTAGGTACTGAACTTTTCGTTCTTCACTTCGGAAGATGCCGGAAGTGTTGCTCATTTAACGTTACCCAGTGCGCTCCTGTGAACCTAAGTCGTGGAGGCGAGCAACATTACCCGCGCCACACCGCCACAAATACCCGTTCATCGGGTGGGCCACATTCACAAACAACAGAGGACAACACATAGAGAGAAACATCCATGGCCATAGAGGGATTCGAACACGCAGCCATTGGCTTCACAGTCAGGCAAGTTAACCGCGTGTAGATATTGTTTTACATACTTGAATAATGTTACACTTAAATAATAAAAGATATTTCATTGTTTAAAGCGTTAAAGTTTTTTTCTCTCTTTTTTTAAACTTGTTTCAATGTTTATTTTTAACAAACTTTCTCACTCGTTTCTTTCAACATCTATTTTTAATCAGTTATTTTTGAGTCAATTTTTTTAAACATTTTAGACTATAATTATGATTAGCATGTCATAATGTCTTCAAAGAAGAAGCTATTTTGAGATTTTTTAAAAATATTTTTATAGTTATTGGTTTATTACATGTGTAGCAAAATCATAAGACCACCGTGGATTTTGTGACTTTTATTTTAAGTAATATACATTTTCCAAAATTAAATTAAGTTTATAAAAATGAATGAAAAAAAAAACCCTGCACGCAATTTTAAGTGATATATTTAAATATTATTATCTTGTTAACAATTTTAAATTTTTGCCCTGAAATATCTGTTACACTAATTATAAGACCGGCAGTTAAAGTGAACTTATTTACAAAAATAAAAAGGCGTTGATCCACCCATTTTCTAATCCGCCAACATAAGTATAATATAAACTTCATTGAAAAGTATGAGAAATTGCAAATCCTAAATAATTCTATATTTATAAAATGATTCTCTTAGTATTTTTTGAGAAAGATCCAAAAATGTGTTAGTAGAAATGTTCCCATTATTTTGTCCAACCCCTCCATATAGAAATCTTAAACAATATAGCATTATAAAAGAACTCCAAAAGTCTAATGAGAAAATATGGCAATCTCGCCCCGCCCCCCCCCACGGGTTATTTATTCAATGGAAACTCACCAGAAGGTTATTTATTCAATGAAAAAATGTACATTCTATATTTTTAAGAATAATTGGGGATCAATATCTAATTTAGATTATTTTAAGACTCCTAAATTGTGTCATTAAACAAAAAGAAAACTAAAGTAATGAGAATAAATCAAAAGAAAAATGACAAAATTAAAATCGAAAATCACGAAATAGATGACATAGAGTCATTTAGCTATTTAGGTTCTATTGTAGATAAAAAAGGTGGAAGTAGTGAAGATATTAGACAGAGAATAATCAAGCAAGAACATGTTTTAAGGGATTACATAGATTTTGGAGAGAGTCAAATATTGAAATAAAGACAAAAATAGTTGTTTACAAAGCTATTGTTAGAGCAGTACTATTATATGGCTCAGAAACCTGGAAACAGACTAAGATCGAAATTCAAAAATTAGAAACCTTTCAAAACAAATGTTGAAGATTTATTTTTAAAATTTTCTGGCCTTACAAAGTATCAAATCAAAATCTATTAAAGAAAGCTAAAATAAAAACAATAGAAGATGAAATTAACAAACGAAGATGGAGCTGGCTCGGACATATCCTTAGAATGCCCAAAGAAAAAATTACATCTGTTGCTCTTACATGGGCCCCTGATGGTAAGAGAACAAGAGGAAGACCCAGACTTACCATCCAGCTCATGTTTTTGGGCGAATTAAAAGAATGTGGAATATCTGGCTGGGAGGAAGCAAGATCTATTGCTAGAGACAGGAGGCGATGGAGGGATATGCTAGAGGCCTTAAGTGCCCAAAGGCACGTAGAGGATAAGTAAGTAAGTAAATTGTGTCATTTAAGCTTATAAACTTTCAAGAAAGCCTGTTGTTTATTTATTTTTTATTTTATTTATCAAATACGTAATAAAAGAAATATTTTTCAGCAATTTATTTGTTACCACTTTTTAATTACATCGCATAAAATTGTCTTTTTGTTAACATTCTGTTTATTTGCCGCTAAATATGAAAATGTTTTGCTTGTGCTTAAATTTTTGGGACGGAGTGTTATACTTCTCAAAGCACAGTAATTTGTCATTACTACTCGAATTACAGAAGATGATATCTGGGCTAAGTGAATGTTCGCTCGGGCCACTCCATTATCGTAGAGGAAGCGAGGGTAGTTAGCGCTGAATTTTGTTTTTGAATTTAAAGGATGGTGCTGCGCAGATAGTAAAAGTGCTAATTAAGAAAAAATAATTTAAAATACCACTACATGTTTTTAAAATCTCTTAGAGAATTAAAATCACATTACAATATTTATGAAATATACACAATCAACCACAATCACATATCGAAATGCGTCATGTTTTTATGTGACTTTTAATAATTTTCCTTTGACTTATTTCCTTTCCTGCCTGCAGCACCATCTGTCGGAATTTTTAAAAATAAAACTGAAAATCCAGGAAGAAAAATTAATACCTCGTTATGTATTGATTTATTTTTTTTAAGCTAAGCTCATCTAACAGTTATAAATTTTAGGAAACCGTCCTCTTAATTTAGGACACTTGCAGTTGTACCGCATGTTTTGGCTCTAACACTGTTGATAATCATTGTTCCAGTTTGGAACTTTTAAAGGAAACATCTTACCATCACATTCTCCTTCCTTATCTTCTGAAGGTTGGAAACCATCTGCGCATGAGCAGCTGTAGCTTCCAATTAGATTCTTGCACTTTTTATTTTTTGGGCACGCATTTGGATTATCGCATTCGTTGATATCTGAAATAAAATAATATTCTTCATTCTTCTCATTTGATGCATAACTGGCACTTTGCTCACATTTTGCTCATATTTGTCGATAAAAGCTATTAATATGTATAAATAAATTATACATAAATTATTTTTAGTTTTAAAAAGTCGCTAAATGTAGCGATGAAAAGCGTTGTATGATAAAAATCGTGTGAACAGGCTTTCGTGCACTTGATAATCCTTAAAGGTTAGCTTAGCTGCATGAATAGATCTTTAAGTACGATAGTTTAAATCTTCAGTCTCAGTCAGAAGTAAACAGTTTTAGCAGCTGTATAAAAAAAGTGTTTCACGTAAGTTCATGATTTAATAATATCATGGTTTGAGGATACGTGAAAGTGAAGATAAACGGCTACAGAATTATAAATTCACAAAATATGAACTATATTATGAAATAAACTTAGGAAACTTAGAAAAGTAAAACTTAAATAGGAATGATTTAATAAAACATAGAAACTAAGTCAAGTTTCAATATTATATTGCCGTTTATCTTTCCAAGCTTTGTCGCAGCGATTATAAGTAAAAATGGAAGCATGTTAATTTTTAAACAAACGCATTATTTTATTATTTTTGAATATTTTAAGTTTAAAAATTTTACTAATTCTTTATCTAATTATTCTTTTATTGTAATTTTCGTTAAACTTGTATATATGTCTTTATTCTGCTAAATAAATTGTGAACCTATGCACTCAAAAGGTGACACCTATAAAGCAGTGTTTCCCAAACTTATGACTTTTGTGTACCCTTTCTAAATTTCTCGTAACGCTGCGTTCCAGTAACAAAAAAATAAATGTATTTTTTACTATAACAAAATTGCACAAAAGTTAAAAATCACAACTGGCTGTTGACACCACTAATTATTAGCTGTTAACTCTGCAAAAAATAGCCAATAGAAAAATAAGTAATCGTAAATTTTCGTGGCTAGCTTTGTTTTTAAATAAAATTTTTAGAAATTTTCGTTTGTTGCAAGATATTTCGCATAAGAACGCGTACCCTCACTGAACTGTTCCCGTACCCCTGGGTGTACGCGTACCACACTTTAAGAAACACTGCTATAAAAGTAAGTGCCGCTCTAAATATCGAAACATCTTAACGTTTAGTAAAAACAAGTTTGCACAGTCTTCAGAATATTTATAAAGTAGCTCTAATATTTTTATTCATATCATTATTTCATTCATAGATATTATACATATTTAGTTAGATTAAAGATTTAAGTGTAAAAACGTTCAAATATTTACCTGTGCATAATCCATTCATGTAAGTAAATCCTTCTTGGCATGAACAAATCTTTTCGTTGTCCTTCAGAGTGCAATTACTGTTTTCTCCACAATAACAATTTGAAACTAAAAAAAATAAGTAAAAAAAACTATTTATTTCTCTCTATTTAAAAAAAATAGTAAGAGTCACTGCCGCTGTATAGGGTATACAACCATACGTTGTTTTGCTGTATAGAAACTTTGAGTGGCACAAGAAACTTAGAAACTTTACAATGGTAGAGAATTAAACTTAGAAACTTCGGGTAGACTTAGAAACTTGAAATTACAAGACTGAGTAGTAAAATGTACAAAGAGTAGAATCGAATAAAAAAATTACCATTCAAGAGTTAGTTAGAAAATTATTACCTATTAAACGCATAATTAAGAAGAAAATACGCACGAAACCCACTCAAAGTTTTCAAAAATGCAGCGATATGCTGAAAGGGTCAGTTTTACTCATAAATTTAGCTCGAGTTTTTTTTCTAGCATTTAATTTCTTCAAAATTTATAACAATTTTAAGCAATGCAATTTGTATACATATTTCTTTTAGATTCTTAAAACAAAAATTGCAAGTATTGGAGTCCTTCTCAGACGAGCGGTCTCACCACGCGTGGAGATATGATCTGGGAAACATGACTTTTGGGAACTTTCTGTGTTCATCAGACTGTGTGGTGGCTGTTATGGTCCTTAAATATGCTTACCTGCCAACTTTTACGCATTTAGCGTAAAATTCTGTTTCTGTATTTAAAGTGGTAGTAAATGTATGCTATTCTTACTTTTATAAACTTAATTTTTAATGATTTTGACCACCACTATTCTTAAAAAAAATTAAGCATATATATATGCATTAATATGTGACATTATCATGGTAATTTGCTTAAGCTTTTTTAAAATAAACGTATTTTTCTGCCTAAAATTGTAATTCAGTTTCCATTCTACTAATACTGGGAAAAATCAACCTCGAAAGGATTAAAAGTTGGCAGGTGAAATTATGGTAGTTAATGAAAATTTAAATTTAAGAATTTTAATATTCAGAGTGGTAGATAACTTATGATGATGGAAAAGCGTCCCCGTGAATTGATTATAAAAGTCTGGTTAATGAAAAAAAAATGAAAACATTAGTGTATAAATTTTTTTTATGCTTTAGTTGTTTTACTTTTAAAATGTATTAAGCAATCAAAATCTGAATAAATATTGTAAAACTATGCTTTGTATCTTTGTAGGAGGAATGAGCTTCAAATGATAGTGAAACGGGAGAGGTGGATCAAAATAGATAGGGCACCACTGAGCTATATCATCAAATGAGGAAGATGAAACTGGAGGCAAATAATGAAGAAGAAAAGAATGGGGTGAGATAATCACTATGTTGTTGTTGTTGTAGTTCATTTACGTCGCACTAGAGCTGCACAATGGGCTATTGGCAACTATCTGGGCAACATCCCTGAGGATGATCCGAAGACATGCCATCACAATTTTGATCCTCTACAGAGGGGATGGGACCCCCGCTTCGGTAGCCCGACGACCTGAGCGCGAAGTCAAGCATTTTACGGTAGAACAGTTTAACGAGGACCCATACCGCACACCCTAGGTCCCTACGCAGACTGATCCAAGTGGTCACCCACCCGCACCCTGACCACCACAAGTGATGCTTGACTTCGGTGATTTGCTGGGAACCGTGTCTTAACGATCAGTCCACTACGGGACAAGCCAAAATTGTGAACACAAGCTTGCAAATGTACGTAATTCCAATAAACCAATAAATAAATGTATTTAGTTGTCTCTAAGTATTGTATGATACATGTGAAAACAATTAGAATTGTCTTCTACTGGTTGAGTCCGTGCTTTTTAATCGTTAAAAGGACCTAGAGTGCAAAGGACTAAATTTACTGACGGCTGCCTTCCTACAATGCAGATTAACTTCAATTGTTAAACAATGCTCTTAAAATGGCTTGCTCTTCTCCCGAATAGTGTGGGAACCATATTATTTAACGACCACTTTAAGAATAATTGATGTAAGTGATATATATTTGAAAATCTATTTCCAGTCCTTACTCTCTTTGCAAACTCCGTCGAACTCCATGAAACCAGGATTACAATCACAACGTATCTGTGTATGACTCCAGTCCCAGACGCATTTACCATTTTCTCCGCAACTACACCCTGAAAAGAATAAAAAAGTTTGTAAAAAATATCTCTCAACAACGATGAAAAAGAACGGTTCTGAAATACATTCATTCACTTTAATTTGTTTTCTGGAAAATAGAAAAAAAATTGTGATTTGCTATGTTTTCTTAAGAAAAGAAAAATATCGATTATGAATTTTAAAAATATTTTAATTATTAATTGAAAAAAAAAACAACAACTGGAAACAAATATATATTTATAATTTTATGACCGTTGTTGAACAATCTGCCTAATTTTGGGCTTACTACTGATGTTCAACTCCGTAGCCTTGCAATTTTGAACCCAATCTAGAAGACAAGGTAACTCCTGGCTCAAGTAATGCGAGAAATTTGCCTTCATGCAGGCATTTTTCAAGGAACAAACTCGCATTTTTGTTACATGGAGAAGAGAACCACGAAAACCACCCATGGCACAATAATATTATTTACCAAGAAAAAGACCAGACCCACTTGAATAAGAGTCAGGGGCTGGCTCAACCTGGGCAGTCATGCCATTGTAGAGGAAGTAGTCTACCATCGCGCATTGGAGACTATTGAAAAATAGGGGAATTAGTGATTTTATTTCTTTTAAAATTAATTTTGTAAATATTACATAAAGTACTTATTGGTTTACTTAAGCTGACCTATGCAAAGATCAAGACAAAACTATTCACCCCACACCTCTATTCGAAGTAACTTTCCCTCGTAACCGTGGTAACCGCCACGAAGGGAGACTGATGTCTGGAGGAGTTCTCCTGAAAGCCGCACAGTACCTTGATTTTACAAAATAAATATTATTATGAAACATGCGTGGTGCACTTTTTTCTTTTTTTTGAAAAAGAAACCATCCTATTAAAAGGACGCTAAGCACAAATTGGTTAAATATTGAAATATACTTACGGTAACAATCTCCTTTATCCTGAACATAACCTTTAAGACATATACAGATTTTGTTATTATTTACAAATTTGCACCCCCATCCATAGTAGCATTTACACTCTAAAAGAAATAAAATTCAGCAAGTTGTATAACCAGAAAAGTTATAAACAAATTTTAAAAAAAAGTAGCAAGCAATAAAAAAAACTAGTAATTTTTTATTTTGTTTACCTGAGTTTAATATTAAAAAATAATTCCAGCAAACAGTTAATTAGAGCTGGACACTCTGGGCGGAGAACGATCTTTTTGCCTTTTCATCTTGATTTGTGTATTCTTGATGTTAAAATTGAGGTAGTAGATAGATTTGAATTTGGTTGAAGAAAGTTCATTGGCTATTTAGGAAATAGAAGAATAGATTGAACATTAAAGAATAAAAAAAGAAGATAGTTTTTGTCAGAAAAAACAGTAGCTAGAGGTAGGTAAGCAGTGGATAAATCGACATAAATCAAACATTGAAGAATACAAAATGTAGATTGTTTTTGTCAGAAAAAAACAGTAGATAGAACTAAGTGGGCAGTGGATAAATCGGCAAAAATCAAACATTGAAGAATACAAAATGTAGATTGTTTTTGTCAGAAAAAAACAGTAGATAGAACTTGTTGGGCAGTGGATAAATCGGCATAAATCAAACATTGAAGAATACAAAATGTAGATTGCTTTAGTCAGAAAAAAAAAACAGTAGATAGAACTAGGTGGGCAGTGGATAAATCAGCATAAATCTAATATTGAAGAATACAAAATGTAGATTGTTTTTGTCAGAAAAAAACAGTAGATAGAACTAGGTTGGCAGTGGATAAATCGGCATAAATCAAACATTGAAGAATGCAAAATGTAGATTGCTTTTGTCAGAATAAAATGCAGTTTGAGCTTGTGAGCAGTGGATAAATCGCAGAGATGCCAACTGCTCCGGACACGCCAAAATATTTTAAAAAAAGAAAACGATAATTTACCACAAACTAAAATTTGCAAATATTTGACTAATTTTGCTTACTTTTTTAAAGGTTTAGCAAGACTTGACTGTAACCAAATGGCTGGGAATGGGTTAAATCTCGGTGTACTAACCGATTCGTCGAATCTGTATTGACATATGCTAAGGAGTCATATGTTTCAAAAGTTCTGAAGTAAATTAGATTAAAATTTGGATCCTCAGTGGAGTAGAGCATGAGTTGAATTCGGATGATCATCATTCAGATGGGGAGATCCTATTGAGTATGGTTTGTAGTAGATCGAGCACTTCTTCATTTTTCAGGAGCTCTTGTAATTCCTTCATGATCGTTACTAAACGACAAGTTGAAGAGGCAGATGAAGTTGCTTTGGGCTCTGATCTTTTTCTACTGTAGGGGACCTCGCACCCAGTGAAGTTTGAGGTGTGGTTCTTATAGTTACAGCATTTGGCTGGAGAGTCTCTTCTTCCGCATTGGTATGAGCAGTGCTTTTCTGCACATTTCATGCATCTGGGGTTATTGGAACAGGTACGCTGAGTATGTCCGAAGCCCTGACATCGGAAGCACTATAACGGCTGCCACGAAAACTTTCGGTGTTGATAGGAATCTGCTTTATACTCTTTGTAGAGTAGATCTTTTTCTGATTAGCTAATGGCGTGATGATGAGGAAAAGAAGAGGCGAATTCTATAACCCTTCGAATTATTGAATTTATTAAACCAAGAATAACAATTAATAAACTACCACTCGAAAATATAGATTCACTGTCTGGAGCAAGTTGGCATCTCTGAAATCGGAATAAATCAAACATTGAAGAATACAATTGAAAATTGTGTTTGTGAGAAAAAATAGCAGTTAGAGCTTGGTGAGCAGTGAATAAATCAGAATAAATTGAACATTGAAGAATACAAATTAAAAAAGTTTCAGCGAAAATAAAAATTTACAATATTTTGGTGAGTTCATCACATTCCGACCAGATGCCATTTTTTATACTTCTTGGTTAAGGTTTATTAACGAAATAACAATATAACACTTGATTTTACAGTTGTAAATATGAGTTTTTTAACTATGCAAACAATTCGACTTTCTATTCAAATATTTAGTTAAATTATTTGGATCTACTGTGTGTGGAAAGTATGTAAATCAACTTTGATAAACAAAATGAAAAAAGAAACATTTAGTTATCACTTGAGAAAAAAATAAAATCTGTTATAAAAATTTGAAAGTTTCAGGAACTCGCTACCTTAATGCTCGACTACACTCGTTCAAACCTGAAAGCATATACACCAAAAACGAGAACGAAGGCCGTTTTTACGAGAAACATTAAATTTCTTTATCTACGGAGTTTTTTTTTACAATTTTAGCATATATATATATACTAGCTGACCTGAGAAACGTTGTTTTGCCATATGAATTATTTCTAGAGTATGGAAATATATCTTTTTTATTGTAAGTGTGTGCGTATGTGGTATATGAGTGGAAGAGGCATGGAGCGCTGCTAACGATGACGGAATGTGAAAATAACAACACATCAAATAATAGTTTTTTTAAATTTATTGTAAATTTTTTTATAAATTATATATGCAACGAATTCTGAAAATATTAGTCAACAATATTAATCTCTCAGTGCAATGGAGTGAACAATATTTTTTGTCATTCCATCTTTAGCTAACACAAATAAACTGGATGGTTTGCCCACTCGAGAGCATACAACGTATAATTGTCCGAGGGAAAAACATGGTGTGCTCAAATCTAAGATTCAAACAGATATTGTTTGGACTTGTCATTGCAAATGCCAATTTAATGGGGAATTGAATGCATTTAAATTGAATTGGCACATCTGTGGATATAATAGGGATTCGTGGAAGTAATATACTTTCCCCCCGGAATTTGTCATTTAAAATAATGACTTCGATAACGTTGTTCATTAATTTTTCACGACTAATCGCGTGCCGTTGCCCAGACTTGGTGGGTTCAAGCTACGAAGCAAAATAACCGGAGATCCAACTTTGAGTACTAAATTATGCGGTGGTATGACTGGTAAATCCGATGAGTTTAAAAACTCTGTTGGAAAATTTGCAGCTTCAATGGGATCGCAAACTGCATCAACGGATTTATATGTCACCAAGATACCTGGCAATAGCTGTTGTATCTTCAGATTCAATTCGTTGACGTCCACATTTTTTGCTGCTAACATCGCCCTTTCTGCCAGCCACTCATGATGAATGTATTGCGTGTGTACATCGGGAAATATTAAGTTAATGAGAGCATTTTTATATCTTTTAATGTCCTGTTCAACGCCTCAAGCGAATGTTTGTGTACCATAGTGCATTCATCCCAGATGATAATTTGACAGTGTTTCAACACTGTGGTCATAGACGACTGCTTTTTTATGTTGCACACTGCATCTGGGTTGTTTTGAATATTTAGTGGCAGCTTAAATAATGAATGAGTTGTTATGCCTCCATCCAATAAAGTTGCCGCAATGCCAGATGATGCTACGGCCAACGCAATGCCATTATTTGATCGTGTTTCAACGAGAATTAGCGAAATAATAAATGTTTTGCCAGTTCCACCTGGTGCATCCAAAAAAAAAATTTCACCTTGTCCTGCCGAAACTGCGAGCATAATGCTGTCATAAATGTTCCTTTGTTCCTCATTCATTAGTGGAACATTGCGAGTAACAATCACTGCCATTTCTATCGTATTGTATTGAAGTTCACGGTTCATGTCAGTGTTTAATAAATCAGATGCACTTCCATTTGGCGAAGGCATACCGAAATGACTGAGTGGCAAGTTGGCAATAATAGTGCAAAGATCCTCAATAGCAATCAGTGCTTCATTGTGCATAGCATCGCTGAATGCTATGGTTAGATCGTTGCAACGTGTGCAATGTTGATACCGTATATCATCAGTCAGCGAATCTTTGTGATTATCCCATTACGTTTTTATACGGGCCGGAAAACATGTAGTTAATACTATAGCAATAGTAGACGAATTTTCTTTGCAGTTCAGTTCAATGCTGCTTCAGCAAGCACACATTCCCAATGGTTGTCGTCCTCCAGCAAACCGAGTGCAAGGCGTGCATCTTTATTCGTTGGATGCTGATGTCCATCGACTTTACGTATATCTTGAAATGACAATGAGCCGGTGACATTAACCAACAGCAGTCGAAAATAAAAGCACTCAGTTTGCCTTGGATTGACTGTAAATACTCTCCACAAGGCGTTTGATTTGAGTAAGCTGGGACATGCATCAACCGGTGTGCCTTGCTTGCGGGGTGTCCATTTTTTTTTGTTTGAACCCATGTAAAATGGTGTGGTACTTCTGAGTAGAGTAATGTCCGTGCAAAGGCACCAAAAGCATCCGCACATTACACAATTCACAAAAATTCTGCGAGTGTAGTTTTTGGCGGATTTATAGCTTGGTCAATCGCTGTCTCGTTCGTGAAATATACGCTCCGACCATTTTCAAGATGGACGGCTAAATGACTAAAGGTTGGATTCCCGTTCATGAATTGGGAATCCAAAGATACGCCAAACAGCTTCATTGGAGCTGATGTACCGGCTAATTTGGTACAGCGTTACTTCATCGTTGTTATTCACTGGAAGAGCAGTCACATTGGTATTTTCAACTCGAAATACTGTCATATCATTGCCTTTATTCACATACTTGCAAATATATCTGATGGTCTTCTTTTAAGGGCGAGCATAAGTATTAGAGTTTAATATGACTTGTTGCAACGTGCTTGAATATTGTTTTTTAATTGTTATGTTTCTATGTATAGCTTGGATCCGAATACGATGAAATAAAGATATATTCAAACTATACGTTAAATCTGTCCAAAAAATTAAAAAAAAATTAGTTATAAACGTATTCTCAGACCTACTGAATATACATATAAAATTTCATCAAAATCGGTAAAGCCGTTTAGGAGGAGTTTAACCACTTAAACTGTGACAAGAGATTTTTATATATATAGATATAAACTTGCTTCCTTCCTAAAATTTTATATAGTTTACATTTATTTAAAAACTTGACAATGGAATCTCTCCAACCTTTTCTTTAATCATATCATCTTATTGTACCAATTTATGCCTAACCAATTTATGATAAAATAGCTTCGCTGAATCAGCTAGTGGCGCTTCGCACCAAATGCTGAGGTACCACACATTTCCAGCGTTCCTTCCAGAGAAAAAAGTAGATATTGTTAAATAATTAAAAAAGAATAGAATTACTCCTCCCGAAAACAAGTTAAAACTGAAATGGCTTTTCTATCAACTTTTCCGTATAGCTTTCACCCATGCAATTGCTATAATTAAAATCTAAGAAATTCAAATTACAAAAATTCAGTAAAAAAGAATTAAATTAGCAACTTTTTCCAGCATAATTCTTTTAGTTTACTTTCCACAGAATCTAATTCTTCGTTTTAGTTTCATATGTGAATAATGTGCAAGTTAAATCATGGTGGCAGTTACAATTGCGTAATTAAATTGATTAAATAAAATGAAAATGAAATGAGTTTTTACCAATTTTTACATTTTAAGTCCCCCTTAGCATTCCTGAAAATTAATGAGGAGACATTTTTACATATATCCAGACCTCTATTGACTTTGCTTTGAAACTTTTATTTATTTATTTTTCTTATATTGGAATCAGATTGCTACTAACGGACTAATATTAAAACTAAAGTGTAACTAAAAGACCAATATTAAAACTGATGTCTTATACAGGGTTGAAAGCGAGAAAAGGTTGGTAGTAAAATCCTTCAGTTATAGCTAGTTTTTGGGAGGAGTTTACTAATTTTTTTTTTTAATTATTCAACAATATCTACTTTATCTTGGAAAAGAAGTAGTTTCATATATATGCTAAAATTATAAAAGAAATCTTGATAGTTACAGATATTTTATTTTTTTCGAAAAAAATGCTGCAATGAAATGTCTTACGTACCAGTTTTTTCTCTTTTCCGTCTTGCTATATAAGGGCTTTCTTATAAAAGGAATAATATTATCACACAACTCTACTCAAGGAGATCTCCCCATCCCAATGATGATTTTCACTTCAAAACTCAAGATTTACTTCTTTAAGGACTTGATTTGTTGTTACTAAATACTACAACTTCAATGATATTTAAGACCTTCTAGAATACGACAAAACAGATTCGATGAATCGGTTAGTGGGGCTTCGCGCCAAACGCCGAGATAACCCCAATATCCAGCATCCAGGAATAATATTAGATTTGAAGAGTTATAAAAGGAATGATATTAAAATTAAAGTCTTGAACTCCACGCGGTACTCCACTCTAAGTCCTTGATTCTCTCCACTTTGTGAGTCCTTGATTTAGAGGATTTTAATTACACCTATTTTTATCCGAAATGATCGAGAGCTTCATAATAAATGGTAAACGGATTAGTAGAAAGAGGAGGTTTTTAATAAGAAAATCGAATCAAAACATTAAATAACTCTTTTGTGATATGCATTCAAAAGTTGCTTTTTAACACTAGATAGACGGCGGAGTTTAAATTTAGCAGCTCTCGTTTTTTGTTGCTCTGTATTTCGAAGAAGACGCTCAGTGGCTGAGTGGTAGCTCTTCGCGTTCCCGTGCCACAGGTCCTGGGTTTGATTCTCGGGCCGGGCAAGGTTGACTCGGCCTTTCATCCTTTCAGTGGGTCGATAAATGAGTACCAAGCATGCTTGGGAACTAAACACTAGGATTTCCGCTTTCGGCTGACAACCTGACCGGAACATCTGCTCCTGCACCCCAGAGCCCAAGGTCAAGAAAACTGAGATGGGCACAGTAGTCCTTGGCCCTCTATGGGCTGTCGTGCCACTGTGTTTAGTTTAGTATTTCGAAAAATGACTAACTGAAAGTAATGAAAAATTACTGGCTTTTCCTGCCTTGATCCTACTTAAGTGCTCACTTATATATTCAGGTATATACAGAACATTAAACTTTTAATGACGGGAGAAACCAGAGTGGCCCCTTAGATGTTTTGGTGGATATCCAGTAACCCTGGATAGTTTTGGGTATAAAATATACACTGGTTAGAATAAGGTACCCCAGTTTCATTAGAAAGCAAGGGTATGTCAACATATCTATAATTATTATTTATAAAGAAAAGTATAGAAACCTCAGAAATTAAAGTATAAGTCAAAAAGAAACTAAAGACTAAAGAAATGCCAGTCCCCTGTTTAATGAAATATTTCCGTTAGCCAAATCGAAAAAAAAACAATAGAATTTCGATGATCAAGTTTATCATATGCTTTTATTAAATTAATTACGATTATACAAGTATTTTTGGATGTCTAATTGATCGAAACTCGAACTATTAAGGAAAGGTAAAACTGGTCCCTTCAGTTTTTCTAGGTATACCGCAAGATTCAGTCTTTCTAGTATCGAATGTTATCAAATTTTTATACCTGTCAACTATCACTAATTTTGGGAAAGTGTAATGTTTTTAATTAAAGATGTGGGAAAATATACGTTTTTACTTTCTACACTTGAAAAGTGACTTTAAGCCATCACACTGAAAATAAAAGTATTTAGTACTTAAAATATTCAGTAAGCACTACTATTTCATGATAAAATAACTGCAGCTTATATACCAACGTTGAAAATATTTTACAAAGCGGTAGAAAAGTAAAGCAGAAAATATTTTTTTTAAGAAATAAAGCTATTTTTCCGAAGCATGAATAAACTAATTAACTAGTTTTCAGCATTATTTTTTCGTCATTCGTAAAACTATTTTTTTTTAAGCTTTTAATACAAAGGTTAACCGAAACTAATATATCAGGGCAGCCAACTACTATCCTTCTTTTGTATATATATATATATATATATATATATATATATATATATATATATATATATATATATATATATATATATATATATATATATATATATATATATATATATATATAAATAAATACAAGAAAACACCAAGAAAGTTAAGAAAAACAATAAGTATCATTTTTTCATCATTTTTTTTAAATAATATGTTGTTTGTTATTTTTTTACTTATTATTTCCCACCCCCTTTTTTTCATATGTCTATAATTTTTCTTTGTTTTATTCTTCATTTTGAATATATATATATATATACCGGGTGTTTATAAAGTCCCGGACCCTTTTTGATGTTTAATAACTCGTAAAATAATAAAGATAGATTCAAATTAATTACATAAATGGTTAGATAGACTCAAAAAGTTTCATGACCCTTGTAAATGAACTTCCACGTGTTCCCCCTTTGTCGCACGGAGAATATCAAGTCGATAGTCAATTTCATGCCTGGTAGCGGCAAGCATGTCGGCATCCTCAGAGGCTATTGCGGTTGTAATTCTGGCTTTTAGGTCATCAATGTTCGACACGATCCTCCTGTAAACATTGTTCTTTATAAATCCCCAAAGAAAAAAGTTCAGCGGCGTTATACCAGGTGATCTGGGTGGCCTAGGAATTGCACCTCCTCTCCCAATCCCTTTTCCTGGAAAATGGTCATTCAAAGAACTACGAACGATGATACCCCAATGAGGTGGTGCACCATCTTGTTGCAAAAAGACATGTGGCTGAAGCTCTTCTAGTTGTGAAAATAGGAAGTTTTCCAACATATCTGAGTATACGACTGATGAGACCGTCTTATCTGAAAAAAAGAAGGACCCAATGACTCGGTCGTGCATTAGGCCAAACCACACATTAACCTTCAGGGAATCCCTTAGTGTCTCACGGTATTCATGGGGGTTTTCAGATCCCCATATGCGCACATTATGGCGATTAACAATGCCAGAAACATGAAAGGTTGCTTCGTCGGAGAATATTATGCACTTCAGCAGCATCTTCTATCCTTCCATATATTCCATATATGTTGCAAACGCCATCCTCCTAGGCCTATCATCCGGTTCCAAACCTTGAACGTCGAAATTGGCATACCCAATTCTCTTGCCGCTGATTTCACAGATCTTCTAGGATTGTCTAAAAATGTCTGTCTGACACGCTCAACGTCAAAATCATTTGTGCAGGGACGTCCGCGTCAAGGGTCATGAAACTTTTTGAGTCTATCTAACCATATATGTTTTTAATTTTAATCTATCTTTATTATTTTATGAGTTATTAAACATCAAAATGGGTTCGGGACTTTATTAACACCCTGTGTATATATATATATATATATATATATATATATATATATATATATATATATATATATATATATATATATATATATATATATATATATATATATATATATATATATATATATATACACTATAACAAAGAAATCGATACACGCCTGCACACTGCCGAGTCAGATTACAGTGGTGCAAGGCTTGATCAGGCTGGAATGATGCCAACTGGGGACGTATAGTCCTTAGCGACGAATCCCGCTTCTAACTGTGTCCTGACGATCATCGAAGACGTCTTTGGAGACGCATAGGGCAGAGGAGGGATCCTGCCTTCACTATTGCACGCCACACCTGCCCTCAACAAGGTATTATGGTATGGGTGCCATTTCCTTTGACAGCCGGACCCCTTTTGTCGTCATTTGAGGTACACTTACTTCACAGCGGTACGTCGACGACATCCTAATACTTGTTTTACTACCGTTCCTTTTGCAGCACCCTGGGCTGGTTTTTCAGCAGGGTAATGCCAGACCACATACGACGCGTGTTGCTATGAACTCTCTGCAAGCTTGTCAAACCCTTCCTAGGCCTGCCAGATCACCAGATCTCTATCCCATCGAGCATGTCTGGGATATGATGGGATGGCGATTGCATCTGGCACGAAATGTTGATGACCTCGTTCGACAATTGGATCGAATTCGGCAGGAAATACCGCAAGAGACCATCCGGGAGCTTTATCGGTCCATGCCACGCCGTATGGCAGCTTGTATCCAGGCTAGAGGCGGGTCAACACCTTATTGAACTTGTTACTGTAACTCTGCAATAAATTATTCAATTGTTCTGAAATTTTAATCATTTACTATTTTTTACATTGTCTTCCTATCCACCAATTTTCGTTTCAATCGGACAACTCCTTCTTAGTGCGGCGATTTTTTTGTTATAGAGTGTATTTATTTTTTCATTTTATAGAAAAATGTTTGGTTTACAACTACTGAAAAAAATATTTTTCAAATTGATCAAGGTATGGGTTCATTGTATAAATATAGATTTTTGAAAGTTGAAAAAAATTTATAAACCGTTATATGTATATTAAATGCATTAATATAGGAGGTAATAGCTTAATTTTTAGATAATTCTTTCTACTTAAAATTTTTATTTTACTACAACTCTGTAAAAATCTTTTCTAAAGCTCATAGAAGTATGCAGTATGCAGTACAAGTTTGTATATGCACTTACTATCACAACTCCATCCATTTTGAGCATAACCATCTTTGCATTTACATATCTGATTTCCATCCTCATCAAAATCACAGGAAACAGAATCGCCAGAACAATAACACACTATTACAAAATAAACAAATTTACTAACACAGTTAACCAACAAACATCGTACTCTAAATTTCAGTAATGAAAATATATAAATTTGTCGTTATTAATGCTACTTGCTAATATCAGCAAGCCTGCTTGAAATCAACCAAATTTTTATATAGGAGGGTGCGTTTCCTGTTTTTCAGTGGCGTTCTCTATGGCTAAGATTACGATTTCAGCCACAGACGTCATAGCCCGTTTTACACTGAAGCCTCAATCATACTTCATTCATTCATTCACAAATCGTAATTTTGACCTCAACCAGAGGACGATCAATCTCCAATTCAGTACAAGTACAGTGAGAGAGATAGCTCATACGATTATATCCGCATAAAGAAGTGCTTTCTAAATTTGTATCAATACAGCCAAAGCAAAATATATCAATACATAGTGTCAGGAGCACTTAAAAAAATTGAAGCAATAATAGAACACACTAAATGAAAAATATATACGAAAAAAATATATCTAGCAAATAACGGAAAATAAAAGGTAGAGGAAATACAACGATATATTTACGCTTCCTACATCTATTTGCTCTTCTATTTTCATATTTTGTAATCTGGCAATCATGTTAACTGATTAATTCGTTACGTGCAATCTGCAAAACACATACATTGTACAGTCCGCAAAAAAAAAAAAAAAAACGAATCACCCTGAATAACTTTCGTTCTAATGATCGGATTTTCACGAACTAAGTGTCAATCTTAATGGTTCCTGGGGGTGACCTCAAATATGCTAATTAATTAGTGCTAACTATTAATTAAGTTACGAAATCAGACACAAAAACGTACTTTCTCTGAATAAACATGCATTTTTTTTTACATATTTGGATTTCTTATCTTCAAAATATAGGGGGTAGCCGCAATCTGGGAAATGTGGTCCCCATAGTTTGGTCAGGAGAGCGATTCAAAGTTCGTACCCCTTAATGTTAATTTCGCTTTTTGCGTTTTCAGTCATATTTTCAAAACTAATGAAGCAATTCAAAGAAAATTGCACCCACTCATAAAACTCATTTACCCAAAGATAATTTCATGCAAAAAATAATTTTTAATAATTATTTATTATTTTTTATTATTTAATTAAAGTGAGGATGAAAAAATATTGAATTATAAGGTATGAATTTTTTTATACCATATTAATCTACATATTTTTCAATTAAAAAATCTAAAGTTTCAACTGTTTTTATTTATTAGAAGCTGAGAAAAATTAAAATTAATTATTTTTAAAAAAATAATTTGGCGACAATAAAGAAATAACTAATTGGGGCGATTAATATTAAAATGTGATAAACTTGGGAGGAACTTGACTTCGCGCGCGTAGCGTAAAATTTCATTCATATTTTTTTCACTAATAATCGTTTGCTAATCTTTTTATTTTTATTTCTTTCACACTATAAAATACGATGTTTCTTTTTTAGTCATTTAATAATTTATTTGCAATTTAGTAAAGAATTTTGAATAAAAAACACTTTATTCAACAAATGTGTAGTTTTAAAAAAGCGTGCTTCTGATAGAATACACCAGATTGTGCTTATCTAATGTGATTATTTTTTATTTTTTTTATTTTGTTTTTCAATAACTGATACAATTTCAATAATATACATACGTATGCATAGATTTGGAATAATATATTTATCAATCTCTTGAATATATATTTTATAAATATTAATAAAAATACGTAGTCAACATTTTTAAACATCTCTCACAACATCGCAAATTTCTCAACATCTTATTATAGGGTAAACTAAACAATAAGGAACACTTAAGCGTAGCTTGCCTTTAAAAAAAATTCATAAACATTTCAAAATTTGTAATTTTAGCTAAATGATGGTTTCGACATATTTGTTATTAAATGCAAATTATGTAAAAAAATTAGATCTCTTACATAATATTGTTTTAAGCTTTTGGTGGTTTAAATAATAAGTAGTAAGATGACCAAATGAAGGAACAGTTCTTACCAGTGAATAAACACTGAATTTTCCAGAGAATGAACACTTAATTTTGATAATGTTTGATGCTCCTTAGGAATCCATAGGCCACACAAATGTCTAAAAACAAGATTTTTCTTGGAATTACGACATATAACCATAGTTAATGTGGAAATTTTTACTTTTTTTTTCAGTCATGGAATGGAAAGTAAAATATGTTTGAATACATAATTTTAAAAAAATGTTTTTCATTTTTTTCTCACAGTTTAATAGTCCGTTCTAAATTATGAATGTTTATCATTGTGTAATCTGATGATGTTTTTATTATTATTATAATTCGATCATTTTTTTGTTTAATCTTTTCCTCATATTTTTTAAGCTTTTTTTTTTAAATCTTTTTAAGTATTTTTTTCTCTTAGTCATGAGTAATTTATTTCTTTTTCCTTTGATTTAACCTTCCTCTTTTTTCCAAATTTTTGGCCAATGTAAATGTATCTTCGAAATTTCTTTTGATTTTCCAGTACCATTTCCAGAATTCCTCACTGGATAATAAATGAGAAAAAGGAGTTTCGAAGTTTGAGTAAAACCCATCTCTCATTGACTTATATCTAGTAGTTACTTATGAAACCAATCATTTTTGCAACTAACAATGCCTCAAGAGAACTTACTCAAAATCGGTTTTCAAGATACTTTCATTATTAATGTTAGTTGTCTCAGCTTCAGAGCCAAAATTTGATTATACAATTGTTCTTTTTGAAATAAATTCTTCAATATTGAGAAAAGCGCAGGCTATTGGATATTTGGGAGATTAAACTTTTCTGTCAATGTTCCTTTAAAAATTTGCAACATAGCTTGTGAGATTTCCTTCTCAAGCTTCTGAAGAAATAGCGCATCGTTACTCTCGAAGCATGTGTTTTGTTGATAAGTTGTCTTGCTCATTAACTCTTGGTGTCTGTTTTGCATGCATTTGTTACAGTCAACGTTTTTCTACATCGAATGGAAAAATATCGCATTTCATAAAAGCATTTTAACTTCATCAGTTGGTGCCTCAAATCTTATTTAAAAATGGATGTAAAATTTTCTAGACATATTGTTTTACAATTCTTTTGTTTTCAAGATCTAACGAGATTTCCAAGAATTACGTAGAAAACTAAACCAGAAAATTTGTTTTGAGGAACAAAACTTGCTCAGTTTCAAATTGATATGAGATTTATACCTATCCAGAAGAAGCAAAATTAGGAATTTGATTGCATTTTTAATTAGCCATGGGTAGAAACATTTGCAATATATTTGTAAAATGTTGCTGCTGTCATCGTTTCATTTCAAGAATAGCTTTTTCCAATGAAATATGTAGCAGGGACTGATTCTGTAATATCTCTACGAATTCTTCTGTAAGGAAAAACTACCAATGGAGGTACTTTTTCTTTCCTAGGTACTTTAGAATATAAATCCTTATAATTTTTAAGGCCGCAGATTTTTCCCGTTTAAGGGCAGTATTCAACTCTTGTTTCATTCGCATTGTAAATGCAATCACTTTATAAAAGGATGCCAGGGCTACTTCCCTCCTAAAGATTCTCTGAAGTTCTTAAAACCAGTATTTCAAATATTATTCTCTAAGGGAAGTTTTGCCTTTTGAAATTATCTTCGCATTGCACTGAGTTATCGGTGGATATCACCTTAAAAAAACTTCACCTATTTTTCACCTAGATAATTGTCTTTAAATGGATTTTTCCTACCAGTTCCCGTTAGGACATTAAAGACGGCAATAGGATAATAATTTAGCTAATTATTGGCACAAAATCCTGCAAAGATTCCATTCAAGCTTTTATTATTATATTTAGTTGTTATATTTAGTTAGTAAACATAGTTTATTAAGGAGTCTAAGGTATGATGTAATAACTAATCACTACATTTATAAAGATAAATAATAAATTAATTATTATTATAATTCTTTAAATAAATTTAGCAATTAAATTTGCATATTTAAATGAAATAGTTATAGGAACTATTCATACAACATTTAACTGAATTTTAGGAGTCCTCTATGTCGCTGAACTACTAATTATCCAAGTAAAATCATATTTCACACATACTATTCATTCACTGGGAAATCTATTCTCAAGGAAGGAACATGCCTGTTCTTCACTGGTTAGAAGTTGTTTTTTTTTATTTTTAACATAATTTTGATTTATAATATGACAAAAGGTACAAGAAAATTAAAAATTTTCTTTTATTTTCATTAACTTGAAAAAATCCCAGTAAAGGAACACTTGTTTATACATTGGTTTTTCATCGTTCTGTAATCCAGTTAATAAACACCCCCTAATCTCAGTACTTGCTTATGTTATGATGCTTAAAATAAATAAAACGTAACTTCAATGACCATATTTTGAATTCTTTTTTTCACAATGAAAAGAAACAGCATTATTATATGCAATTAATTGTAGTTTAAACGGATAACAACAAACACTGACCTTATAATTTTGTCAAAGAAACAAGGCGTTGAACAGATACTAACAAATTCAAAACTTTTTCCAGAGAAGACTCAAAGACCAGGTAACTAAATGCATTGTTAGATGACTTCCTATTGTTAGGTAGTAAGCTACTCTTACCCAGGGCTAAAGAGAATAGAAGGGCTAGTTCACTCCGCTCTTAGAGCTGAAGCTACGATTTCCCTCCTCATGACGTCACTATGTCCACAGATCTCGGAGATCGCAAGCAAAGATATGATAACTTTGCATCTTTCTCTTTGTAAAAATAAGTTAGACTTTTTCTGGTTATTAGCCTTCAAACTTTACGTAATTAACACATTATTTCCGTTCATAAACGTAGTTCAAAAAAAACTTTCTTGGTTATTATATTAAAAAAATACCATTTTAAACTTATGAAAATGTTTTGTTAGTTGGTGAAAATGACACGATAAATACTTTATTTTAAAAAGTTCAGTTTTAACTTTAACTATTAAGAAAAATGAAGGCATATATCGACACCTTTTTTATCTACATATGCTTTTATAACGATAAGTTAAGTTAAATTTAGAATCCCTGATTTTAAAATATGTCGTTAATAGCAATTTGTTCATACTTAATCATTAGGAAAGATCAACCTTAAACGCTAATTACTGAAACAAAATAATAATTTAGGTTCATAATGACATTAGAAATTTTACAATTGTTTATAGACATTTAAATTTACGATGATATAATTTATATATATTTAAATTGAAGAGAATATAATTTTCAAAAAAAATCATAAGTATTTAGAATAACTACATTAAAAAATATGTTATGAAATTAGGAAAATTTCAACTATGTACTATATATTTTGTTTATACTTTTTATTTACATTTTAATTTTCTTTGACTTTATCCATTTTTTAATTCTTTTCACCTGCCTTTCTTTACGAAGTAACGAGGCGGTTTCTATTTAGATAATGAATTTTTATAAAAGTTCTGTACGACAGAATAAACGTATTGCTGTTTTATATTAACTGCGTCATTTCGGAATCCATTCTTTACATAATTGTTCATTTACTTTAGGGAACACGCGAAAAATTATACTTTTTCCTTTTGTTTTTGTATCAGAATTTTTGCAAGTTGCAATCGCGCAAACTGGCATTTCGATAATAGTTTTAAATTCTTGTAAATTCACTGCAAAAACTGAAGAAAGTCATTATAGAAAATAACAAATGTCTTAGAATATCTCGCAAAAAGAAATGATCCAATATTAGTTAGAGCTAGTAAGGCCAAACGCTCCGTTCTTGAAGTAAAAGTGCGAGCTTTGCGCCTAAGTGACGTCACTAGAGTGACGTCGGAGGATCGGCGCGGCGAGAGATACTTCAAAGGAGTGAACCAGCCCTTCTATTCTCTTTAGCCCTGACTCTTACCAATCAGTCTAAATTAAAACGTTTAAAATCTTATTTCTAAGAAATATCTATGAAATGCTCCTTCATTTGTTGGTTCTCCCTATATCATCCTAATCTTAAAAGAAATTTCCGGATGTGTATCGCAGAACTATTTTACCAACTATTTAATAAAATTTTAAAATTCTTATTCTTTTCCATTTTACGTTTATTATTTCTTCATTAATATACTAATAATTTTTTTAGAACTTTAATTTAGATTTTCTTTAATTTAGGTTTCCTTTTCAAATTATAGTCAAGTTTTTTTTAAAGAATTATTGTCTGCTAGCTAAGAATAAAACCTTGTTAAGAAATTAAAAACATTCAGCTGTTTAAAATTATTTAATGCAAAACAGCTGATTATTTACTTAGCATACTATTTTTTTGAAAAAAGAATATAAATTATTGATTGTCTTTTTTTTTGTTTCTTGTGACTTCAATTTAGATTATCTAAAATAATGTTGATGTTTTATAAGTCACTACAAAGAGGATAAAGATACCGAACATAAAAAGCTGTGGAATACGTAGCCAATTATTTTAGTGTCTTAAAATATCTCAGTATCTTAAATGTCGTCCTACTATCTTTTTAATTATCTGACCACGTGTGATTCACTAATTATTTCATTATATCTTTTACTCTTTATGATACCAAGTAAATTTTTTTTTCTGATAATATACTAAACTATTTAGTTTAATTTTTTACTTTAGCATGATTTCCAAGATATTATTGTAGTATAATTTGTTATCAGGAAAATGCCTTATTTTGTTAATCAGGAAAAACTAAAAATTGAAATTTGTAAGGATTCCGAAGCTGTGCACACAATACACAATTTCCGACCTTATTTTAATAAAAAAAAAATTTTAAAAAAAGCGTGGCAAGTAGGCTAACATACTTTTTACAGAAACTGTGAAAACTAATTTTTCCTATATTTCGTCAAAAGAGGATAAGAATGATATTGCTCCAAGGGACCTACTCACTAATTTCGCTATTTCCAGAATGAAATCTGTTTGATCGAAACATATTATTCCTTGAAAATTACACGAGGGAAAAATTAACTTTTATTATTTATCTAAGCTTATTCCATTTATTTAATGATAGCGGTATTAAGGTTAAGGATATGCGTCGGAAGCTCCGTTTATTACTATACTATAAATGCATTAAATCATGTAGCTTGAATAATTTATTTTAAGTAAATTATTTAATAATTTTAAGCAAATAAGGGTGTAAAAATAAACTCGATCGAAATACTCCGAAAGTATACCCTGAAATATATGTAGAATAAACTTTGGAATCGATATATAAAAAATACCTTTTCAAACAACTTCGAGTAGGACGGAAACGCTAACTTGTTTAAAAAAGTTGTCCTTGTTACTATTTAATTTCGATTCCTGGTACTAGGGGACATTCCATTTTCACATTCGACTTTTGAAATTTCAATTGTAAACGGAATTTTTTTATGACCTTAAACTAAAATGTTAAGGCTTGCAGCAAAAAAAAAAATTTTTTTTTTCTGCATTAATTTCTTTACAAAGTAGTGAATTATTATTTTTTCAATCTAAGAACCTGTGCCTATAACATATGTAAAGCTTATTTTAATATCGAGTGAAATAATTTAATATGTTGTGTAACTAAATGGATAATCCCAAGAAACTGAATTGAAAATATAAAAACTTCATTGATTTAAAAAAATAATAGATGATAATAAAAATAGACATGTTTTGAGCGTCCAATAATAAAAGTCACAAGTTATCCAAGCCTGACAAGTCTTGAGAATGGGCGATTATATTTGAAAACTCGAAACATGTCGACTTTTACTTCCCTCTTCATATGTTTTGAAGCCAGTTGAATTTTTATCGTCAATTATACTGTTTTACATTTGGGTCTTGATCATTATTTTGATAAGGATTTTACACTAGTTAAAGTAAACATATGCATTTTAATATTTTATCAGGATTCATATGGTCTTTAAAAATGTAAGAACATCAATATTGTAAAAGTTATATTTAACTTAAAAATTAACATTTTGACACCAGATATTTTGAGTTAATGAAATTAAATATTTTATCTCTTAAGTTTTTGTGCCCCCATTTCAGTATCTTAAGGATCTTACGAGCTCTGTTTAAAAAGAGATAATCAGATATACATAAGAAAGCAAAAATAACCATAGTAGCAGTATTTGGTGGTAAATGTAGCTTATCGTAAATGAAGAATATGCTGTGCGACATTTTATGGTGAATTTGCGAACGTATAAGTTTCAGAATGTATCGAAACATTAGGATGCTATTTGCTAATCATCTTTATCCAAAGAAAACGATGTAACCTAAATATCTAGTAGAATGAAGCGATTTCTTAGGCAATGAATCCTACAATTTGCAACATATTATTTCAATATCTTATTCTTAAACATAACATATTTCAATCTTTTTAAAATGCCACTAAACATTCAGCAATTCCTTGAGTTATAGAAAAAAGAAATATCGTAAATTATAGAAAGCCTTGTGAATGTGCATTAGAATTATTATACAATCTACATTTTATTTTTCAAGCACTTTTTTTTTCTTCAAATTTTCTTGCCTAGAAGACTCGATTAAAACTGTAAGAATGATTATCCCTACAATTTTGTATATAGCTATAATAAGTTATGCTCATTTTATTTTAGTATAAAATCCTCGAATAAATATAGTAAAAACAGTGTAATCTAAACAATATCAGATAAAAAGTTCATGTATTTAAATTCTGAAAACTATCATAAATAATTTATAAATCGATTCAAATTTACTTTTCAAAGGAAATTAAAATAATATTTTTTTTTGCTTTTTGGACAGAAATCCCCTAAAAAAATTGTTTATGGCCTGGAAACTTCGAGATATTTTCTATTAACAATAAATTAAGCCCCTCCGAGCAATCACTGAACATTATTTCAATTTTTTTACTATCAGAGTTTGGTTGCGTAGCAACCTAGTAAAATTAAGCACTCCTCTTTTGAATTAGTCAATGGGTTATCTTAAAATATTTATTTGCGCAGGCGACTTTTTTTGGCGGTTTTCTGGACTATCGCCAAATATATAAACATTTATTGCGGCCCAATTTACCACCCAATTTTTTTAAAATTTTGTCTACCCCCACTAATTCAAGGGTTTAGATTCCAAATATGTAAAAAAAATTATATGTTTATTCAGAGAAAGTACGTTTTTGTGTCTGATTTCGTAACTTAATTAATAGTTAGCACTAATTAATTAACATATTTGAGGTCACCCCCAGGAACCATTAAGATTGACACTTAGTTCGTGAAATTCCGATCATTAGAACGAAAGTTATTCAGGGTGATTCGTTTTTTTTTTTGCGGACTGTACATAAATTTTTTTATAGCACTAAAATTGAACTACTGTCGCAACTGTATATTTGACGCTATTTTTACCGAGGACAAGCACTGAAACATTTTTGCCACATGACCAGCACACAACCACCGTCCGTTTGGTTGACCTTTATTCGAGCAATTAGTTTTAGGGAGCCGCGACGTTGATTAGTTTGAAAACCCTTTGAATAATGCCATAACATTAAAGATGAAACTTTTAAAACTTACATTCACACATTTTCTTCTTAGGATTGAATTTGTAACGTGGCATGTCACATGTGCAGGCTTTTTTACTTTGAATGAATTCACACTTCACTGATCCCGTGCACCATGGTTGTCCTTCTTTGCAATCATCACACCGACACTCTTAAAAGAAGAAAAAAAAACGATTTAATTCATGAATTTTAAATTCATAAATCCTGTAAGAAATAGTTATGTGGACTTCATAAATGCAAATTTGCATGGCCGTTGAGAATGATTTCACTTCGAATTTCACTATCTGGTCAGAAGTATCCAATGCTAATAATAATGAACTCTTAAGGTGACCGTAGGGTTTACTTTTGACCAGATAGAGTAAAAATTAAGGATATAGGAACTCTCTAACAATTACACTTACTTTTAAATTCAATAGCAAATTTAATAAATATGTACAGTGCAGAAAAAAATAAACATACTACCCGGAATAACTTTTGATCTAATGATGTGGTTTTCACGTTCTAGGACTCAATCTTAATTTTTCGAAAGGGTGATCTCAAATATGCTCATAATCAGTGCAGACGATATTTTAAGCGACTAAATCATTCACAAAACTCACTTTCTCTGAAAAAAACGTACCTTTTTTCGACGGATTCGGATTTCTGACCCCAAAATAAAAGGGATACCGCGATCTTTAAAAATACAACTTTTTTAAATGATTTCTCGGGAGCTATTCGACCGACTTCACTCACAGTTTGAAATTGCATGCTTTAAAATTATGTAAAAAATGCGTACCTTAAAACTTTCGTAACTATTATATAAAAAAGAAAGTATAAAAAAGAAAAATATTTGAAAAAAGTTATTTTTGTATGGTTCGTTTATTCAATTATCTTTGAATAAACGAATTTTATAATTGTTTGCAACGATTTTTCAATTCGCTTAAAAAGCAATAAATAGAATAATAAAAAAACAAAATTAATATTAAGAGGGTCCAAATTTTGGACCGCCTTCCTGACCAAACTATTGTAATCGTATTTTCCAAATTACGAGCACCTTCTTTATCTTGGGGATCAGAAATCCAAGACCATCGAGAGAAAAAAGTTATGTTCATTCAGAGAAAGTACGTTTTTGTGTCTGATTTCGTAACTAATTAGCATATTTGAGGTCCCTTCTTTGAATCATTAAGAATGAGTCCTAGGATGTAAATATCCGATCTGTTGATCAAAAGTTATTCAAGGTGTGTCGTTCAATTTTTACACACAGTATAATATTAGTGATATAGTTCAAGAGTTATAGTATTACATATGCTTGAATCACGGATTTGTCGAGGTAGATAAAACAATTTAAGATTTAACCTTAAAATCTTTGCTTACGGTGTACCATGCTGCACCATCACATGTGGTCCACATGTTGTATGCAAAAGGTGAAAATTATTATTTACGCGTGGCAGTATAAATATTGATTCAACAAAGAAATGATTCAAATCAGCATTACTTTAACAAAATTTTATTTAAAACTGAGCATGTGGAGAAAGCTTTTATCTACTTTATATAGTATGTTTCATTATTTTTCTTTTAAAAAAAACACTTAGGGTATATTTGCGATTTAACAATAGCTTTTAAGCGATTAAATGTAAGATCTTTAATTACATCATTCACTAATTGGAATAAAGTAAAAGACCTTTAATTAAATCGCTCATTAAGTATATTTTTATCGATTAATTTTTATTAAATCGCTTTTATTAGATTTGAGTCGTTCTTCCGGTATTTCCAATAATTCAATTTAGGACTTGAAGAAAGCTTATTGAAAGTATACTGACCTAAATTTACAGCTTATATAAGCTTTAAGCCCTAGGTCTTTAACGTGGGCGCTTTTACCCCTGGTAGACATTCTAGAAAACTAGGAGGTAGAAAAGCTTGGTAGAAGATGTATAAGAACTTGCACGCAGAACAACATTTTTTAAATGCTGAGTAAATTTTTTACTTAATAGTTTCGTATGTATCAAAAATTCAATACATCATTAACTTTGTATTAAATACATGTATAATTTATTGATTATTATTAATATTGCGTATATATAATATGTGCAACACAAAAAGCTTCAATTAATCTACTTATGTTATTTCTTTTCTGTAAAACCTTTCCTTAATTTATTATTCAAAACGAAATGCTTTCTCATACTTTTAAATTAACATCCAGTTCTTTACTCTATTTTTGGCTCAACTGTGCATAATTAAAAATAAGACATTTTTCCCTTAACTCTTGGTGGGAATCGCGTGACCTATTTAATAAACTAATTGTTATTACTAAGATTTCTTTCTTTCCCTAAATTGAGACACTTTACGGATTTTCTTTGCAAGATTTTCCCTAACATATAGACTGAAGCAGGTTGAAATCGTGGCTTTTTCTCTCTGGTCCTTCATCTGAAAATGATTAAATTGAATTAAATTGCTCATTTTTGAAATTCTCTGCCTGTTTTCCTGCTCTTGACCAACTGCCTTCATTTTATTTATATATATATATATATATATATATATATATATATATATATATATATATATATATATATATATATATATATATATATATATATATATATATATATATATATATATATATATATATATAATACATCCATTTTGAGTTTTTAATTGCTCTTCGGTTTTGAAACGTAATCTAAAAATAAAGATTAATTGCAGACAAAATTTTAAGAAAGCGAAGAAACTCTCACCTTTGCATTTATTTTCGTCATAGTCGAATTCATATCCCCATGGGCATTTACAAAATGCTTTGAAATTCCTCTTGTCAAAATCACAGGAGGCATTTTTGTCTTTATTGCAACTTAGATCGCTGCAGCCATTGATTGTTTCACACGATGGTCCACTAGTTCCAGGCAAACATATGCACTCATCGTTGTAGCATGATGCACCATTATTACACGAGTTTGTGCTGTTGCATTTAGCTATAAAATATTAAAACCAAAACCTAATGTAAAAATTTACAAACTTTAACTTATTACATAGTTTTTAAAGGCATTTTAAAAATTCCGCCATTGCATATGATAGTTGTTTTCTTAGGCAAATTAGGAAGTATGGGAACTATTATATATTTAACTCAGGTACTGTATACGGAACCTAGTCATCACTTTAGGCAAGAAAAGTATAAAAAATATTATTTGGGGGCTATCAATCATAAAAAAAGAAACATCTAATTATTTTTTTTAGTCTTTTTTTTCTTGAGAGTAAGTAAATATCAAGGTGTCTAACCACGGTCGTTAAAGTTTTCCTGATCATTATTCCAAATTCAATGATTTAACAAGGATGCCACAGGCGACTAAAAATGCAAAAAATAGTTGCCAATAAAAAGCAGAAATCTGTTAAAAGAGAATAAAGTTAGCAATTTTTTTCAGCATTTTTATATCAGTTTACTATTAAAGGTGAGCCGACCGGCCTGTGTAGGGATCAGGGAACTGGGCTTGAATCAGAAAGGTTTCGGGTTTGAATCCCGGTCACGGCATGGATGTTCGTTCCTTTTCTGTACTATCTGTCCTTAGTGTAGGAGCAACGTTGGCCCACCTTGTATGGTGCCCCTGAAAGAGTGGCCAACAAAACTACCCTTCAGATACCTGTATGACGAAAGGTCATTCTCCATGTGGGCATTGAGAAAAAAATTCAAAAGCTATTGCAGAAAGAAACAGTGGGGAACAAAAGATGATGCGAAAAGGCAACAAGCTGAAAAGGCATACCGTCGTAGTGATGAAGTTTGCTGTGCTTGGAGATGTTGACTTGCACTCAAGTAGAAAAACATAGGAGATGCAATTTCCTATGACTGAATACCCAAAGGTAAACAGCTAAAAAGACGAGTAGAACCACTATGTTCCGTCATGCTTTGCTGATGTTGCCTTTCTTAGGCAGAAGAAATCTGACGATCTCGACTACCTCAGGGTAAATAAAAAGACTTTTTAAGTCTTGGCAAGTCATGATGCCTTATCCCGAGTGGTATTAGGCCTTTTCTGTAGCTGCGCTTTAACACGTTCACGCCGGGAAAAGTGAAAATACTGATACGGGAAAAAGAGAAATTTCTAAAAGAAGAACTATTACAAAATTAGATAATATTCGGGAGGAGTTAATCTATTCTGAACAATAACAATTCACTGTAAGAAAATTTATCACGGCGAAGAAACAATTCAATATAAAAATTTCATCCGTTAAAAACAATTGGTAGTTATGGATTTTTATTATACCCGGGAAAAAAAACTAAAAAATGAAATTTATTTGTTACCAGTTTTTACTCCGGTGCGCTGCCAAGATGAGACGATCTAGCGTGACCCACCGGTGGGTCACACCGGCGTGAACGTGTTAATCTGATCTCCCTGGCAGTGAAGTTAGCTGGATGAGGCTAACCTCAGTTACAACACAAGGTAAGCTCGGATTGGTTCTTAGTGCAGGAGTAGGGTCCCGATGAATTTCAAGCGATGAATTTCGTGATTTTGCGTTGCTGTTCCTCAACGCATGACCGAACATTTAGCAACGGTAGGTAGCATTTGGGATTGTCGCCAGCCACCATCTGTATTTTTCCATGGTGATGGAGTTTCTCTCGCTATTGTTGAGGTTGTAGATACTCCTGTGGTGATCAGTGTTTTCTAGGATGACAAGAAAAATTGGGAGATCCACGTAACATAGAGGTTCATGGATTTTGCCGATTCCTCTCCTGAACTTAGCTATTTTGGTGCAATTCTTTCACAGGAAATCTCGCCAGGCTTCAGTCTTGAAGTCGGATGCAGCGATGCCAACTGCTCCGGACACGCCAAAATAATTAAGAAAACGGTAAATAACTTCAAACTAAATTTTGCAAATATTTAAATATTTTTTCTTGCTTTTTAAAAGGTATAGCATGACTTAAATAACATAAAGTGGTGAATTACATAAGCCTACGAATTATTTAGAAATAGTGGTGGATAAAAAATTACTAAATTGAATTTATTTAACTAAGAATCACAATTGATAAACCACCACTTTAAAATATATATTTGCTGTCAGGAGCAAGTTGGTATCTCTGCGGATAACTCTTTGAAAATAACTTTCAAATTTTTATTCGTGATTTCACAAAAAAAAATTTCAGTTTAAATATTAATTATTTATAATGTATGCCATGGTGGTAGTTATCATTGAATAATTAAATATATTAAATAAATATATCAGCAAGAGCAAGAGGGGGCATTTTCCGTAGAGTTTAATATTTAATTTAGCTATAAGTTATACAAATCTTTTATTGAGTCTGACATTTTCAATAGTAATTAGTTTTCAAAAAGAAGTGTTAATTAACAGAGTCATCAGTATTTTGTCTTCGGAGCATGTAGAGTAAAAACCAAACCTTCGTCAATAATCTATTATGGTAGCTCCAATGCTTTAATTTTACGTTTTATTAAATGAAGGCAAAATTACCAAAAATTCCAAAATCGTTAGTTTTTGATTATCAACTGCTTTATAAAATATTATACAAAAAGGGCAGGAAACTATTCTTCCTATATTCTTTTTCTCGGCTTAGAAACTGACTGTATATCATAATTGCTAAAAAAATTATTTGTAATTGATATTTTATTTTTCCCAAAAACTAACTGTAATAAAATTATTTTCTTACATGTTTTTTTGCTTTTTTCCGTGTTGAAATGTATGTTAAAGTGACAATTCTGGTAAATCGTAGGTTACCGGTAAAACCGAGCTTTTACCAAAGCGGCTTGGTGAAAGTCTGAAACATGCCTTAATGTTATTACGCCTTATTACCAGGCATTCTCAGAAAAGCCTAAGAGTTATCTAGTCACTTTGGTAAATCCTAGATATTACCTGTAAAACCTCGAATTTACCAGACTTCAGGCATTTTTAGTAGCATATACATATTAGCTTTCAGTTCCATTTTTAGTGCCGCGAGCAGTCCCAGATGCCTAGCTGAAGGTACGGGAACCTATTTTTAGTATAATGAGCAAAGCGATGGTAACAAAGTAGGCAATAATTATTTTATCTATGCAAATGCTGCACATTAAGTAAAGGCACTGGTTCCCAATTTTTCGGTTTTTCTGGAAGATTTTATTTTCATAATTAAAGTGGTATCAATGCTCATGTTATTACGTTAAACTTTCGGAATTTTAATAAATATAAATGAGTTTTACTATCACTTCATGTAAATACATACAACAAATGTAAAAAGCATAGTTGGCTTTACGGCAACAAATTTCTAACTCGTCCAAATATAATCCATCCATCATGATTATATAAGTAGTTGTAGTGGAACATTATGTGGTCAGCAGACTGTGTGGTGCCGACCGGCCTGTGTAGGGGGCAGGGAACTGTCCTTGTATCAGAAAGGTCCTGGGTTCGAATCCCGGGCGAGGCATGGATGTTTCTTTCTCTCTCTCTGTGTTCTATGTCCTTTCTCCTTTGTGTGTGAATGTAACCCACCCTATAAACGGGTTGTGGTTGTGTGAATGGCGTGGCAAAAGTCGAATTCCTGGCCATAGATGGCGCCACTGAAAAAAAACAGGAACAATCGCACCCCCCACTGCCTAAACAGGCATGTGGCAAAAAAAAGACTGTGTGGTGGCTGTTATTAGAGTTTAAGAGCCCTGCTTGAGTAAATAAAACTAATGAAAATTATAAGGAGCATCTTGCTCTAAACTATGTGTGGTTGAATTTCGCTTGAAGGTCAACGTGGGGAAGCGCTTGATCAGGTTTTCTGTATTGCAATTGAATTTGATGCTTTGAATGGATCTGTAAATAATTATTTATGTTGATAGTTGTGATATGAGGCGTCGGATGTGAAGTGAACAGCTATTGGTCTAAATTTTACATCTTTTTAATTTTACTTTGGTGACCGGCACTGAGTTTGTTCGTAGAGTCACGGAGGTCAACGGTAACCGGCGAAGCCAAGATTAATAGAAATACATAATTCGAGTAAATGTTTAATTTTTTTAATAATATTATCGTTACTAAAATGGTTTGAAGAAATTAATGCAATATCGAACACGCCACACAAAAATAGTTTAAAAATACTTAGCGATGCCAGCTTGCTCCGGACAGCGAATAAATATTTTCAAGTGGTAGTTTATCAATTGTGATTTTTTGTTAAATAAATTTAATTTAGTAGATTTTTGTTCACCTCTATTTCTAAACAATTCGTTGGCTTATATAATTCACCGCTTTTTTCAGATTTGTCATGCTAAACCTTTTGAAAAACAAGCATAATCTGTCTAATATTTTCAAATTTTGTTTGTAGTTATTTACAGTTTGGTCAGACGGGCAAGCCATGTAAAATTAGCACGGCATTCAACGTGTTAATCTAGATTCTTTTCGATATTGCTTTGAATTTCTTTTTAACACATACTAATGTATAAGTTCTTCAGCTAAATTTTAAACATAAAGTCAATCAAAGAAATTTTTTACAATAACAATATTGAATACAATATTTTCAATTCTTACAAAACTGAAATGAAGAAAGAGCACTTACCGTTTAAAGTTCCATACTTAATCTTATCATATATGTCTTCATCGTTTATTATCAAAAGTTGTTTTCCTTCTAAATCGTCACATTTTATATCGGTACACTTAATTTTTGGTAAAACGAAACACAAAATAACGATACTAATATGTTTCAGAAATACTGCAATTTTCCACATCATTATAATTTTGATAAGATGAGTTAAATAAGAGTCATGGTTATTAGGTTAAACTGAATTTTGATAATTGTTTCTTTTATTTTATATGAACAAAAAATAACACCTACTTATAATCGCTGATAATAAAAGATAAAAAGATCGGTGAAATTATCTGATAATGTTTATCATTTGACGCAAAAAAGTTAATTTCATTGAAAGGGTTTTATCAATGAATAGAGACGACAGCGAAGAAGGAGTTAATTTCGGTGTTTTGAACTATAATACTTTTCCAATTTGTTACAAACTTAACAATTTAATTTAAAGCTTGTACTTGTTTACCAGATAACAGGTTTTTTCAGGCTCAAAAAGTAGTAGTAGTGGTAAAAAGTAAAAGTAGTCTGGCTCAAAAATAGTCGAAGTAGTAAAAGTTGTAAGCAAAAGTAGTAGAGTAGCTCTGAAAGTAGTGAAAGTAGTAATCAAAAAGTAAAAGTTCAGAAGTAAAGCAATGAAACAAGCACCAATATTTTAATACATTAATGACCACGAATATTATATTTTATAAAATATAAAAAAATACTCAAAAATTTGATCGACATACTCAGGGGAGGGATTAAATGCATCGAGAAGAGAAAAACATGATCGGAAACGTCTTCATTCGCCGATAGGTGGTGCTGTTCACAAAAGCATTGGATGAAAGAGATCTACATTGCCACAGTCATTTGAGCTGTCATCGCTCGTAGAGGAGTAGGCAACGTTTTACGAAAATGGAGCTGGCAGATATGCACATGATCTACGGATTGACAGAAGGAAATGCACAGACAACTAAAAAAATTGTATTGCGAAAATAGCAGCAAAAAGATTGTATTGTGAAAGTTACACCCGGGAAGATGCACTGGAACCCCGGATGTTTATTGATTTACATCACAATTTCATAGCTGCCAACTCTTCCGGTTTTCCCGGAAGATTTTATTTTCATATTTAAAGTACTAGCGAAATTCATGTTATTTCACTAAACTTTTTGAATAATAATAAAAACTTTAAATCAGTTTGACCACCACTACATATAAATAATTACAACAAATATATAAAAGCGTATTAGTCCTTACGATAGCGTATTTCTACCTGATTAAAATATAAATATATTTTTGAGGAAGATAGTTTTTCCGTAATTGTTTTACTACCACTTGGAAAATCCATTCTCGCAAAGAGTGAATGTTGGCTGGTATGCAATTTGTATAAATATGAATCATTACATGGTACTAGGCATAGTGAGGGTGCGCCAGCGCCACGAGTGACTCATAGAACAAAATGTGTTGTATACAGATCGAAAGAATCTGATTACTAGCGTACTCGCGTAGCTGCTGACTTAAAATAATCTTAGAGTAGCGTTCATTGTGCTTATTAACATAAATGCTCACACCCATACCATCCTCAAAAAGAAACCATTCTCAAGAGGTTTTTCTTTTTTATAACATACAAAAAGCAGAACTTGTTAAGTTATAGTGTTATAGAATAGGTTGAACATCTTTCCTTTTTTGGAAGATCATCTAACTAATGAGGCAAACATAAACATTCAAACACCAACAGTTAAGAGGTTCCGCCTCAAACCGGTTGTAAACTTCCTTGCGTAATTGAGGTACGACTTAGGTAATTTTTTTCCGTCGCACGAACTGGAGATGATCAATGACAATGATCTATGGATGGGTGATCGTGTAAAGCTAAGGGTGGTGGCGCTAGTGGTTAAATTGCTCTCGCAAGATTTCCGGATTACTGCTTCCGATATATTTTTACGCCGCAGATTGAAAAAACGCGTCATCATATTATTGCAGTATTTCACATGTACCGAGTTCTTTCTTTCAGCCTTTAAACTTCAGCATTATCATATTAATATTATAATCATTCTAATTAGGCTAACTTAAAAAGATATTTTTAAAGATATTTTTGGCGACATTTTATTCAAATGTAGCCAAATAAGGCATAAAATACAAAACATGGCAAACCTTGAGAATTATTCACAATGAGATATTAACTTTCCAAAATTTTTTTTGGCCTTTCGACCTCTGAGAATCAATACATTTCTGAAAGCTCTTATGAATGGTACAATTATGTTTAGATTTGAACCCAAATTACAATAACAAAACTGCATAGAATATTAGGCTTGTTCACACATCACCTCCTAGTCATAACATAAGCGGAGGGATATACCGGAAATTTTCTAAATTTCTTCCGGTTTAAGGATGCTTGTTATTGTTTACATTAGGCCACCCATCCTGGCGATGGTTTGGGAAACATTACCGTAGATGATTCGAAGGCATGTCATCGCAATTTTAATCCTCTGTAGAGAGGATTTCACTAGTAAGGTCACTTCCGTGATTTAGACATAGATCTGAAGAGAAGGACATTTTCTGCAGATACCTGTACCCATGGTACTGCTCAGCAACACAGGACTTTCGATTGCACAGATTTTACGAACACGTATATCGCACGTACTCGTTGGGTCTTAGAGGAGTCGAAGATCAAGCCCTGGCCCCACCGGACTAGAGTCCGATTCATAGACTCTCATGTGCAGTTGAAATAAATCTGTTTTTTATATTTTCATTTTTAGAAAATTCTCTTGAAATAGATTTTTAAATTTAAAAAAAAAATTTGAAAAAATAACGAAACAATTTATTTCTTTTTGCGAAACAAGTGCCAAGAGAAAAAATAACGAATGAATATTCAAATCCATTACTGTTCCACCTACCGATTCGGCACCGGAGGAGAGAAAAAATCGCATATGCGAAATCGGATATATGTCCACGAGAACCAGATCACATTGACGTGCAATCGCATACAGTGAGAATGGTCAATATCATTGATGATCTTCCGTTATGAAATTCGTGATTACATCCCACAACTTAATTGAGTAGCAAGTGTTGGAAGTACTGACGAATCGAACACAGTGACATACGACAATCGTATAAAATTGGGATCTGCGGATGGATAGATGGTTTGTGAATGTGTCCTTTTTGAATAACGGGATGTGACGTATGCATGTTGTCTCCAAGTCATCCTCACTAATGTTTCCCAATCCGTCGCAAATAGCCCATTGTGCAGTTTTAGTGCAACGTAAATAAATGTACCAGTACGTATCTTCAAGGGAGTGTTGTTACATCTCAAATGCTGGTAACAATCAAAGCCTTATGGATTGATTACTTTCTCACTCATCAATCTGCTTCCTGCTGTTTCCTGTGTGGAATGTTATGTAGTTCATTGTAGTTTGCTTACATGCCAGATATTGTGGAGTATCGTTATCCAGTGCGAAAGTTATTTGCAAGTATAATTTTTACAGCACAGGATTTGCATACGTAAATGCAATTCATGCATGTGCTAAATTTTCTTACTAGGCAGCAAAGATGGGCATTTGTCTTTCAGAATAATGAATAAGGAATGATGAATAATTATTCAAAATCTTCCTGAATAATGAATAAAGATTTATTCATTAGTCAGAAATATATATATATATATATATATATATATATATATATATATATATATATATATATATATATATATATATATATATATATATATATATATATATATATATATATATATATATATATATATATGTGTGTGTGTCTTTCTATATATATATATATATGTGTCTATATATATATATGTGTCCAGTCCTTTGTGGCACTATGGAATTGTAGGGTCATCGGATGGGATACTTTCACTGGTTTCAGGGAGACACTCTCCAGCATTCCAGGCGCGACGAGGTACCAGTAGTACGGGTGGAAAATCGCCATCCTTCCTTCCTTCAACGTTTTTTTCACTGCCGATTTTTTTTTCTCCTCCGGGGGTGATGGAAAATTTCAACGTAGCAGTCAGCCGGTCCAAAGATTTCCTCAGCAAGCAACTATGCTGCCGGCTTGTAATAACAGGGCTCCAACTCTGTTATTAGTGTTGTATTTAGCTTGAAATAATTGCAGTCATAAGCCATCAGACGTTCTAAACAGGTTTATTAAATGTAGGCTGGTATTGCTACAGTTGACGTCCAAGCTCCCTACGGGAGGGGAATGGACAAGACTCCGAACAATTCCGGCACAGCTTATCAGGATCACATTATGATGAAAAGGACACGCAAAACTATGCGCTCTTACGTTTTATACCAACATAGATTTGGAGTAAAAAGGCACATTCGTACATTCCTTGTAACCTTACGCATTAAGGAAAAACATTTCTGCTTCCTTATATGGAATTGAAAAAGGGAACGATTCTAAAAATAACTCTTCCCTGTAGAATTCAAAAATTCTACATGTTTTATTTACCTTTAACTTTTTAAATTTCTTTTATTTTTGGTAAACTTTATTATTTTTACTTATAAGAGTTCAGTTTTTTTTAGGTATTTAATTTAATTTAAATTTTAGACTAATAACTTTTTCTTTTTAAAGATTTATTTAACTGTTTCTTTGAATAATAGTGAACAGGTTTGTTTTTTTTAAAAAACATTTGTTCAGTTAGTTTCTTTTTTAGCAGACAGGTGGCAGCATCAATCATGACTTAACTTCAGTTTATCCAGTTGAAGTTTTTTTTTTCTTCTGCTGATTTGATATGTTTGTATAATTAAATTTTTAAATTTGGTTAAATAGTTAAATGATTAAGTTATTTCACAACATATGCAAGGTATTTTTATTTTGTAATTATCTTTCAATTTTTGTTAAAATAATTTTATTTTTGAAAAATTATTTCTGTTTGTGAGTTTTGAGGTGTTGGCAATGGTGGCGTTTTTGGAAAGTATATAAAAGGAAGTGTGCGCGGTGTGCAAAAAAGCTTGCTCTTTCTCGCTCTCCTACCTGATAGACGTCGTGCTCCACGAGGTTTTGGCTGAAGAAAGAAAGCCATGTGGAATTGGAAAGAAACACGTGCCAAGCGGCACAGAAGCTTACATGATTAGTATGAAAAGAAGATAAAATGGTGATCAAGATCTTGTTCATTTAACTCCATGAGGAAGTGCCAGCAAGTCCGTGCCAGGGGGCACGTGGTATGATTTCGTTTCCTTTTTAATTGCAATAGTAATAGTGTGTATGCAGCTACCGGACAGTTATTTTTCATCTAATGAACTTTTAGTTTAACAAATTGTAAACCTTGCCAACTACCCTGCATTTTAAAACCTTAAAACCTAAAATTATATTTTATAATCCTGATAATATATCCTGATAACCATGCTATTATAATAAATAATTTTTTTTTATCTTAATGATTGGAGTCATTTCTCAACAAAATATTGGTTTTCCTTTTTTCCCATTGTATTTAAACATGTTTTAGGTAATGAAGAAAGGGGGGGGGGTATTTTTTGTTTCAGCATGTGTATTCTAAAGCTTTAGGTAAGTGATTTTTTTTTATAAATAAATCCTTTTTTTGATTCGAACCTTTTGGCAAATTTAGGTTAATTTGTTTTTTTTTTGTTCTTTTGTGTACTAATGTTAATATTTTTAAAACTATACGATCTTTATGTTTTTTTTTTTGTTGTTTTCGGCCTAAACTCTAACTAATTGTACCAAAATTTTTACTCACGGTACATCCCTTGAAATATAAATCTATTTATATTTCAATGGTATGTTTTCAGCCTTGAATTCCCAAAATAGAATCTCTCTACGCTTATTATTTAACAAAGACATTTTTTGAAAACGAAAGAGATTTAATTCTTTTATTAATACAAAAGTATTTACCTTTTGTATTACATATATATATATATATATATATATATATATATATATATATATATATATATATATATATATATATATATATATATATATATATATATATATATATATGCATACAGGGTAATTAAGTGCTCATATATGTACAACATATTTATGTATTCACGCAGTAACTATTTTTACAATTATTCTTTAGATTATGATTGCTGGTAAAAATGACTGCCTATAATCGTACATTTTGATAACATTGATTACTTAAAATAAAAGATTTCGGTCACTTGTTACCAAATACCAGATTTTGCGTCTTGTAGTGATTACAGGTAATCATAATCGCTTTTTATCTAAAATCATTACTTGTAACTAATAAAAATAATTATAGGTAGTTTATTACCATGTACGTTTTATTTGTAGCTGTCATAATCGTTGTGAATTAAAGTATTCCGAGCCCATTTTTGTTGAGCAGTGAAATTATTCAGTTATTCTTGACTAATGAATAAGGAATATATATATATACATATATATATATATATATATATATATATATTTATATATATATATATATATTGTACTGTGTGCATTTGGCATTGTACACGTGTACCTAAATACATTCGACATGTATTTATTTTAATTATGAGCATACATTTATTATAGTGCATGCATATATTGGACGCATATGCATTGAACATGAGTGCAAACAGATTTATCCAATGAATATGTACAATGTGTTTATCTAAATTTAATTACAATACAATGTGTACAATTTACATAAGTTTTCTAAATTTCACAATTTTATTTATAACGACCATTAATAACAACTCTACCTATTTAAATGACTAAATCAAGCGATATTTAAAATCAATAGTCAGATTTAATCATTCTACATCATTTAAAAAATATTTGAATAAAAAATCCTTTTCAAGTATTTTTATCAAATTTTTGAGGAAATTTACTTTTATAAAACGTAATACATAGTTTAGAGAAATGTTTACATGGCAAAAAAGCGTTTAATTTAAGTTAAAATTATATTTAGGAATGTAGAATAAGGTATGGTTTTAAAAATGATAAGAAATTGAGTTTTATAGATATTAGAATAAAATTTTGTCAATGTCAGCAAGGATGTGAATTTTACGCAGCTTCATGACAATCAAGAAAACTGCATTCGGCACGATGTACATAGAATTGTCAGAAAATCAATAAAATGGACAGAACGATACCATTGGAGGGTGGGGGGGGGGGAACTTTACAGCTATTTTAGTTTCTAGTCAATTTTCGTGTTATTTATGTATAATGAGAAGAAAAATTTAAATAACTCCATATAGTTCAAAGGAGAGCCCCCAAAGAAGTTTTTTCCCCGGGCCCCAATTAGCCTAAGTTGGACCCTGGCTGCGCTGTGTTAATTCGGATCGGAGAATAGGTGTCGTATAAATTTATTTTACTGTTGGCTACAAAAGGTGTATCAGATAATCTTAATTTATTATATTAATTTAATGTTTTTTTTTCTTTAATATTAATTTTAGATTAATTTTATCAAATAAATTTAATTTAATAATTTTATTTGGAAGTCTTCATTTGTAAGTGTTGTATTGTTTTATTTGTGTTTTATCATAAAATTTAAAATTAAATTTCAATGACAAAACATGCTCATTGCCCCCTTACCGCCCAAAACATACCCAACGCCCCAATAGCGCCCAAAACAGGTTCACAACCCCTCAGCATGCTCCCAACGCCCCCAAGGGGCGTTACCGCCCCCGTTGAGAAAGAATGGTTTAGAGAAATCTTTACATGGCAAAAAAGCGTTTAATTTAAGTTAAAATTATATTTAGGAATGTAAAATAAGATATGGTTTTAAAAGCGATAAGAAATTGAGTTTTATAGATATTAGAACTAAATTTAATCAGAATGAAACCACTTTCTTCTTAACAATAATTTGGAAAATAATAAACAAACCAAAAAATAAATGAAGTGCAAGAAAAGAAAGGAAATCGCTCTCCTAACAAAGAGAATATTTATATTTTTAACGTTTTCTTTGAAATTATTGAGAAAATGCAATTTGATGACTCAGTCATTTATATTTTGTATAAGTAATTTACATATACAAAGCAATGAGTAAGTCTAGCAACAAAGTATGAATTATTTTTAATCTAAAAGCAATCGAAAAGTCATTTGAAATAACTATAAAATAGACTCAAATAAAGCTCTTTAAAACTAAAATTCGAAATTCGCGCATCATAAATATATCGAATTAAAATTCTTGGCGTTTTCAAAACTTTTGAAATTCGTAGTGATAACCATCAAAAGAAGGAATCAATAAACTACATTGATCTAAATTTGGTGAGTTCAAAACTTGAATGCGCAACATTTGGAAATAGAATTAATCGTATTCTTTAGCATAATATAAAATATTACTTGAATAAAAACAAATGACGCTAGTTTAATAACAAATGAATATACCTGTATTCCTTTAGAACAACTTAGCTGATATTTAATAGAGAATCTTAAAATTGAAAAAAGGAGTTACGTATAAGATTTTTTCTGCTTAATATTTGTAATTTACTATTTCATTAAATGTTTCAATGTTATTTTAAGAAATTTTGCACCTTCAATATCTTACTACTTTTTCTAAAAATAAATAACAGTCTTTTCAGCTTCATAGATATCAGAGTAAGAATATCGTTTTGTCTTGCTATTGCTTGCGCATTTGCAAAATTCGCAAGACTAGCAGAAAAATAATGAAAAGAAATACAAATATGTTTCTGAATTCTGCATCAAGTTGGCCGTTATAATTATTTAAATATTCAATATGTTAAAAAAAGTTTCTATTCTTTAAAATTTTCTTATAAAAAATTGTACCTTGGATGAAAAAAAAAGTATATAAATTAAATCAATTCTTATTTATATTGCAAACAATAAAGTTATCAGAGCGATCTAATTTAATCATATCAGAAGTGTATTACAGTAAAAACAACAAACAAACAAACAACACACATTAAAAACAACATTACAGCGTAAAAAAGGCTTTTATTATTTCCAATTTCCGCAGCGGGTTAGAGCATTAAAATATCAATACAACATCCAAAAAGCTTTCTTTCATTTCCAATAACCGAAGCATATTAATACATTAAAGCATCAATAATGCATCAAAAAACCTTATATTATATCCAATTCCCGCAGCGAGTTAGAACATTAAAACATCAATACAACATCAAAAAAGCTTATATCATTTCTAATAACCGAAGCATGTTAATACATTAAAGCATCAATAATGCATCAAAAAACCTTATATTATATCCAATTCCCGCAGCGGGTTAGAACATTAAAACAGCAATATAACATCAAAAAAGCTTATATCATTTTCAATAACCTTAGCATGTTAATACATTAAAACATCAATAATGCATCAAAAAACCTTATATCCAATTCCCGCAGCGGGTTAGAACATTAAAACATCAATATAACATCAAAAAAGCTTATATCATTTCCAATAACCTTAGCATGTTAATACATTAAAACATCAATAATGCATCAAAAAATCTTATATTATATCAATTCCCGCAGCGGGTTAGAACATTAAAACATCAATATAACATCAAAAAAGCTTATATCATTTCCAATAACCTTAGCATGTTAATACATTAAAACATCAATAATGCATCAAAAAACCTTATATTATATCCAATTCCCGCAGCGGGTTAGAACATTAAAACATCAATATAACATCAAAAAAGCTTATATCATTTCCAATAACCGAAGCATGTTAATACATTAAAGCATCAATAATGCATCAAAAAACCTTATATTATATCCAATTCCCGTAGCGGGTTAGAACATTAAAACATCAATATAACATCAAAAAAGCTTATATCATTTCCAATAACCTTAGCATGTTAATACATTAAAACATCAATAATGCATCAAAAAACCTTATATTATATCCAATTCCCGCAGCTGGTTAGAACATTAAAACATCAATATAACATCAAAAAAGCTTATATCATTTCCAATAACCTTAGCATGTTAATACATTAAAACATCAATAATGCATCAAAAAAGCTAATATTATATCCAATTCCCGCAGCGAGTTAGAACATTAAAACATCAATACAACATCAAAAAAGCTTATATCATTTCTAATAACCTTAGCATGTTAATACATTAAAACATCAATAATGCAGCGAAAAAGCTTATATTATATCCAATTCCCGCAGCGGGTTAGAATATTAAAACATCAATACAACATCAAAAAAGCTTATATCATGTCCAATAACCGTAGCATGTTAATACATTAAAACATCAATAATGCATCGAAAAAGCTTATATTGTATCCAATTCCGGCAGCGGGTTAGAATATTAAAACATCAATACAACATCAAAAAAGCTTATATCATGTCCAATAACCGTAGCATGTTAATACATTAAAACATCAATAATGCATCAAAAAGCTAATATTATATCTAATTCCCGCAGCGAGTTAGAACATTAAAACATCAATACAACATCAAAAAAGCTTATATCATTTCTAATAACCTTAGCATGTTAATACATTAAAACATCAATAATGCAGCGAAAAAGCTTATATTATATCCAATTCCCGCAGCGGGTTAGAATATTAAAACATCAATACAACATCAAAAAAGCTTATATCATGTCCAATAACCGTAGCATGTTAATACATTAAAACATCAATAATGCATCGAAAAAGCTTATATTGTATCCAATTCCGGCAGCGGGTTAGACATTAAAACATCAATACAACATCAAAAAAGCTTATATCATGTCCAATAACCGTAGCATGTTAATACATTAAAACATCAATAATGCATCAAAAAAGCTTATATTATATCCAATTCCCGCAGCGGGTTGGAATATTAAAACATCAATACAACATCAAAAAAGCTTATATCATGTCCAATAACCGTAGCATGTTAATACATTAAATGCATGAAAAAGATTTATATAATTCCCGATTCTCGCAGCGGGTTAGTGTACTAAAAATCAATAAATAACAAAAAGGCTATGATCATTTTAAATTTCCGAAATGAATTAATACAATAAAACATCAAAAAGGCTTATATCATTTCCCGTAGCGGGTTAGTACATTAAAACATTAATACAATATCAAAGGGCTTATATCAGTTCCAATTGCTGTAGTGGGTTAGGACCTTAAAACATCAATAATACATCAAATATGCTTATATTATTTCCATACCCAGTAGCAGGTTAGTGAATTAAAACATCTAAATGCCTTATATCATGTCAAATTTCCGCAGTAGGTTAGTACATAAAAACGTCAATAAAACATCAAAAAGTTTTGATCATTTTAAATTCCCGTAGCGAGTTAGTACATTAAAACATCAAAAAGGCTTACATCATTTCCAATTCTCGTAGAGGAAGTGTACATTAAAACCACAATACAACATTAAAAAGGTTTACATCATTTCCAATTACCGTTGCGGGTTAAGTGCATTAAAACAACGATGAAACATCAAATAGGCATTTATCATTTCCAATTGCCTTAGCGGGTTAGAACATTAACGCAGCAATACAACATCCAATTTCTATTATTAATGGTTGCGTTAGCTGTATATGTATTTTAAGGATTCCATTTATCATTATAAAAAAAATAATCTGTCTAAATTAAAACATATATTCTAACTTTCTCAAAGTTATCATTTTTAGTTAATGAAGAACTGTATCATTCAAAAGTTTAAAAAATATGGTCTGAACATATTGAAATAATAATTTAATAAACTATTAAATATTCAAAACTTCTCAAAATTATGATTTTTATCTATTGATAACTGAATCGTTCTAAAATTAAAATACATAAAAGAAACTAAAAGAGACGAGAAAAAAGTGAAATTTAAAAGTATTTAAAGTTTCAGCATCATTAAAAGTGGAAAATATGGGGGAAGAGCAAACATTTTACTTTGTCTTCTGATTGTAACCTAATTGTTTCTCCATTAGAGAAAAGAGGGAGAGCATTACTATAATTGTTTACTTTTATCATAAATAAAAAAAAATTTAAATTATATTTTTAAAAATTTGAAACATTTTTGCGTCACCTTTAAAAATAGGTTGCTTGCAAGAGGCATGCAAAACTCAAATGCATGATGTTTGAAGAACTTAGTGTTACTTTTGTTTTATCAATAAGAAGAATAAGAAATTATAAAAACTGTTTTAAGGAAATCAGATTGAAATATTATATTATAATAACTATTACATAGGAAGGTAGTGGAAATCGTACTTTTTTTCACATATAAATGTTTATCACTATGCAATGATCATTAGCATTGACTTAGGTACTGGAACAGATTGAACTAACAAAATCCATTACTTGTCACTAATTACGAGATCATTGATTGACTAATCAGACAGAAGGCTCAGATATTGTTTTATCACAATTTCCATCCTAGATAAATTTTCCCCCCGTTGATTCAAGTATAAATGGAGACTTTTCAGGTTTCAAAAAGTCAGTTTAATTAAAGCCAGAACAGTAAAATTCTATTGAGCAATTATTGTAGTTTTCTCATAATCTTTACTGACATGATGAGAAATTACTTATTGGATGCAGGTCAGTTATCTCAGCCAGTTTTCGACAGTTTGGGTGCAGTACAGTTTAATTGGCCTAAAAATGAACATGTTCAGTAGTTCATATGTTTTCCTTTATCCTACTTACTACACGGTGAGATTTAAAACTGCAAACGAAGAAGGTAAGGTTCAGACAGCTACTCGAAGTTTTAAGCAAAATGTCATTTCAAGTAATAGTTAGCTAGCAAGCCAACAAGAAGAACATAACCAGTTAATTTGCTTAACATTTATGTATAATGTATTTAATAATCTGTACATTACTTTTATTCTTGGTTCATCCATACAAAAAATTTCGAACATCCAGAGAATTTTTTAAATTCAAAAAGAAAAGTTATGGAACAGATTGTTTTAAATAAGAATTTAACGCAAGTTCAAAATGGACTTGATTTTTCTGTATGGATCTGTATCGCCTTAAAAAAAATTCTCAAGTTATCCACTAGAAAAATCTGAAAACTAAATTTTGATTTTTTCTTTTCTTATTACTCAGCGAAGGTACATTTTACAAAGTAACAATTTAGATAGACAGGGTGTTTATAAAGTCGCGGGCCCATTTTAATGTTTAATAACTCATAAAATAATAAAGGTAGATTAAAATTAATAACATAAATGGTTAGATAGACTCAAAAAGTTTCATTACTCTTGTCAATGAACTTCCACGTGTGCCCCCTTCGTCGCACACTTGTTAATATCAAGATCACACGTGGGAACTTTTTCGAGAGTCAATTTCACGCCAGGTAGCGGCAAGCATGTCGGCATCCACAGAGGCTATTGCAGTTGTAATTCTGGCTCTTTGGTCATCAATGTTCGACATGATTCTCTTGTAAATATTTTCCTTTATAAATAAATCCCCAAAGAAAAAAGTCCAGCAGCGTTATATCAGGTGATCAGGACGATAGGCCTAGGCGGATGGCGTTTGCAACAGGTATGGTAGGGAGGAGAGAAGACGATGCTGATTTTCTGAAGCGCATAATGTTCTCCGACGAAGCATCCTTTCATGTTTCTGACATTGACAATCGCCATAATGTGCGCATATGGGGATCTGAAAGCCCCCCGCGAATACCGTGAGACATAAAGGGAATCCCCAAAGGTTAATGTGTGGTGTGGACTAATGCACGACCGAGTCATTGGGCCTATCTTTTTCACAGAAAAGACTGTCTCATCTGTCGTATACTTAGACATGTTGAAAAACTTCGTATTTCCACAACTAGAAGAGCTTCAGCCACATGTCTTTTTGCAACAAGATAGTGCACCACCACATCTGGGTATCATCGTTCGTAGCTCTTTGAATGATCATTTTCAAGGAAGATGGATTGGGAGATCCAATTCCTTGGCCACCCAGATCACCTGATATAACGCCGCTGGACTTTCTTATTTGGGGATTTATAAAGGACAATGTTTGCAGGAGGATCGTGTCGAACATTGATGACCTGAAAGTCAGAGGCATGAAATTGACTATCAACTTGATATTCTCCGTGCGACGAAGGGGGCACACGTGAAAGTTCATTGACAAGGGTCATGAAACTTTTTGAGTCTATCTAACCATTTATGTTATTAATTTTAATCTATCTTTATTATTTTATGAGTTATTAAACATCAAAATGGGTCAGGGACTTTATAAAAATCCTGCAATAGTGTTAAATTTAATAGTGTTTTAAATATAAGGTGTTTCATTTTAGTTGTACAAGAATTAGAATGGAAAGTTGGTCATGGAGTTAAAATACGATTTAGCAACTCAACTGATTTGAACGCTTATTATAATAATATGCTCTGAAAAAGGTGATAGTGAAGGCTATATAAGCAAAAACTCATTTACATATCAATTTTGGCGATGTTTCGGGCGCAACCATCGAAAGTAGGCGATTTCCATCAATAGAACAATAATACCTGCCGCCCAGCCTGTACCAAGAATAATAAACACTCCATTTAAATTTGATAACCTTATAGGTGATGCTAATGTGCTCTCAGAGTGACTCACATTTAAATATCTCTTTAAATCTTTTTTAAAGAAGAAATCTTCTTTGAATTTTTCATATAGGCCACTACTTACAATTCGGAGAACGATTCTATTCAAGCGCTCTTTGCAGCAAAATGTTTTCCTGATAGCAATCCCGTAATGAAAATATCCAAAAGTATCCTCCGAATAAAAGTATTTTTCAGGTGGCCCAATAGCCACACGAAATAGATCAGCTGAACCAAGTATTGCTACATGTTCCGGAACTTTGACTTTGTCAGGGTGATAATAAAACCAGTCATTCTTTTTAATGTATTCCCCTAATCCTCTTAAATGAGGTGAAAGGCTTTCCATCAAATTATCTACTTCCTTAGTTGCCTTCGATGATAGACACACAATCTTCCCCTCTCTGACAGCGAGATAGAGTTCCTTGAAATCTTTTATTTGTTTCATTCTGATGGGAGAAGTCAAAAATGACAACAGGACAGAGCTGTAACATAAAATTAGCACGTATGAATAAAGGAGCCAAATTCCAAGTGGTATCCGCCTGGTCAGTGAGCGAGGGTTGTAGTTCATTCCTTGTCCGAAGGAAGACCCCCACAAATTGAAGAAAACGGAAATAATTGAATCTTTTGGAAAAATCAAAGTTCGAAATAGCACTGACACAGAGAGCAGTGTGATAAGAAATAAAATCCATGTGAGTGTGCTGAAAGGATACATGAATGCTGATGTTTTTGACAAGAATGGAGCATAATTCATCATAAACTTTTTTTCAATATAGTAGTAAGGTGCACTGGAGTCTACAACTTTTGAGCGCTCATAGGTAACATCTAAGTAGGTCAATCCCATGTCAACTTCATTCCTTTGCAGCATTCCCATCATTCCAGTGTAGTTTCCGGATGGACCCATTTCCCCGAAATAATCTGGAGAAACAAAAATCTCATATTCGAAATTTAATGCTTGTGCCAATAGTTTTATAAATTCAGCTTCAACTCCCGAAATAATGGTAGTGTTGCCGATTCTTGTAACTTCTATGGCTTTGGTCGGGGGTACAACTGCTAGTCTAAGTTTCGAGGGAAAATAAGCCACCATCTTTTACAAAATCCTTTTTGGTTAATTTTCAGATCAAGTTCTTATAGGTTAAATCAGTTCTCGAATACTAACAGAGTATAGAGATGTCGCGTCTTTCAGAAAAGTTCGCAATTCTTCATAACATGAATATTTTCTTCATAGAAATAATCTTCTGGAATGAGTGTGAAAATTTTGCGTTTATGAGTAAAATTTTTAGTTGATATTCGTGTTCGAAGTCAATTCAGTTCTTAAAATATTACAGAGAAAAGAAGAATAAACATTGACAAAAAAATTGGTTTATCTTCATGAAAAACAGTATTTTTATGTATAAATTATTATTTCTCTTCTTTTTTATGTATTCCCTTTTTTTTATATTTCTCTTTTATTGGTTTATAGTTTCTTTTTTATGCATAAATTATTATTTATAATGAATTATTAAATGTTAACTAGTTTGAAAACTTTCAGTCTAAAAATCAGTTCAATAATATTCTAACGAGCGGTAAGTTTTTTCTCTCTTTTCTTTCAGAATTTTAAAGTAGGTATTTATATTGTAATTCAGAGTGGTGGAATAAATCACCATTCATACCTTCAATTATAACACAATTTCAACAATAATATGTAAAAATGTTACAGTAATCTATTCTCACGAATCCCGGTGTGTGCGGAAATTGCTATCGGAAAATTTCATTTATTTCAAAATATCGAAATTAAAAGGAAAAACAAATTTTCGTCTTCCTTCATCCCTTATAGCAAACCATAATCATCTGTGAATATAGAATTTTTTAGATAGCGAATGTAATTTTAAAATAAAATTTTTTAACAAATTTTTTCTAGCTATATTGATTGTATTGGTTTATATCTTTCAGCTTTACCCGTGGTTTTGTAGTGTTTTCCAGCACTGATTTATTGATTATTTGCTTTTCTTCACCCCTAACGAAGGACAGATATTCAGCTAACTTTATGTAATGAAATACCTGTCTACGTTATGAATTATTAAATCTTTATCTAATCCATTTTTATTAGTTTACATTTATTTTGCTATTTCAAACTAATTTTTAAAATTTTTTCAAGACATTTCTTCCTAGGCAATTATACGACATTTCTAATTGTTGTTAAGTATTATTGTAAAATGACATTTTGCTAAGTTTATTACTGTGCCACTATTTAGTATTACTCACTTAATTAATTGTTAATTGTTGCTGCCGCATTTTTAACTTTAGTCATTAGATTCGAATCTTGATATTTTGCAACAATCAGGACTGAAAAACTTCTATAAAGTGAAGTTTATAAGGTTCTATAAAGCTTAAATTAAGTGTAGTTTAAAGGGCTTGAAAAAAATTATTTGTTCAGCGGTTGGAATAGATTCGTTGTGTGTCTGGTAGCTGAGACGGAATTAGTTCATCATTTCAGAACAACTCCAAATTGTCTAGATTTTTTGAATGAGCCAAATAACCATACAAAAGAAATATAACAGCATTATACAAGACGGGTAGGCAAACTTGCATTTCATCAAATGAGCGCTATTTTATTTCGTGAATTTCAATAATTTGAAAACGCTGTTACTTTTTAATTGCTGGCGAAATCGTTGGAAAAATTAATCTGATCCTAAATGATTCTAAACTTATCTGGTAAATGTTAACCCTAGAATTGCCTTCGTATCCGTCCCATTTAAGAGCCTATAAGAGGTACAATTTAGGCAACTAAGTCACTTTTTAAACAAAGCGTTATTCCTAACCTCAAACAATACTTGGCTGGAAATAAAACAAATAAAACTTGGCAGAATAAATTAAGAAATATCTGGTGCATTTAATAATTTGCCCACAATAATAGATCTGCGATATCCCTACACAGGATGTTCCAAAATTTCATTGAAAACTTGTAAAACCAATAAACTTAAATAAAAACTTAACACATGTACACAGTGACTTTATTGTTTTGTTTTGTCTGAATTTCCACATGAAAAAAAGCTTCCTATTTTATCCGCCATGTCTTTCTGCACTCAATACTTCTTCAAAAATTAAAGGTGGTTATAATATATATATATATATATATATATATATATATATATATATATATATATATATAAGTTCAAAATGAAGAATAAAACAAAGAAAAATTATAGACATATGAAAAAAAGGGGGTGGGAAATAATAAGTAAAAAAAACAACAACAAGCAATATTTTATTTAAAAAAAAAAAAAAAAAAAAAAAAAAGTGAAATGTTAATTAAAAAACCGGAAAAAAAAAGATATAATCTTTTCTTCAGCCCACACGATTATATCCGCAAAACAGAGTGCTTTCTGATATTGTATCAATAAAGCCAAAGCAAAATATATTAATACAATAGTGTGAGGAGCACTCAAAAAAATTTTTTTATAAAATAACTACATAAAAATAGATCATAAAAAGTAAATATAACAAGTAAAAACAGATAATAAAATAAAATAAAAAGAAATAATAAAATAAAAAAACATTAAAAAGGGGGGACTATAAAGCGAGTAGCAAAATCATAACAACTTACATGGACAGTTATTTTTCAAGAATGATTTAGAAATGTTTTCGCAGAAAGATTGCCAGATTACAAAATATGAAAACAAAAGATGAAAACAAAAGCGCAAATTGAGTGTAACAAAAGGGTTCTAAAGTGTCGTTCTTACTGCACTGCTGAAGTGATTTGTTATTCTGAGTTTTGATTTGTTAGTTACCAAGGATGGGCCCGAAATGGATGTGCACAAGGTAATATTATACTGGATAATTTTAAAAATTGATCATAAATAGTTTTAGAAGATAGATGTTTATTTAAGAAAAAATATAAAATAGAAAAGAGAAACATAAATTGCCTGCTTTGCAAATAATTTTAGCCGCGGATTTGCACGATATGGATTAGTACATAGAAAAATTATTTAAATTATCAAAGAAAAAATTTTAATAGATAATTTTCAACACGGATTTGCCCGAAATGGATTTGCACATGAAAAAATTAACAAAGAAAAAATTTTAGCAGATAATTTTAACCACGGATTTGCCCGAAATGGATTTGCACATGGAATTGTATAAATTAATAAAGAAATTTTTAGCAAACAATTTATCCACGGATTTGCCCGAAATGGATTTGCACATGGAAAAACTGTATAGATTAACAAGGGAAATTATTTAGCAAAGGAATTTTTAGTAAATAATTATAACCACGGATTTGCCCGAAATGGATTTGCACATGGAAAGATTAACAAAGAAAAAAATTTTTAGTATATAATTATAGCCACGGATTTGCCCGAAATGGATTTGCACATGGAAAAATTACATAAATTAACAAAGAAATTATTTAGTAAATAATTTTGGCAATGAATTTTGGCCTGAAATGGATTTGCACATGGGAAAATCATAAAAATTAACAAAAAAAAAATGTTTAGAAAATATATCCACCAAAATATACGATTAATTCAATGATTTTATCTAAAATTTTATTACATTAGTTGGGTATCCATTGTTTTTTATCAGATTTTGAAAGAGTTTATCGATTTGTATTTTGGATAAATAAATATTACTACATATTCTTTTAATTCTGTTCATTTCATTAAAAGTGGTATTTAAATAGATGCTCCTAGAAACATTAGAATTCCAAGTAACTAGTTTATTAATATTAAAATTAAAATCATTTCTTTTATCGTATAAATCAACAAAGCAGATATTTTCAACTTTCATAATACCCAAATCCAAAAAATTGAAATTAATATTATCATCATGATTACGAAGTAAGATTAATTCCTCAGGGTATATATCACTCAATAAAACAGTAAAATCTTGGACATATATATATATATATATATATATATATATATATATATATATATATATATATATATATATATATATATATATATATATATATATATATATATATATATATATATATATATATATATATATATATATATATATATATATATATATATATATATATATATATATATATATATATATATATATATGCATATGTGTGCGTGCCTGTATGTGTGTGTAATTTCATAGCCTGCATGAGTTACAAGACTTTTTATTATTTTTATATTTATTTGTATTATTGTATTCCTTATATCATATTTTATATTTCCTGCAACTTTCATTGGTAGATTTTAGCTTATATTTATTAGAGTATAATAGCTTTAGTTTAAGTACTTACAAAAAAAATTTCTAATATTTTTCTAAATTTTAACTACTGAGCCACCTTGTGTAATATTTTATTTTTATTATTAAGTAATTTTGTGTTTTGACTAATACGTGAACTATATCTAACTGTTGTTGTTGTAAATTGCAAGGATTCGAAAAATAATAGGAAATTATTTTGTTTGTATTATCCATAATGACGAAATTAAAACGAATTTGTCAATGAATTTGGCAAAGAAAATGTCGGTGGATAATCATCAAACAAAAGTTCTGAACTGACAACGTGAACTATATTTAACTTTTAAAAAAAAATTTTGTCGCCCTTCTAGTTGACGTTAACAAGGTTTGATTTTATTTATCTATTTATCATAGTAAAAACTAAAACCAATCAAAAGAAAATTGAACAATTAGAGCTTAAATTGATAGATAAGGAATGATATAAACTTAATTTTCTAAAAGAATTTCTATTTATTAATCTTTGACAAAAGATCACCACTTTTAAAATCTCACCACCTTAAATAACAGTTTTTCCCTTGCTGTACTATTCCAGTAAAGGTCCCTACTGGGTACTTACGCAGATGTAATGATATACAAGTACAAAAATAAATAAATAAAATTGCAAGAGTATTTGACAGAAAAACACATCGCCTTTTGTATTCCGCTGTTAAAATATATTTTATCAAGAACATAGGGATTGTTATAAGAGCACTCATTAATAAAAGAAAGGTTTTTCTTTTTAAGTGTAAAAACTCATAAATTTAACCAAATAATGTTTGTCTAAAGTATATAAAGAAGAGAATCTTCATGTAATATCAACGATATTGTAAAAGTATAAGTATTGGCACTAAAATAAATAGCTGCCGAATACTTTTATGTTTTAATAAACATATAACTGGCTTTAATGAGTTAATAATTACATATATATATATATATATATATATATATATATCGTGTGAGCTGATGAAGAGATTATATCTTTTCTTAGTTTTGTTTTCCAAATTTTAATAAATTTTTTTTTTTTTTTAGGTATTAAAAATTATGTTTTTTAAATACTTTTAAAAAATTATTGTAAATAATTTTCTTCTCTTGCAATTATTTTTTATTTTTTTCCTTATTTTCTCAATTTTTTAGCTTATATATATATATATATATACAAGTTCAAAATGAAGAATAAAACAAAGAAAAATTATAGACATATGAAAAGAAGGGGGGTGGGAAATAATAAGTAAAAAAAAAATAACAAACAACATTTTATTAAAAAAAAAAAATGAAATGTTAATTAAAAAAACCGGAAAAAAAGCCGGGGAAAAAAGAGATATAATCTTTTCTTCAGCCCACACGATTATATCCGCAAAACAGAGTGCTTTCTGATATTGTATCAATAAAGCCAAAGCAAAATATATTAATACAATAGTGTGAGGAGCACTCACAAAATTTTTTTATAAAATAACAACAAATAAAATAGATCATAAAAAGTAAAAATAACATGTAAAAACAGATAATAAAATAAAATAAAAAGAAAAAAGATTAAAAAGGGGGGACTATAAAGCGAGTAGCAAAATCATAACAACTTACATGGATGGATATTTTTCAAGAATGATTTAAAAATGTTTTCGCAGAAAAATTGCCAGATTGCAAAATATGAAAACAAAAGATGAAAACAAAAGCGCAAATTGAGTGTAACAAGAGGGTTTTAAAGTGTCGTTCTTACTGCACTGCTGAAGTGATTTGTTATTCTGAGTTTTGATTTGTTAGTTACCAAGGATGGGCCCGAAATGGATGTGCGCAAGGTAATATTATACTGGATAATTTTAAAAATTCATCATAAATAGTTTTAAAAGATACATGTTTATTTAAGAAAAGATATAAAATAGAAAAGAGAAACATAAATTGCCTGCTTTGCAAATAATTTTAGCAGCGGATTTGCACGATATGGATTAGCACATAGAAAAATTATTTAAATCATCAAAGAAAAAATTTTAATAGATAATTTGAACACGGATTTGCCCGAAATGGATTTGCACATCGAAAAATTAACAAAGAAAAAATTTTAGTAGATAATTTTAGCCACGGATTTGCCCGAAATGGATTTGCACATGGAAAATTGTATAAATTAATAAAGAAATTTTTAGCAAACAATTTTATCCACGGATTTACCCGAAATGGATTTGCACATGGAAAAACTGTATAGATTAACAGAGGAAATTATTCAGTAAAGGAATTTTTAGTAAATAATTCTAACCACGGATTTGCGCGAAATGGATTTGCACATGGAAAAATTATATAAATTAACAAAGAAATTATTTAGTAAATAATTTTGGCAATGAATTTTGGCCTGAAATGGATTTGCACATGGGAAAATCATAAAAATTAACAATAAAAAACAAAAAAAAATGTTTAGTAAATATATCTACCAAAATATACGATTAATTCAATGATTTTATATAAAATTTTATTACATTAGTTGGGTATCCATTGTTTTTTTATCAGATTTTGAAAGAGTTTATCGATTTGTTTTTTGGATAAATAAATATTACTACATATTCTTTTAATTCTGTTCATTTCATTAAAAGTGGTATTTAAATAGATGCTCCTAGAAACATTAGAATTCCAAGTAACTAGTTTATTAATATTAACTTTCTTAGTGTTTTCTTGTATTTATTTATTTATATATATATATATATATATATATATATATATATATATATATATATATATATATGAGATAATATATATCAAATTTTGTGAGAAAATATTTAAAAGCAACAAAAGGAGCCTTCTTCATTAACAAAAGTACTCCACATTTATCTTTTCAATTACAGACAACTTCTTACTCAATAATCGATTCTAATTGCAACATTTACTTTTTTTAATCTTTTACAAATTCCATTTCTACGAGGTATTTAATAATAAAAGCATTATTTTAATAGGCGTTCGTTTATTTGATGCATTTTATCATTTGCTGTAGAAATAAATACTTTTTTGATATGAATTAACCGTCAATTTGGAACAATTATTTTTATTTATTTATGTCAGATATATAGAAATCTATAATCTTCGAAGGGAATTTAGTTCGTATACTTTCATTTCAAAACACGCAGCTGTGCATTAATTATAAGAATTCTAATCTAGATAACAATATTAAAATAATGTAAAAACATACTTATCAAAAATTTTAATTTAAGTTTAATTATGTAAATTTAAGTTAAATTATTCAAGATATCACAAAAATTGCGCAGAACTTGCTTTTTTTTAATTTTCAATGAAACTTCTATGTTACCGGTTTCTAATATGGGTTGGATTCGCCCCCAAACTGTACTGGAGATTTTTAGGGGGGCGTTAGCAAGATTATGAGTATTGGGGTCTCATTCCTTGGAAATCTTTAACGAACTACAAATCTAAATAGTGTTGAGTACACATTAAAAATCATACATTTCTTAGTTTCTTATCGAAAAATTATTAATTAATTAATTAAATTTTTTTTTGTTTAATTGATAATTTCTAAAAATTATTAATAATTCATTTCTAACTGAGTATTAAATGGTTGTTACTAGAGCAGTTATGCTATTAAAATTATTTGTCTTATAAATAAAAAGCGAATTTTAACAATGACAAGAAAATGCAGTAATTATGCCCATTATACGTTTTTAATGTTGAATGATTCCTTGTATGAGTTTGAAACTTTTGAGCCACTTCCTTAAATTTCGCATAAATAGCTGATATATTCTTCCTCTTAATTAAAGGTACTTTTTAAAAATAAAAAAAAAATCAGAAATTTAGCATTTTTACAACTTTAAAGTAAATTTGGTTTAATTTAGATATTTTTTTAACTCTTTTAATTTGTTTTTTAAGGAAGTCTTGTACATATTATGCGGTAATTTATTTTTTTCACTTATGTATTTTCTTAGTTTAATAATTGCAAAGGGAAATTATCCAAAATGTAATTTCGAATTATTTATTATTATTTTTTAAAATATAAGCCTCTGATTTGAATTTAAATTACATTTTAACTCAGCATTAGCTAAGATAAAGAACAGATAAGTCGAATTGCGAGTTGACCTGATTACATTTTCATTCATAAGCAATATCCATTCAATTAAATGCCATTCAAGGCATTTAACCTTAATTGCGTTCATTCATGATTAAGTTGAAGTATGCATTGTCGTGTTGGTAGGTCCAGTCTTCGGATATGTAATAAGAGGAGCAACTTGCAATAAATTATATCCCAATACATCCTGATACATAAATGAAATCATTTTAGTTTGTATAAATATAATTGAAGTTATACCGTCTGCTCCGAAAACGGACTGTGCCATAACAGACCAACTACTCAATTGACGTTAGGAAAATAAGTGTGATACAGTACGTTAGTCGTACAGAAAATATCGATAGCTATCTAGTCCATCCAAATCAAACTTATTTTCATCAGAAAAAGACCACATAACTTCAATTCGTATGTTTCCCATGATTGTTAGGTTTTCTCTTCTGAAATTACATTATGACGCGTACATTATTAATACAAATACATTTTCCAGGGCGATGAGGCAACCACAAGCACTTCCACTGATTCAAGAGGTCCAAGAGGGAAAAATGCGCAATATTACTGTGATTACAGAGCACGGAAGCGAGCGGAGCAGGAAAAAAAGTCGTTGAATAGAACTAATGATCCTTCTACGACTGCTGATTCTTCTACAATAACGTCGCAGATTGCGAAGTTTAACTTCTTCCCAGCGGAGGGACTCCACGCACTATTTTTTTTTCTTGGTCTTCCACTACGATGTTAGCTGCCATAGCTTTCAGAAATCCTATTCACTGAAGCCTTGGTTCTTCCTTGAGAACCACTCAAGTATATTTCTTTAAGACTATAATTCTACTTCTTCTTTTCATATTATGAATTGTTTCTTCGTGGTCTTCTGAGCAGGTCATAATAGGGGAAGCGCATATAGTCGCGTACGGTGACATACTACCAAGGCTCAAAATATATAATTGCAAAAAATGAAGTTAACCGAGTTGGAGTAATTGCAAACTTTCTGAAACCGAATAGAAGACTAGCAAACTTTCGGCGAATTCTGCCGCCACAATCGTATTTATGAGGCAAAATGTAAACAAGCCCATTATCTTAATATCTAATACATAATTATTTAATATTGAATGTATTGATACAAATCATGAGATGTTTCCAATCTTATGAACTTTATTGAAATCGAAAGCTACTAGTTTTAATTAAAAAATTAAAATTATTGCATAGACAAATTAACCACCAAGGAACTAGAACTATTCATTTAATAAATTTTTGCCATTCTGAATTCAAGGAAAAAAAACACTAGTCTAGAATGGAATAAACACACTAAGATTTAAATACTTATATTCAATCAATTAAATACGAAATTATTAATATTACATGAAATAATTTATTGCTTTAATAACATCCTAAAATTACTAATATTTTATATTAAGTAATTATAATTGATATTTGTTACGTGTATCATTGAATCTTCTCCAAATAATTATCTGGTTGCAAAATTTGCATTTTTAAATTTATTATTCTAATTAAATTTTATTTTTTCTTTTATATGAAAATATATATTTAAAAAATATTTTGAGGGTAAATTTAAAAAAAATGTGGAAAACTAGAAATAACTGCTTTATCTTTTGTTCTCTTTCTAAACTAGATGAAAAGAAAATTTAATGAAGTCCGATTTTTATTCAACTACTTTAAGTCTTTTTTATCTGTACTGAACTAAAAAAAAATTTTAAGAATAGGGGGGAATTGATACGGGCTTCAAGTTTTCATAAAATCTACCTTGCGGAATCTATTGATATAGGAAAAACTGTAGTTTCAATCGCTGAGAATTGTAGCCCTCTTTAAACAAAATACCCTTCCCCGTTTCTTTTCCTTTCTTCCAAATAACTATAATTTTCATAAAATCGCACTTTTTTAATCTTTATTTATTTATTTTTTGCAAATAAAGCATGGAACTCTACTAAATCCATCTTCGTCTTTCTTCCCCTCTTCAAATAATATATTTTTTAAGGGCTTAACGGATTTTATTTTAGAGGCATTTTTGTTAATTTCTAAGCAAACTTAATAATGAAACTGTTTACATTTCGCGGCAAATGAAAGGCTTTTCTAAAGCAAGAATAACAATCAAATTAAATGCAAAAGTTCGCTACGAAAAGAAAATCAGTTTGAAGTTGTTCTTCGAATAATAAAATCCTGTGTTGCTAACAATAAATATCAATATATTGCATACTGTCAATAAGTTTTCAAGGACATTCATAGTTAAACTATTGAATAAGTAAAATCAAAAAAGATAGAGAATGCAGCAGAAATTTTCCTATACATATTTACATTAAATATGGAGTCAATGATAGATGGAATTCTCATTTTCAAAAACTTTTGTCCTTTTCCTATCAAGAATTAGTATTATGTGAAATCAATAGTCTATTGAATTGTTGTACATTCCTTCCCGTCTCTCTCTCTTTCATTTTGCTGAGCACTCTTTTCAGAACAGATAGAAACATATGGTAATTAACTAGGAAAGGCAAATGATAAAAATAAAAGATTATAATTTAAAAACGTTTGATTTACAGGATTCAATTAATTATAGATGTACTGCTTAGCGGTGATGAGTCCCTAAAAATTTCAGATTTTATTTATTTGGTAAAAACGTAGAATTGTGTATTTCTTTAAGCAATTAATAAAATAAAATTATTAAAAAAATTATTTTCGATGGATATATTATTGGAAAAAGGTTGCAATTATACTAAATTTGTTAAATGAAACTTTGTTTTGGTACTTTTTTTTTACGGGGTTACATTAATATTTGCGTAGGGGAGAGTGGGGTCAATTGTAAAATTTTTTACTTAACTATTTTTAACTAACAAATCCAATATATTATTAGTATTAATTGACAGACGAGTAAGGTAGACAGACCTCTACTAGAAAAAAAAACCTTATTTTAGATGTTATTATTTTATTTACTAATAATTTTTGACAGTCGTGTTGTTGTTACAATTGTTACCCACTTACGGGGTCAATTATAACAGTTCATAAATTCAACTCAAACATAGTTAATTATACATATTATCATAGTTGTGATATATTTTTCTATTGTTCAAAATAGTAGTGATTTTTTAGGAGTAAAAATAATAAGAGCAGAGACCTAAAGGGTTAAACTTTTAACTTTAAGGGGTTAAAAATTTTATATTATTCAAAGCTCAGCCCCGTCCCGCCCCCTAGCGGGGGCATCCGGGGTGAAAATCTATTGATCAACAAAAGGATACAAAACAATTTCCAGTTTGAAAACAAAAGAAGATGAGAATTTACAATGATAAACATGAATAATAAAACAAAATAAATGAATAATAAATAAATATAATAATATTTAATGCTTATCCTAAATTTTAGTTGACATCCTATAATTTTAGTTGACAATGACTTGTATGCCTTAGATTTGAATGGAGACGAATTTGATATAGCATTACATGATTTCTTAAGTATCTTTGAATATTACTAACAACAACAATCTGAAAAAGAATACAGTATATAACATTGGATCCAAGAGGGTAAACAGGTAAGTGAAAGATTGTAAACATTAAAAACATTGGATCAAAAGGTAAATTAGACAAGCAAAAGCAATTTAAACGTAATAAAACATTGAAAACATAGATATTGAACCAACAGGCTTCCAGAATATTAAAATATAAAAATATCATTGAACCAAAAGGGTTCCAAAGTTAAAAACAAATAAATAGCAATGAAGTGAAATGAGTAGAATTAAAAGAAAGCATAAGAGCATTTAGCTGTTTGTGGCAGGGCAGGTGGTCGCTATGCAACCCCGAGAGATGTTAATTAGGTGCAAAGATCTAAATTTGATTCATATGAAGAGGGTCCATGAGATCGTCTGGTGTCATTATATCTACCAGGGTACGTTTAATAATCTCAGTGATAGCATATTTTTGTGCTTTAGATCGGAACCAAAGAGTCAAGTCGTTCATATTACGAAAGAGATTTCCTCGGAGTGTCCGGAATTTGTCACATTCGGCGATTAGGTGTTTAAGAGATTGATATGCTGTGAAAGGTGACAAATAAAATAATGCACATGCAACATAATATAAATGACATAAGAAACTATTGGTGGTTCTTAAAGAGTTAAGTAATGGTTTGTAAACATAAGATTATTTATTTTCAGCTGTTACAATCGTCCCCAAGACGCCATTTCAGCTTCATTTGTTAAAAACAATGCTAGTTAATTAGCAAAACTAATGTTTTTTTTTAAATGTTAATTAAGGTGTCCACTTACATATTCGGTTAATAATTTTTATTTGTTTAAACAAAATTACTTTGTTACAATATAATATTCTAATACCAAAAAAAGTACTTACGCAGCGTGAAAATATCTTTTGTGATGTAACTCTTTCAAAAGTGCATAAAAATGGTTGCCAGCAGGGGTATACATGTAGATTTATTAAACACACCTTGTGCGCCACCTAGGAACCAAATCTAGAACCCGACACTCGAAAGTTTTGCTCTGTTACAATCGTACCCTGTTACAATTGACCCCACTCTCCCCTAAACTTTTGATTCTCATCAAAATATTTAGCGCAATATTCTATATTATGATTGCTAAAAAATTTATCATGCGATAAATAAATGGAAATGATTGTGGTCAAACTTTATACTTAACTTGTTAAATTAAAAATTTAACAAGTTACAAACTTAACAAAAGTCATAAGACATATTACTACTGTTCAGGCATTTATTTATAATGAAGTTGAGTAATATAAGCTACTTTCCACAATTTAGAATACAAGTTCTCTCTCTTTTAAATGTTTTTAAATATTCAAAATAAAATAGCTAGACGAAATTAAAACAAAATAAAATCACCATAAATGTGGAATTAAAATAATCAGAACTAGTTTATTTGCTGTGAAAAAGTAAGTGTTTTCGAAGGCTATATTCGATTTTTTTTTTGTCAAATAAACTAAGAGTTTAATTATTTTAATGCCACCTCTTCAGTGATTGTCTTCAATACTAGATTCTCCTGATTTTGGTGCTGTCCCTGACGATCTGCCCCATCATTCCACCACCACTTTATCACCTGGGAATAATTACAGCTTTAGTCTTCACTCCGTCATTTCCTCCTTCAGGTCTACATACCTACAAAAAATTTACCTTAATAATTTTCAAAGTGCACATGAGCCTTGTATAGATTTCGACTAATTTTTAAAATCATAAATAAACTTTATTTTACTTCGTTCATATTTATTATTATCCTTGACGTAGGAGAGAGTCCAAAAGGCTCCATCAGAAAGAGAATAATGAAGGGGTGAGTGTGAATCAGGGACTAATATAGGTGTATCCTTTATATCTATGGTGTGATCTTTATATCTATGGTTATATCTTAAGGTGTGAATAGAAGACATGACATTAGCAATAATCAACTGAGGGGGTTTTCTTGGAGTTATTCTGAAATTTTGCTTGCCTTGTTGGTATGTAGACTAGTACCTATGAAAGGTTTATACAGCAAAAAAGGTTAACATAATTATTGCTTTTTGCTCGTTGTAAATTTCGCCAGATATCTCATCGCACATATGGCGACTTTATGGAATATTGCTATGGGACATCTCATTTTGCGATATTTCAGTTCATTTCCTACACGATAAAGATCAGATTATTCATATTCCCCTAGAATTAATTTTCAAACTTTTTAGCTGTCACTATTAATAAAACGTATTTCAATTTTTCTTTCCAGTGAATATCCACTTTATATCAATATAAGTTAATTTTCAATTAATATACGCTAAAATAATGAAATGCACTTATGTTTCAGATACTGAACCTAATCTATTGGGAGAATCCAATATTTCTGATGGAGCTAAAAGAAAATTTCTATTAAATTTCATTTTTAAATTAAATCGCATTATTTATATTCTAATTAGCTAGTAATTAGAATGATTTAAGGATCGAGGCGTAGCTTTTAAAATAGCTATTGTTCATTGATATTTTTAATGGAAGCATTTCTATAACTTTAAACTTTTAAAATACTTAATACAAGATACGTAAAATAAGATATACACTCATTGGTGTTTTTTTCCCTTGCTTAAGTATTACTTTTAAAACATTTTGTCTATGAAGAGTCATTGAAGAGCTGTTATAGATGTTTACCTGTTTTTTTTATTTTTAGACTCAAAATTCAACATCAAAGCCGTTTTTCTCAATGTGTTCCCAACAACAGAAATTAAATAAATTTTTGATATTGATAGTTTTTTTTTTCTGATTCTTGTGATTTATTCTACTTTCGTGATAAATTTGTTGTTACAGAGTGAGTTAAATAAAAGTGTGTCTGTTTTTCATTTCTCCCATTTACAAATTTTGCTCTTTCTCAGCTTCGTGTGCGTGTGTAAGATGCAAAACGATTCAACCAGCAATGAAACATTTTCTCACTTTTATATATATATATATATATATATTTATATATATATATTTATATATATATATATATATATATATATATATATATATATATATATATATATATATATATATATATATATATATATATAACCGTCGTTGAACAGCCGACGCAATTTTTGGGTTCACGACTGCTAACGTTCAACTACGCAGCATTGTAATTTTTAACCCAATCTAGAAGACAAGGGAACTCCTGATTAAACATTGGGAGAAATTTGTCTTCGTTGAGGACTTTTTTTGATGGAACTAACCAGCATTTGCGTTAGGTGGAGGGGAAGACCACGAGACACTCTCACAGTTGGCCTGACAGTAAAGGGGACTCTAACCCATGATTCATCCATCGCTGAGGAAATTTTACGTCAGCACTGTGATAATGCTTGCCTGAAGCGGAATTCGTATCGACCAGCCATCGCTGGGATTCGAACCCGGCTCTCCTCATTGGAAGGAGGTTCTTGATTTTTGTAAACTTGATTTTTGCAGCTTGATTTTTGTAGCTTGATTGTAACCTGATGAACCAGGGTTTCTTATTGATGCAAAAAGCATTAATAAAAACAACTTTGACCCCATTATTTTATACTATATTTGTAGAATTTTGATTTTAAAACTAATATTGGATCTGACATCTTGGAAAATCAAATTCTAGAGTCAAGTGTAAATGAAAAGCAAAAAAGTGAAATCCAAATTATAAAATTAAATAAGAAAATAAAATTTGATGGGCCAACGCATTTAAAAAGGTAGGAAGCAATTTTGTAAATATATCATGAACGCATGATATTAGTTCCTCTTGACTTATTTTAAAAACTGTTGTCAGAGAATATGTAGAATACCTTGACGTGTTCTACATATTGGATAATACCTTATCCCTATATTTATCGAAAATGTATATCATTTATGCTTTGAAAATCTCTATGCTCGATATCATTTTATGCTTTAAAAAAAGTTTTAGTCATCATTATGTTTCTCAAAATACTATTTTGCATGTTCGTGATCCTCTAGGTGGAAAATATTTTGTTCCGACCGAAGATACGTACTGGAAAGCGTTTAGAACAATAATAACCACCCTCACTCCCCAGCCAAACCCCAATCTTTCAAAATAGGAGCATTGCTAAAAATTCACTTAATTTTTTTTCCTTCAATTTTTTTTATTCTTTTTACTATCTTTAGATACTTTTTAGAAGTGAATTTATCAAACTTCAATTAAATTTGGTTTACTTCTTCTTTATTCAGAGATTAAACGGTTAATGACCTTAATTAATTTAATGAATTTTAATTGTTAAAAAAATATGGTCACGCCAAATATTTTACACCACAAATATGTTTATGTTTTAGGTCATTAGCATATATTCACAAATATATGTATACCTATGAGGCTCAATTTTGGCACAAGTAGATGTTGACGGTGAAAATCAAAGAATTTCTTTAAAAATTTTGAACCACCTTTGATTTTTGACACCGTATTTAATAGCTAGTGCTGACGTTGTGCGAGAGAATAAAGAATTGTCAACCATCCAGATTCTCCTTAATCTAAAAAAACTGACTTTTAATCCCATTTTTTTCCTCCATTAGAAATATAATGTCTTCTGTTGCTGATATCTTCAAGAAAAATCTTGATCTAAGACATTTTAAAAACATCATTTCCAGTATATAGTAATTAGCTGTATAGTAATTTTACATAGTAATTTATATAGTAATTAGCTCCTCGCTTAAAGTGAATGAGAGCTTACAAAAGAATAATTCAGAAAGTAAGAAAATTCTCTGTGAAATAAATTGGATATTTATTATTAATTCTTGATTAAGTTATTGTGCACAACACAACAAATGCAACACCTAAAACAGGGGTGGCGGCATCGGCGGTCGTTACGATTTTTGAACATCAAGAAATTTAACTATAAGTTAGCCACAATTGTAAGTTCAAAATAAGACTTCCTTGTCCAGTTTTTTTTTAAAATTATTATTTAGATTACTATTACTATAATTTTTGACACCATTTTAACTTTTTTCTTTCATTTTTAGCAGATTGAACACTAGTATCCGGTCAACACCTTAACACGTTCACGCCGGGAAAAGTGAAAATACTGGTACGGGAAAAGAGAAAATACTGGTAGAAGAACTATTTCAATATTAGATAATATTCGGGAGGAGTTAATCTATTCTCAACAATAACAATTCACTGAAAGGAAATATTTCACGGCGAAGAAGCAATTCAATATAAAAATTGCATCCGTTAAAAACAATTGGTAGTTATGGATTTTTATTATTCCCGGAAAAAAACTAAAAAATGAAATTTATTGTTACCAGTTCTTACTCCGGTGCTCTGCCAAGATGAGATAATCTAGCGTGACCCACCGATGGGTCACCCCGGCGTAAACGTGTTAAGTAATAGTTATAGTAACTATGACATTATACTGATAAATGTTTGATTATAACTGGAATTTATGTGCTTATATTCATCTTAGTAAACATTAAAATTAATCAAAGGAAATTTTGAGAACGAAAATATAAATCTGCAGCAAAGAAATGACTGAATATTAATTTTCTAAAAAAACCTCTGACGAAAGTACCACATTATTACATTATTTACTGTTCACCATCAGGGTCAAAATATTTGGTATGCAATCAGTGTTTCTTTATATTATTCATAAGCGTTGTTGTTGTAAATTGCAATGATTCGAAAAATAATAGGAACTTCTTTTCCTTGTTTTATCCATAATGACGAAACTAAAACGAATTTGTCAATGAATTTGGCAAATAGATAAAAGATTTAGATAATGTCGGTGGATTGTACGATATTCATCAAAAAAAAGTTCTGAACTGACAACGTGAACTATATTTAAGTTTAAAAATTTTTTTTGTCCCCTTTCTAGTTGACGCTAACAAGGTTTGATTGTATTTATCTATTTATCATAGTAAAAACTAAAACTAATCAAGAGAAAATTGAACAATTAGAACTTAAATTGATACATAAGAAATGATATAAACTTAATTTTCTAAAAGAATTATCATTTATTAATCTTTGACAAAAGATCACCACTTTTAAAATCTTACCACTTTAAATAATAATTTTTCTCTTGCTGTACTTATAATTATTAGTCAGTGTTATTACTCATTACATTTAACAACTAGTATCTATTCCAGTAAAAGTCCCTACACAGATGTAATGATATACAAGTACAAAAATAAATAAATAAAATCGCAAGAGTATTTGACAGAAAAACACATCGCCCTTTGTATTCCGCTGTTAAAATATATTTTATCAAAAACATAGGGATTGTAATAAGAGCACTCATTAATAAAAGAAATGTTTTACTTTTTAAGTGTAAAAACTCATAAATTTAACCAAATAATGTTTGTCTAAAGTATATAAAAAAGAGAATCTTCATGTAATATCAACGATATCGTAAAAGTATAAGTATTGGCACCAAAACAAATAGCAGCCGAACACCTTTATGTTTAAATAAACATATAACTGGCTTTAATGAGTTAATAATTATATATATATATATATATATATATATATATATATATATATATATATATATATATATATATATATATATATATATATATATATATATATATATATATATATATATATATATATATATATATATATATATATATATATATATATATATATATATATATATATATATATATATATATATATATATATATATATATATATATATATATATATATATATATATATATATATATATATATATATATATATATATACTCATGGACGGACAAAAAATTAGCGCACCAAGAAATAATTGCGGGATCGTAACGAAACTTGCAATGAAGGTACATGTCGGGGAGATATGGAAATGATTAGAAAAAGCAGCGTGATTGCACTATACGTATAGCCGGTAGAGGGCGCTGAACGTCGTACTCTGTGGAGTATAAAACAGGTAACCAAAGCTTATTTGAATGTGCTGAATCATTTACAAAGGAGGAGCTGAGGTATACATGCCATTACGCCGTGTTCGAAGACACTATGAGCAGTTGTCGCAGTTTGAGAGGGGGAGAATTGTCGGGATGATGGAAGCTGGGTGGTCTGCTAGGCGGGTAGCTCGTCAATTAGGCTGCTCTGATTATGTTGTGAGGAGGTGTTGGGACCAGTGGACCCGAGAGATGTCATGCCACACGAAGACCAGGCTCAGGACACCCTCGACAGAAGAGTCGTCGAGAAGACCGCCACATCGTAAGAAATGCACGCGTACAGCCAAGTAGCACCTTCACTAGGGGCCCCTGTGTCCTCTCGAACCGTATGAAGGTGCCTGACTGAAGGACAGTTGGTATCGCGGCGCTCATTACGTGTGCTGTCCGTGACACCCACCCATCGACGCCTCCGTTTGGAGCTTTGCCGTGCACGAGGAAACTGGACTGCAGCGGAATGGCACCAGGTCGTCTTTAGCGACGAATCCAATCGTGTTCGAGTGTGGAGATCCCGTGGTGAACACCTCAATCCTGCCTTTGTTGTACAGCGACACATCGCCCCCACAGCTGGTGTGATAGTATGGGGTGCCATTGCCTACAATAGGCACCATGACAGCCCAGCGGTATGTCCCTGAAATCCTGCAACCACATGTGTTGCCACTCATGCAACGGCTACCAGGAGCCATTTTTCAACAAGACAATGCTCGATCTCATACGGCAAGGGTGTCACAAGACTGTCTCCATACTGTTACTACCCTTCCTTGGCCTGCCCGATCCCCAGATTTGTCTCCATTCGAGCATATCTGATCTCATTTGGGACGGCGAATTGGGCATCCCACGAGTTTGAATGAATTAGAGACAAGGTTGCAGCAAATATGGAACAAAATGTCTCGAGACATCATACAGAACCTGTATGCCTCAGTGCCCGATCGTATCGCATCGTGCATTCGCGCCAGAGGGGTTCAACGGGGTATTAACTCCTCCGTTCTTTTGCCTTTTTCTCTGAAATAAATTATCCCTTTTCTTCGATTTTCTAATCGTTTACTTATATCAAAGTAGTCATTGCGTATGTAAAATTCCGTTTCAGTTTGAGGACTCCTTCTTGGTGCGCAAATTTTTTGTTCATGAGTACTAGTTCATGAGTTCATTGTACATGATACTGATCTATAGATGATTATGTATATGTCATTATAACTAGTCTTAAATGAGTTAAAAATCAATAATAACAAATCGTTTTTAAATTATCTCGAAACTTTCATTAATGAATCATAATAATACTACTTTTTTATCCCTTATTCCACTATTAATCTATCATTAAATAACCACGCACTGTTTTTTCCTATCTATAATTAAACAACAATATCGATTTAAAGCTAGAGAGCACAATAATAAAATCGGGCACCATAGTTTTACTTAATGACTTACACACCTAAAGTGTTTCAAGGACGTTTTATACAGTATTAAGGGTGAGTATCTGAAAAGCATACCAATGCAGTCAGATTGTATTTACGTAAAAATTACCTGTAATTTGAACTATCGTAAAAAAATTCAGTTTCAGATTTTGTCCTGGTACTTTTCCGGGTCTAATTTGTGTGAAAATAAATTAAGTAATTATTATTATCCTAGGAATTTACGCTGATTTTTATATAGATTTAAAATCCCCGAACTATATCGGATTTAATATTTCTATAAAAATATAGAAAAAAGAAAATAATTGTTCATGAAGAATGAAAAATTTTTCTTATCATTTTGATTCTTTTTTCTACGTTAGATTTTAAGAATTGTCTTTACGACTCCAGAAAAATTTTTAACAGGAGAATTAACACGAAAATTTAGATGCAAAGATAAATTCTGCAAACTCATTCTAAGTAGAAAAATATTTCCACAAAGAATTAGTTCATCGTGTGAGGAACTGCGAAGTTGTTTTGTCAACGTGACATCTCTATACTCTCTAAGTCTGATTTAAGCAAACGAACTTGATCTGAAATTAAACCTATAAGGATTTTGTAAAAGATGGTGGCGTATTTTCCCTCAAAACTTAGACTCGCAGTTCTACCCTTCACCAAAGCCATAGAAGTTACAAGAATCGACAACACTACCGTTATTTCGGGACTTGAAGCTGAATTTATAAAACTATTGGCACAAGTATTAAATTTCGAATATGAGATTTTTGTTCCTCCAGATCATTTCGGAGAAATGGATACATCCGGAAACTACACTGGAATGATGGGAATGCTGCAAAGGAATGAAGTTGATATGGGATTCACCTATGTAGACATTACTATTTAGACATTTAGAGCGCTCAAAAGTTGTAGACTCCAGTGCGCCTTACTACAATCTTGAAAAAAAGTTTATGATGAATTATGCTCCATTCTTGTCAAAAACATCAGCGTTCATGTATCCCTTCAGCACACTCATATGGATTTTATTCCTTATCACACTGCTCTCAGTGTCAGTGCTATTTCGAACTTTGATTTCGCCAAAATATTCCATTATTTCCGTTTTCTTCAATTTGCGGAGATCTTCTTTCGGACAAGGAATGAACTACAATCCTTGCTCAATGTCCAAGCGGATACTACTTGGAATTTGGCTCCTTTATTCATACGTGCTAATTATGTTACAGCTCTGTCCTGTTATCATTTTTAACTTCTCCCATCAGAATGAAACAAATAAAAGATTTCAAGGATCTCTATCTCACTGTCAGAGAGGGGAAGATGGTGTGTCTATCATCGAAGGCAACTAAGGAAGTAGATAATTTGATGAAAAGCCTTTCACCTCATTTAAGAGGATTAGGGGAATACATTAAAAAGAATGACTGGTTTTATTATCACCCTGATGAAGTCAAAGTTCCGGAACATGTAACAATACTTGGTTCAGCTGATCTATTTCGTGCGGCTATTGGGCCACCTGAAAAGTATTTTTATTCGGAGGACACTTTTGGATATTTTCATTACGGTGTTGCAATCAGGAAAACATTTTGCTGCAAAGAGCGCTTGAATAGATTCGTACTCCGAATAGTAAGTAGTGGCTTATATGAAAAATTCGAAGAAGATTACTTCTTTAAAAAAGATTTAATGAGAAATTTAAATATGAGCCATTCTGAGAGCACATTAGCATCATCTATAAGGCTATCAAATTTAAATGGAGTGTTTATTATGCTTGGTATAGGCTGGGCGGCAGGTATTATTGTTCTGTTGATGGAAATCGCCTACTTTCGATGGTTACGCCCAAAACATCGCCAAACCTGATATGCAAATGAGTTTTTGCTTATATAGCCTTCACTATCACCTTTTTCAAAGCATATTATTATAATAAGCTTTCAAATTAGTTGAGTTACTAAATCGTATTTTAACTCCATGATCAACTTTCCATTCTAAATCTTGTACAACTAAAATGAAACACGTTAAATTTAAAACTCTATTATATTTAACACTCCTTTGTTATATCTAAATTGTAACTTTTCAAAATCGTACCTTCGCTGATTAATAAAAAAAATGTAGTTTTCTGATTTTTCTAGTGGATAACTTAAGGAGTTTTTTTTAACGCTATAATCAATACAGAAAAATCAAGTCCCTTTGAACTTGCGTTAAAATCTTATTTAAGACAATCTGTTTCATAAATTTTCCTTGTGAATTTTAAACATTCTCCGGTTGTTAAAATTTTTTGTATGGATAAGCCTGAACAAAAGTAATGTACAGATTATTAAATACAGTATACATAAATTTTAAGCAATTTAATTGGTTATGTTCTTCTTGTTGCTTAGCTAGCTAACTTTTACTTGAAATGACACTATGCTTAAAACTTAATTGGTATAGGCTGGACAGCAGGTATTATTGCTTTAATATTGGAAATCATCTACAGTCGATGGTTACGTTCAAAACATCACCAAACCTGATATGCAAATGGCTTTTTGCTCCACTATCATCTTTTTCCATGCACAGTATTTGTTTTGAAATTAGATGAATTATATTAGAAAATTTGAAAGTAGATGTTACTAAATCCTATTTTAACTCTACGAACAGATTTAATTTATTTGAGGGAGATAGCTTGAATCGTAAATTTTCTAACTTTTACCAACACTGATTTTCACTCACACACGCAGAAAAAAATTGAATTGTGAACACTTTAGAGAATAATATAGGAAAATAGAACTGGAATTACTCGAATGTTTGCAAGGAATGAAACTGATATGGCATTTAGCATGGTAGGAACTACCGAAGAGAGGTCAACTATAGTGGATTTCAGCGTACCTTACATCTATCTCGAAAAAACATTTCTGATGCATCATGCTTCAATCTTTCCAAAAACGTCAGTAATCTTGTATCCTTTCAGCACATTCACATGGTTTATATTCTTTATAATGCTGCTCTTAGTGACAGTGCTATTTCGAACTTTGGTTTCACCAAAAGCTTCTATATGTTTCATTTTTCTTTCATCGGACAAGGGATGAACAGCAACATGTTCTTTGTCCAGGTGGATACCATTTGGAATTTGGTTCATTTATTCATAATACTGAGTTACAGCTCAGACATTTTTTTCATTTTTACCATCCCCTATCAGAATAAAACAAATTAAAGATATCAAAGAACTCTACGTATCAATCAGAGTGCCGAACAGCATTGCTTATTCTGGAGGCAGAGTATTTGTCGAAAAGTGATATCGAAGGATTAGGGGATTACATTATAAAGAATAAATGGTACTGCACATCTTTTACCAACTAAAGTATACCGAAGCAATGCTTGCATCAACCTTTCTGTTTCGCTTAGTTCATGTGTACCTTCAAACCTACTTTTATTCGAGGGAAACTTTTTAGATATTTTCCACTCGGAGTTGCAATCGAGAAAGAATTTTGCTGCAAAAAGCTTTTCAATACAATCTTGCTCCGAAATTTAAGTGGTGGCTTATAAAATAAATTCATGAGCTAAGTTTTCTTTAAATTAGATTTAAAGAAAAATTTAAACAAGATTTTTTTCATAGTACATCAGCTTTAGGATTATCAGATTTAAATGGAGTGTTTATTGTTCTCGGTGAAGGCTCTGTGCAGCAGCTGTTTTAGCTTTGATACTGAAAATCACATATAGCCGATGATTATGCTCAGAACACCTCTAAACCTAAGACATACGATATGTAAATATATTTTTGATTATACAACTTTCACTATCACTTTTTTCCAAGCACATTATTATTATTTGTTTCGAATCCAGATGTTCTATTAAATCGTTCTTTTTTTTCAAAACTACGAAGAGATTTCCATGTTAGAATTATTTGTAGGAGTAAAATGAACTACATTTTCAAAGAGTAGGTATTAGTTATAATGTAATCTTTCAAATCAATTTTTTTAAACTAGTTAGAATTTCGGTATTCATATTATTATAGTTTTGTTAGACACGAAATGAACATTATAGGGATTTATATATTTCTTTCTAATATACGATTCTGTCATGCAGCAATAATATTTCTTTCAACAACTTAATATTGTGTACCAGATAAGATTGACAACAAATTAACCAATGTTCAATGTAAAATTCTTAACATAATAATGCAAACCTCATATTTTAAAAACTCTAGATACTCTTCATCGAGCCTACATTCTTCTAGCTACAGTAATAGCTCAATATTGTAGTCAATAAATTAATCTTGTGTATCAGATAAGATTGACTACGGAATAAGCAATGGTGAATGTAAAATCTTATTCTTTTACATAATAATGCAAATCCTCATATTCAAAAAACTCTAGATACTCTTCATCGAGCCTACATTCTTCTAGCTACAGTAATAGCTCAATATTGTAGTCAATAAATTAATCTTGTGTATCAGATAAGATTGACTACGGAATAAGCAATGGTGAATGTAAAATCTTATTCTTTTACATAATAATGCAAAACCTCATATTCTAAAAACTCTAGACACTCTTCATCGAGCCTACATTCTTCTAGCTACAGTAATAGCTCAATATTGTAGTCAATAAATTAATTTTGTGTATCAGATAAGATTGACTACAGAATAAACAATGGTGAATGTAAAATCTTATTCTTTTACATAATAATGCAAAACCTCATATTCTAAAAACTCTAGATACTCTTCATCGAGCCTACATTCTTCTAGCTACAGTAATAGCTCAATATTGTAGTCAATAAATTAATCTTGTGTATCAGATAAGATTGACTACAGAATAAGCAATGGTGAATGTAAAATCTTATTCTTTTACATAATAATGCAAAACCTCATATTCTAAAAACTCTAGATACTCTTCATCGAGCCTACATTCTTCTAGCTACAGTAATAGCTCAATATTGTAGTCAATAAATTAATATTGTGTATCAGATAAGATTGACTACAGAATAAACAATGGTGAATGTAAAATCTTATTCTTTTACATAATAATGCAAAACCTCATATTCTAAAAACTCTAGATACTCTTCATCGAACCTGCTTTCTTTTAACAAAATATTGTAATAGCAAAATATTGTTGTCAACAAACTAATATTGTGTATCAGATAAGATTGACTACAGAATAAACAATGGTGAATGTAAAATCTTATTCTTTAGCATAATAATACAAGTAGCCTCATATTTTAAAAGTCACACTTCAGAATAAACTTTTTCTTAATGGAGCTAATATTCTTACAGCTATCGTTCTTTTAAGCACGCAATACAGTTATTCACTTTCTTCACACAGATAGTTTTCAAAGTTAATGAGTTATTTAATCTGTGTTTCAACTCCATTTTGCTTTTATTCTTGTTGAAGCATGTTTACGATAACTAAAATTCCCAGTTAAATTTAACAAATTATTTTAGGTAAATCCTTATTTGACGTAAATACCAATTAATATATGAGCAGTTCACTTTATTCCACTTCTTCAAATATGCTAAATTTAAGTGTCGAATTTAAGTCATAGCTTTTTCTGTATTTATAATAAATTTCCCACATCCCCAAATGATAAAAAATTTTACAAAAAAAATTGTATATTTCAGCAGAAATCTTAAGAAAAGAGGCAAATTTTTCATCACATGATACATTTTTTTTTGTTTTATATAGTTAATGCGTGCAGGAAAAAGATAAAATAATCAGTAATATAATTAAAAAAAGTTCTCACAAAATTATTTATATTTAACTATGTATCTTAAGAATTAATAAAATAATGAACTACAATAATATTGCGATTAACAAATTGGCACAGTGTTTCCTAAAATTAAAAAAAAAAATTATGCAAAACCACAGCTAGTTGGTCGAATAACTTTATTTTTCTCAATAATATAACATAAGACCGAATTTTTCAAACGTTCGAGCACCTAAATTTCTCAAATACTTGCGTCTTGCAGGTTACGTACTTTAAAAAAGGTTCGCGACATAAAAAGGTTATAATATCGTTAAGGTCATAATTATAAGGTTTTTAAGCAGCGAATAATCACATTTTAGACCGATTTTCAAGACTTTGAATGATACTTTTTCTCCTTAAAATGAACAAAAAAAAATTTAAATATAGTGATATTTAAATATAGTTTAATATAGTTACATATAGTTTAACAAAGTTAAATATAGTTCAATATAGTTAAACATAGTTTAATATAGTAGAAAAACAGTACTTACTATAAAAAATTACTATGGAATGAAAATTGACAAAAAAATGGAGGAATACAAATTGATATAGCCCCCCCTCCCCACTGCACACTTGCTCCGGGCGAACATTATTGGCAAGACCACGATTTTATCAGAAAATGTTTTACTGGATGATGGTTCGAGGGAAGGTCAACAAGATTGTTCCGAGGGCAGTACACCAACCCTTCTCAAGGGGAAATAATATGTTAGCAGCGCAGTCCACCTGGTTTTAGAAAATCATTAGCTCAATCCGCCATCACAGCATAAAGATCTGATAAATTTTAAAACTATAGCTAAATAATAATAATAATGCTTCCCTTTCAATCTCAAATGATGAAAAATTATTAGTTTGTCTTAATTAGAACTCAAGATAAAACTTATTTTTGCCCTCCTCCTATGACACTTTAAATAGTGCTGTAAATGTAAATACCTTTTTACATTTTTATAAAAAACATTTCAACATTTAAGCAATTAAGTATATCAGTTAATAAAATTTATTATTTCTAGAAGTTTTAAATACATATAAAACTTGAAAATGATAGCTTCATTTTTTTTATTTGTTCTTTTTTAGATTTACATATTTTTTTCAGCTTCAGACTGATACAGCATCTTATTAACTTAAAAGAACTTCTTTAAATTTAATCTCTTAGCAAACAATGATTGTTTAGGAAAACGTTTTATATTTTAGATTGATTAATTCAAAAATATTATTTTTTTAAATTTTTATACCATATTTTTTAACTCTTGAATCATGCAGCTTCTTATTAGTTAAAATTGAAAGTTTTAAGTAATTTGGAATACGTACTATATTTCAGATTAATTATTTCATATACTTTTTTTTATTCTTATATAATTTTCTTCAAGCACCAAATTAAATAGTATCTTATTAACCAAAAGTGATAGCTTTGAAAAATTTGAAAAACTTTTAATATTTTAGATATATTATTTCATATTTTTTTTATACTTTTATTATCTTTTTTGCAACTGTTAAAAGATACAATATATTTACTAAAACTGATAATTTCTAGAAATTTAGAATACATATCTTATTTTAAATCTTTTATCTTCAGGAAGCAAAACATCTTTATTATATTCTGGTTTAATGTTAAAGAAAAATTTACCATTTACGCAAATTTAAGTTGTTTAACGAAATGACAGTATTAACAAAACTGCTAAAGACTGAAATAAAGGATTGATAGTTTTGCTCGAAATAATTCAAATTTATTAATACTAAAGCATTGAAATGCTTACAAGTATGTGAAACATAACAAGTATCAACTTTTTAGACTTTTTGGAAATTTTTTTTTAAATGTCTCTCTGAAAATTTGTTTACAAATTTGGAGCCGGGGAGAGGGAGACTAGCGTGGACTTGTTTTATAAATAAACTAAGAACAAAAAAGAAATTACTAAGCATCATTTGGATGGTATAAAGTTTTCTTTAATTAAAATTTGAACCTCTATCTTAATTTTGAATTTAATATAATCTTCCTTAGGCGTACAGTTTTTTAACAATATTTTTTTCAAGTTATTTTTCTACTCTACCAGCGTGACATAAGACTAACGTGGAAAAAATTATGAAATTGAATATTTTAACTATTTCTTACATAAAGAAAATGAAAATGGATCTAATTTTTGCTTTAAAAAATACTTGCTTAAATATATTCGTAGCAAAGTTTATTTTATTTAATAATATGCTACGAAAAAGAAAAATACATAAATACATATAAATGAAAATGCATCACCTACATAAAATAAACATGCTTAAATATGTTCTTTGCAATGTTTATTTTATTTGAATAATAAACTTTAGAAAGTACATACGCAATGGAAAATAAAATATTTAAGATGCATAAAAATATATGCTTAATTACATCCGAAGGAATGTTTTTTTTTAATTTAATAATAAGCTACATAAAGATTAATAAGGAACTGAGTCATGTTTTAAAAAATGCTACATTAAAAATATTTTTTAATATTTATGTAGTAGGAAAAACATTAATCAAATGTAAATTAATTAAGTCTCTTATTTTATAAAGTAGCTTTACTAATAAATATTAAATGACATTTCAATCATGTGAACGAACTGCTAAAAGTTTTGGAAGAATGCAGCTTACTACTTTTAATTAAAAAAAGTTGGAATATATTCCTTAACTTCAACTTTTAGAGAAGAAAAAAATCTTAAACCATCTTTAAGCATTAGGTTTACATAATTCTTTCACTGTACACGAACAAATTGAATATAAAAATTTATAGTTTAAATTGTTGGAGAAATTGTGTGAATGAATTAAATATTTTACGAAATCTATCTAATTAAATAAATGTCCTAATAAGTGATATGTTAGTAGTTACCCACATTATCTCGGAATGCTTCACATAGATATATCTTTAGTAGCCTCCCTCAATATTGTAATCAAGCTAGCCTTGTGCCTTTTTTTTCATGTTGGTTAATTAAAAATATCGCAAAACTAAAATGACTGTTGTGATATTATTGAAATATATTAATCTATAATATGATATCTCTTATTAATTTAAATTAACCAATAAAAAAATGTCTAAATGAGCAATTAAAAACAAATTCAGAAATCTTATACTTTTCCACCTTGCTTGTGCAATTTGTCACTTAACACACTTTTGTGAATCGGCTGAGATTTTAAAATGGAAATTTCAACCGATAGATAACAATACATACGATACATAACGGTGCATAACGATGCATAACAATGCCCAAATTTTATTTAGAATAGCAGAAGCGCACTTTATTCAACCCGTTGGTCATAGTTAAATCTGCACCTCCTCTGCCATTTATTATTGATCCAAGATTGGTAAAACTGTTGACATCTTCAATTGGAAACGTTTCGAGTTATACAGACCAGCCAACTTTAAAAACCATAGTTTTCAGAATTTCTGGTAATTTTACAAGTATTTTAAAAGTCTCATCTCGAAAAATCTGGAACAAAGTGGAGTTATATATGCAATTTTAAATCATTAATGTGTAGTGGTGCTGAAATTAAGTTTAAATTAATAAAATATAATAAATTGAAACATTAACTTAGCTACCACTAGAATTTATTTATGCAGAAGAAAGTTGTTAGTCCAGTATCAGAGATGCCAACTTGCTCCGGACAGCAAATATATTTTTTAAAGTGGTAATTTATCAATTGTAATTCTTGCTTTAATAAATTCTGTTTAGTGGATTTTTATCCACCACTATTTCTTAATAATTCGTAGGTTTATACCATTCACCACTTTATAGTACTAATGTCATGCTATACCTTTTTAAAAGCAAGCAATAATAGTCATATATTTGCAAAATTTGCTTTTTAATTATTTACCGTTTTTTTTAATTATTTTGGAGCAGTTGGCATCTCTGCAGTATATGTTGTTATTTTGTTTTGGGCTAATTTTCATAATCTTTCTTAATCTTTAATCCACATCTTTCTGCTGCATTGTAAATAGTCCTTGCATCTGCTGTAGGTTGCTTGTTAGAACGCAGAGGTCATCTACGAAATTCCAATCGGAGAGATACCAAGATATATTTTGATGCACCTTAAATGTTTGAGAATTTACTCAACACCTCCTAGAAGAGAAAAGGCCTCTACACGGATAAATGAAGTAAACTGTGCAACACGGATAAATGAAGTACAGAACATAAACTGTGCAGTGGGTAGTTATTCGAAATATGTCACTACATTCGGACTGCTGAAGGATTGTACTTCTCGTTTATGCTAACCCATGCAGAGATCTTCAAGGAGGCATTGGTCTTATTCAGTTAATATGTTTAACTAAATAAGTTAAAGATCAGTCTAACTAATTCAGTCAATATGTTTCATTCATCTTTATTCGGAAAGCTTTTTTAGCACCAGCATCATAGTTTGGCGCAGCAGTTACGGCACTATGCTGACATTTCTTAGGGCCGTTGAGCTATCCGTAGTAGCTGCTATATTCAGCCTCTAATAGAAGGATACCGGCTTGTCTGAGAAGTATAGGTGCCCGGATCTCAATACAGACACCATATTTGCCGCATTCGTGTCGTTTGTTCAATGTAGAATGTCATAATCCCTTTGGTTGATTGCTGTGAGTATTCTTCGGAATTCTCCTCGGTTGCTTAAACTCAAACTATCATTTCTCTGAAAATACGAAATATTATTCTGGAAGGGTCATTGAACAGTTCAAAAAATCAATAATTGAACTGGTGGGCTTCAATTCAAATGCTTATGCCTTGAAACTCTTATAAATTTTCTTTGTTATTTATAGTAAAAGACAATTATGTATATAGGGTACATTTTTATTTAATATGTAAAAAAATATAGCATGTGATATTTTATCGACGCTTGTGATTTTAATAATTCCCTGGCAACAATTTTACTTTGGCCCCAGTTGGGTTCAAAATTGGCTCGATATGGGTTCTATAAGAATGTGCACCTAGGAAGTCCACTATTAGGAAGTCTAGACATTCTAATAGTGGTCCACTATTAGGATGTCTAGACTTTTTAATATTGATCCTTGGATTTCCTATATGGGGCCTACATTGATCTATATAGGATCTACACTATAGTACTATCTATATAGGACCTACATTATAGTACTATCTATATAGGACCTACTATATAGGAACTATATAGATCTATATAGGACCTACTATATAGGACCTAAATAATGCACATAAAATATCGGGTAAATCTGACAGTTCTATATAGGATCGATATTGGTTGTAAGGTAGTTGTAAAATATCGGGTGAATCGGAAAATTCTATACAGGGCCAATATAGGAAAGATAAAGGTCCTTTGAATCCTTACTGAGCCAAGGTTCATGAATATTGTGAATATTGGCCCAATGTGGGCCCAAGTTATTTTGCTGCATAACAAAATACAAGTATTTTAAGATTCAAATGTTGTGGACTTTACAGACAATTTCTGCAGAATTTGATTTATAATTTATTTTACTTGATTCAACAAAAGAATTTTAAATTGGAAAATAACTTCGAAAGGTTATAATTTCAAAAATCATTCTCTCAAAGATTGACACACGCCGACCAGGTGGCCGAGTGGTTAGCGTGCCTGATTGCGGAGCCGATGGTTGCGGGTTCATGTCCCGTTCAGGGCATGGATGTTTCTCTCTCTCTCTCCCTCTGTGTTCTATGTCCTTTCTTCTGTGTGATTCTGTGAATGTGAACCGCCCTATAAACGGGTTTGTGGTTGTGTGACGTGGGCGACGCTGCTCCATCTCCGTGGTTCTCACTGGCAGTTCTAACATTTCTGAGGCCAATGGGAAATAGACCAAAGTGCCCACCATTAACCCCCCCCCCCCAAAAAAAAGAAAGAAGATTGACACACTAGGCATGAAAATTCGATCATTAGATAAAAAGAAATTTTCGATGTAATGTTTTTTTGGGGGTCACAGTACACTGTATAACATAAAAAATTGGACATATTAATGACTTTTGATCAAATAATCAGATTTTCCTGCATTAAGATGTAATTTTAATAGTTGGAAGGGCTGATTAGGCTAATTAACCTGGCAACGATTGATCTTGCTAATTAACCCCTTGCACTACGCTGAAATTCGGAACAAACCATGCCTAACTTATGCACCCGAATGTTCGCGTAAAGTTCCTAAGAAAAAAGAGACGGACAGACGTTAAGAGATTTGGAAGCAGATATAATATACCTATTCATATAAAGAAGATATAAGAGCCCATTCAGACGTTCTTGTTTGGTCCGATATTAAGATCACGAGTACCACTCGTGACATTCATGTTTGACCCGAAATGTCGACTACGGGCCAGACTCGTGATATTCACATCTGACACGAAACTAAACAACGAGCCTGACTCGTGATATTCAAGTTTGGCTTAAAATTTTCATCACGAGTCTGACTCGTGAAAGTAGTGCAAAGGGTTAAATACAACAGACAATATATCATGGCACAAAATCTGACAAAAAAAACTTTTTTTAAAAATCAACGTTTTTTTTCTCCTTTCAATCTCTTTTTCTGACCCACAGAATGTGAGAGGCAAAACATAAAGTTTATAGTTCAATAAAGTTTAATTCGTTCGATTCATCAAAAAGTTTAATGTTCTAAGTTCATTTATATTAAAAATATATATATATATATATATATATATATATATACGCGGGTACAGGCCTATTAAGGGACGTGCTGCAATAAAAGTTTTTTATTATACTTAAGTTTTCCTTTTTTTGTTACATTAAAACTATATTTTTAAAGTTGCCATTAAGGATCAAAATTGATATCTAATACATATAGTTTGACCTGAAATAGTAATAATTTCAAGAGACTTTTAGAAGACTTTTTTTTCTCCATAAACCTTAATACTCGATCAGAGTTGCCAAGTATTACATTTTTTGTTAATTATTTTATAAAATGGTAGACATTCAAACTCAAAAGCTTTCAGAGTTTCGGTTAATTTTGCCAACAATTTAAGAGCTTCAATACGAGTGAACAGACCCAAAGTATATTTTTATAAAAACTTTTGAATAATCAACGTGTGTGTATTGGTGTGTAGAAAATCATTTAAAATTAAGTTTACAGAACGAAAAACCACACATTAAAACATAAAATTTTAACACAATTAGAAAAAATGTACTTTCATTGCATAGAAAGTTGTGCATTGTGTGACACAGCAAAATGACTTTGTTGATGCTATTTACAATTATGAAAATTTTTAAAAAATCTCACTTCACTGAAAATTTAGACAATATATTACACTATGCCGGCCAGGTGGCTGAGCGGTCAGCGTACCTGACTGTGAAGCCAATGGTAGCTGGTTCGAATCCCGCTCAGGGCATGGATGTTTCTCTCTGTGTGCGTTCTCTATTGTGTGATGTGTGAATGCGGCCCACCCTATAAACGGGTATGTGGCAGTGTGGCGTGGGTAATGTTGCTCGCCTCCGTGACTTAGGTTCACAGGTGACCACTGGGTAACGCTAAATGAGTAACACCTCCGGCATCTTCTTAGGCGAAGAACGAAAATTCAGTGCCTGCCGTTAAAAAAAAATAAAAATATTACACTATATTATAATTGTATTTTATTAATAAATCTTTTTCTCAATGACTTACTGTCCAAATTAAATTCAACAAATCAGCAGCCACAGCTCCCCTCCCAACATAAAACTATACGACTATGTTATAAAATTTTCAGATACAAACTTAAGTATATTTTTAATTACAAAAAATTTCTACTTTAATAACAACTGATTTTTAATTAATAATTACGAAGTTTTATTAACTGACGGAAAAGAGTTGCTTTACATTTTTACAACAAAAACTCTTATTAATTTTTAACCAAAAATATTAAAAGGGAGTAAAAAATGTCCTTTTAAAGTGAAGTCTACGCGAAAAAAGAAAACTACTATACTAAAGTCTAATCGAGAATAATTTTTTCAGAAACTTGGATATTTTCTCCTTAAATATTCATTCATTATAAATACACATGTCCGAAAAAATCAATGTAACAGATAATTTTTAAAGTTTTCTAGTATTGACTTTACCACTTTAATCACATGTGAACACATATTTTTATTTTAAATCGATGTGAAAGCAGAGAGATGCACATGTTGTCACCTATAACATTAAAGGTGGGATAATGGAAATTATTTCTGTAATGCTTATTTGAATATCATTATTTTGCGCATATAATTTGAATTTAAAATAATGATTTTTTTTTTCTCACTTTGAAAACATTCTCAAATATTTAAATCTAAAGAATCTGCAGAAACGTCTATGAGTTGGTCAACACGCGAACGACTATTTTCTTATAATGACATGTAGATAAATGGATATAATTGATTGACTCAGTGGTTTTAGGACAAATAAACTACTCTATTCGTAGATAAACAGAATATTTCAAATGACGTAAAATATACATATAAACATGCACACAGTAGAGTTTTTCGTTTAGATGTTGTGGTTTTCATTTTTTACAGTTTTATAGCCTTCCGACATCGTTCTCCGAGCACTTATCACACAAACGTTACCAATCCAATATGTTTCGAGGATTAATAAAAATGTTAATGCATGAATAATTATATCTGACACACTCCCTTAATGTGTAATTTTTATCGAAACAGTGCTAGGTCTAATTTTATGTACACAAAAAAGAACTTGGTTAAAAAATCTTTTAATTTCATGTTCACTTTTAAATTATATTTGGTCCAAACACTTTAGAAAAGATGTCAGCTATTCATTTATCTGCTGGACAATATAGCCTTTCTTGAAATTTTCTTCCATGGAATGAAATCTGACATCTACTTGTTTGTTTTGTTGTTCATAACACCGTTTCTTTATCAAACTTATGACACTTTATTTATCTACATTTAAAATTGCAGAAATTTTTTCAAGTCATTTTTTTTAAGTTTTAACTTGAACTAGATCTCGACATTATTCCACAATTGAATATATATATATATATATATATATATATATATATATATATATATATATATATATATATATATATATATATATATATATATATATATATATATATATATATATATATATATATATATATATATATATATATATATATATATATATATATATATATATATATATATATATATATATATATATATATATATATATATATATATATATATATATATATATATATATATATATATATATATATATATATATATATATATATATATATATATATATATACTGATACTTGATATATATATATATATATATCAAGTTCAAAATGAAGAAAAATTATAGACCTATGAAAAAAAAGGGGGGAGGAAATAATAAGTAAGAAAATAACAAACGACAGTTAAAAAAAAAAAAATTAATACGCAATTCAGAAATGATGAACATGTTCAGAAACAATGAATATATTTATACACAGAAAGAAAAAATACTGTAAATTGCTGTTATTCTTCTTTAAATCATACATTTTTTTAGTTCAATGTAAGGATTTCATATGAAATATACTTTATTTTAATTATTTGCAAACTTTAATTACAATTGAAGTATTGTGTTATAATAAATTTTAAAATAGAACATTTTTAAGTCATACAAATTGTTTTAAACTATTTAAATATTCAATATTTAATGTTTATTTTTACTTAAAATATCAGTTTAATCACTTTTTAAAAACAGGATTCAAAATATTTCAATGAGTTTTAAGAATTTTGCATTAATAAAATCTGTTCAGATTTTTTTAATGGTTAGAACAAAAATCCAGTAAAATAAACTCAATATTATTTTTTTTTCCAAAAATTTTGGGGTAATATTTGGAATTTGTAATTGCTAAATAAACTCTGTTTTTAAAAATTCGTTTTTTAATATTAACAAAATATTTGGAATTTTTATTAATTGAATTTCAAAATATTAGTCATATTACAATAAAATGATTCACTGATAAAATGATGACTGATAAAAGGACTTTTTTATTTTAAATTTTAGTACGGAATATAAATGAAAATCAAAATTATACTTTCAAAATGCTAAATATATTTATTTTTCTTTTACACAGCAAAAATATTTTTTCATGCAGCATCATATTTATTTTTTAAATTAAAAAAAAATAAAAAGACATAAATAAAATCTTTTAAATGTCATACAGAGAGGGCGCTGTCCATTATTTTAGGCATGTTTTCAAAACCTTCCGATAGATGGCAGGGAAATTATTTCTTCAGCTTTCACACCATTACGAGCCAGAAATGAATAACAACAAAAAACTACCCAAAGGGAGAAGAGAGTTTTATTTTCTTCAGAATTCGAAACGATTAGAAATTCGGCTAACTAAAGCCCTTTTTATGCCTTTTTTTCAGTTACAGATGACTTAATACTATCAATAATACTCTAAAAAACACCCATTTTATATTTAATATGTTATTTTTTTTAAAATTTAATATTATTTTTATAAAATAAAGTATGCAAAAAAACCACACAAAAAATCGTGTAATCATTTCTTAAGTATTAAGTATTTTTATTCTTTGCGAGTAGAAAGTTTTCTTTTTAGTTTTTTCCCATGAAGTGGAAAAATACTTATTGAGTTCTAAAATAGTGTAAGGAGAAACGTTATGATTTTGGGGAACAGCTAATCCATGCTATCCACTACGGCAAATCTTACATTAACAAATTAAAATGTTATAGAACAAATAAATAAAAATTTATTTCAATTAATTATAAACATTTTTTTAATTTAAAAAAATTGATAAAGAAAGTTGATTTTTAATGCTTTAAACTTTTATGAAGAAATCTTTTTTATAAGTAACCCTTTCTAGTTCAATCGAAAATTACTTTTAAAATTAATGTTGTTTTTCTTATGGCACTTGATATTTATCTGGTAAGAGATTGAGTGTAACATAGGAAAGAATCAAATAATGAACTGCGTGTCACGCAAATCTTTTCCTTATATTTGGATAAATAGAGTAATTTGAATTAATCTATTTTCTTTTTTATAATATTCTGTTTCTTATTATACAATTCTTTTAAAAAGAATTTCTTTACAAAAAAGAACTCAATAACTCGAAAAGAAATCTATGCCTAAATTAAAAAAAGTAAATTAGTTTGAAAATCAATCACTTAATTTATGGTGAGCTTCTTAAAAAGTCCTGAGAAAAATATAATAATTGTACCAATGACATTCATATTTTTTTTACTAACCCTAAGTTGTACTGAATATACGGTTATTTAAAACTGTAATGTGCTGCATGAAAATGCTGATTCCCCCTATGATATGTTTTGATGATTTTTTCGCCTACTCCTCTTTTTTTTTTTTTTTTTTTTTTTTCTTCTCTCATTTACAGTAAAATTTTCACGACTCATCACTAATTTAAGGAAAATTCTCTTTTATGAAAAGCTTAGCTAAAATATATTTATACACTTTTAATCTATCATTTATTACAGGGCCGTAACCAGGGAGTGGAATACGGAGGATTCGTACACCTCCCGAAAAGAAAATAATTGACAAAAAATAATTAAAATAGGGATATTTACAAAAATATATTTTTTCAAATAGGTAAATAAATTTTAATGAAAGATATTTATCAAAAATTTAAATAAATCTGTTTGCATTTCTTTAACAAATTTTAAAATTAAGATGTTATGACGATGTATAAGATAGTGAGATATTTTAAGACTTTAAAAAAGTTTTGGCTGCACATTCGACAGCTCTTAATGTTTGTCATCTTTATACTCATTTATATAGGGACTTTAAAACATGCACAGATAATAGTTGTTGATGTTACAAGAGTTTAGTTCAATAAGATATAAGGATACCTTTTACATAACTAGTATCTTCGTTTGTATTTTAATTGTTTAGTCATTAAAATATACATTGAATAATTGATAAATATAGTATCCCTAATAAATGTATACTTATGCACATTACTGAAAATAAATCAATTCTGGAATGAATCAATTAAAAACTAAAATTAAAAAAGCAGGTGCCTAACCACATTCAATCAAAAATATGTTTTATAAAATTTGACATTCGTTACATATAATATTTTATTCAAATCTCTTTACTAAATTAAGAATGAATTAGCAGACGACTTAAAGAACATAATATTTTATCATAAAAAAAGCAGACGATATCTAATCAAATCAACGGAAAATCATGAATGAAATTTACGCTAGGCTTGCGTAAGTCATCTTCCTTGTAAGTCAAGTTCCTCGTAAGAAAAAAAAAATGGAACATAAACATAAATATTTAGACGAATTAGAAATTAAAAGAGATTTAATCTCTTAGTTTAAAATACAGAAGTGCTTATTGTTATTTTTAATTCAGAACAATTTAGAAGCTGCGCATTACATTCTGTATGTGTGACAAAATAACCAGTATTTTTTCATTTCACAAAATGGAAGAAAAAAAATAGAGCTTAAATATTACATGATTCGAAAAATTAGAAGAAAAAAAAATTGTGAATTTAAGATACAACATTTTCGCATGTATATATATATAGCATATAGCACAATAAATACAAAAAGAGAAGAAGAAAATTCTTTAAGATTAATGACAAAAGAAGAAGACAAATTATTGAAATAAAATTATTTCGTGTTTTGTTCTGTATTTTCTTTACATTTTATTTTCTGTTTGATATGTTTTATTTGGTACATATTTTTTACTTAATGTGTTCTATTTTCGATTCAATTGTTTAGAGTGCTCCTGACATTATTGTCTTGATGCATTTTGCTTTGATACAGTATTAGAAAGCACTCCTTTTTGCGGATGTAATCGTATGAGCTGATGAAGAGATATCTTCTCTTTATTTCGTTTTCCGGCTTTTTCATAAGTTTTTTTTAAGATAAATAATGATAAAAACTTAAAAATTATTTTAATAATTTTTCTTCTTCTTTTGTCATTTATCTTTATTATTTTAGAATATTTTTTGAAGTATTTAGAATATTTTTTTTTAATTTCTTTCTCAAGCATATACATGATTGCCAAGGCTTAGTTCCTGAAGGCAGTTATAGTGGCACCATTCAAAAAGAAAAAAAAACTATGCATAGAAAAACAAACCATTGAACATGAGAAAATAAGCCGCAAAAAACATTTTTTCGAATAATTCATTTGATTTTAATAAATAAATCATGAAATTATTAGATTTAAAACAGCACTTAATAATTATAAAAATGAAATAGAAATTTTATTTTGTCCAATTTTTAAAATAAAATTACATTTGCAAAAAAAGAAAAAAAAAAAAAAAAAAAAAAAAAAAAAAAAAAAAAAGAAACATTATCTATTGGAATTATTTAAACACAAATTTATCTAATTTCTGAGTTATCTTTCCTGAAGCCTTTGCAGAAAAAAAAAATTTGTAAGCTCCTCGCAATATTAAGCACGTAAATAAAAATGATCTTTTGGAATTTTCTTATTTCAAACTGTGCAAAGATGGCTGAAGAAAGACAGTTTAAACCTTGGCCAAAGAATACGTGAGGTCGCCAAGGGTTAAACTATATTAGAAAGGTAGAAAATTAATTTTTGGCAACATAAATGAATTGCAATTTTTGCCTAGTACAGTGAATTCGTGATAACTCGAATTTGATAGGACTGACGAAAAACTTCGACATATCGGAAGTTCGACTTATCGTTAGTTTCGGTTTTGGACTTTCAAAATATTGTCGGATTATATAATTAATGCTTATTAATTACAAATCTTCTAAATGTTTACAATATTTAAGATCATTTTTCTGACAAGCCATTTACGATAAGACTGTTTGAAACACTTTATGATACCCTGGTCCATCGGCTGCAACTTTGCTGTTGTGTTTGGAGGGAGAAACTGCAAGTTAACTGCTTTTAAATTAGGTAGATCACTATGCGCTGTGCATTTATCCATAAAGAGTATCAGTTTTCTTTTCTTAGCGAAGAATTTCCGATCCAGTTTTCTTACATAGTCTTCAAATAATACTGATGTCATCCAAAACTTTTTGTTAGACTTGTAATCCAAAGGATACGTTTTTACATTCTTGAAACATCGAGGATTTCGGTATTTTCCGATAGCAAGTAAGGGCAATTTCTCTGTCCCAGACGCATTTCCTCCAACTAGGACAGTCAAACGTTCCTTGCTCATTTTACCCCCTGAGCAGTTTTCATCCTTAAACATCATAGTCTTATTTGGAAAGACATTTCAAAAATAAACCCATTTCATCAATATTGAAAACATCATCTTAACTGTATCCTTGAAGTAAATTTGGTAACGTTTCATTTAAACACTGTTCACATACTTCAAGAGGGACAGCTTTAGCTCCGCCATGAAGAGTGCGAAAGGCGTTGTGTGTGTGTTGCAAAGGAAGGGACAAGATATCAGCTCCTAGGTTTTTTTCTTGCTTCAACAGATCCAAAAAAAATCGAGTTAAAGGGAGTAAAATTCGAGTAATCGAGAATAATTAACATGAACTTGAGGATAAAAGGGTCGAAACCTCATAAAAAAATCGAGTTATAGTAATATTCGAGTTATCGTACTTTGAGTTATAGCGAATTGACTGTATTTCGAAACAGGCTTTCGGAAGTGATGTGTTATTTTGATTAATTACCTATGATTCAATATAATTGATTCAATATTATTCAATAATTAAGTATGATTCAATAACAGGTACAAAATACCTGATCCAAAAAATATTAGCATCTCTAGTGCATTGGTGGAATAAAGGAGTCGATTAGCGGCAAAGCAAAAGATTCTCACGCCAATTTGTGCCAAGATCATGTCAACAAAACTATTTATTCCACAACCTTGTCCGAAGTAACTTTCTATCATAACCATAGTAACCGCAAAGAAGCCTTCTACGCTAGACATGTCTGGAAAAGCTTTCCAGGATGCGGCACTTATTCTTCAAACGTAAACAAGAAAATCTCGTGCTATAAGAATTATTTAAACCTTCTTCCTGACGATTAAGTTTGAGTTAACTATCAACGATTGTGGATTTCGCAAGTAGTTCCGATTTGTAACTAAACAATTTTTAAATTAATATGCAGTATATTACTTCTTTTTTTATTTAGCTGAAAATTCTGATACTTTTGATATAATACTTACAACATAGAAATTTCGAAGTAAGCATTTGAGTAATCATTTTTTGACGCGTTCAATTCCATCACAAATTCATCAGAGTTTCGATCTATTTTAGGTAATCATTGCTACAAGTTTTATAATGATTTTTTAAAATCCAGATTTTTTTTATATGATATTACGACACTCAAACTTCGACTCGAGTATTTGTTATTCACTTTTTGACGAGTCGATTCCACCGTTGTTTTTTATTCGATTTTACAGTATTTACACAGACTTCCATATAATTTTTAAAATTCTGATATTTTTCATACTACATTGTTACGACACGTGAAATTCGAATTACTCATATGAGTAATCACTTCAAGCCGTCGTACGCACTAGATTTGCGTTGATTTCATGATAAATCCGCTTGGTGATTCAATCGTGGTGTTCGGTAGTTATTGATTATTAAATTTAAAAAAAAACTTTAAATCCTTGTATTTTTTTAAACGATGTTACTAAAATATGTCAAATTCAAATCCCTCATATGAGTTTTTTACTTTTTGACCCGACGATTCCATACTTTTTTCAACAGGTATTCATTCTGATTTACGTATGGTTTTTAAAAATCACGATATTTTCAATACGATATTATTTATTACAATTCACGAATTTCGAATCACGCACTTCAGCAATCACTTTTTGACTTAAAACCGTCTTAAATCCGCATTTTTTTAAATGAGATATTTTACCCCAGTTGCTTTTGCCTCAGATTTCATAGTGTTCGCATGTTCGTGTGGTGTGCTTAAGAAAACATATTTATTGTGCTGACCCAAATAATCGAAACACCCCGAATAACTTTTGAACCTTACAATCGGATTTTTACGTTCTAGGACTCAATCTTAATGATTTAAAGCAGTGGTTATCAAATGGCGGCCGCGAAGACTTTTTTTCTTCTTTTTTTTTTTGTAGCCCGCGAACTAAAATCTATTGTTGTTGTTTCTTTGCGGACAATTTTCATAAAAAATCTGTTTGAGTTTAAATTACTTTTCATTCATTTAAAGAAACCTAATTTCTTCGTTTCTGTGAAATTTAACATACCAACGGTGCAAATAAATTTATTTCTCTGGTTTTGCCCCCAAGAAAATATTTATTCAAATACAAAAATAATCGTGTGTTGTTGTCGTTTGACAAGTGCAGAAAAGTCAAATGGAAGGCATGGAGCCTACTTTTTCGGAATAAAGGGTGTCGTGGCAGCAGGTTGAGGTCGATATTGAAGAGGGCAACAGAGACACTGTTGAAGAGATGCCTCTGGTCCAGCTGAGCATCCGGGCAGTGCCTGCAATCTGCCTAGGTTCTAGAACCGTCGGGCATGATCTTCATACCTCTCATGTGCCCCGTCCGTAATCTGCTGAGTCATAGAGGGGTTCATCATTGCCTCGAGCGGTTAGACTTCTACCTGTTGGTCAGCGGAAGGTATTTTATCTCCCTTCTACCTCCCACTGGAAACCAGTGGATCGAGGCATTCCCCTATCTGCCACCTTGGGGACGCGCTCTCTAGGGGTTACAGGCTCCCCCGAGATAAATAATCGTGTATGTTGCTCTTTTTTTATGTCGTTTTTTTTTTTTTTTTGTAAATATAATTTAGCATGTGCGTATCAGAAATTTTCTCCATTTAGCTTTTTGAAACCACTAATTTTGGATTTACATTTGAAAATTTTAAAACTCATAAGAGAGGGAATGAATATCATGTTTTATCTAAATTCCTTGAATTGAATATCGCATAACTGTAAAAAAAAAAAAAAAAAAAAAAAGAAAGAAAGAAAGAAAAAATGTTTCATATGATCGAGAATTTTTTTGTTGCTGTTATAATTCCTAATAAGTCGAAAAAAATTGGTAATTTATCACAGAATTAAATTTAAAAGAAAAAAAAATCTTGTCACTAAGTTTCTGATTAAGAGAAGATTCAAAATAATACGTAACAAGCATTATTTGTAATGCTTGTTATTTTGCTTCGTAATATTAAAAAAACTTTGATAAAAATCTGACAGTAGTATTTATTGTTCCTTTATACATAAAAGAGTCCTATATAAAATTTTGTTAAAGTTGCGGCCCGCCATTTAACTAGTGTTTTTAATAGCGGCCCGCGAATTGACAAAACATACCGTAGATTATAAACTAGGCGATTGCAAGTGGAATTGGCAATGGATTACGCGTAAATGTGGTGGGAGAACGAAATTACATTAACCTAAACAGTGAAATTCGATATTTTTTTCTCCTTCTCGACTAGCCATGATTGAATAAAAATAACTCATTAATTCATTTTAGTAGAGAATTAAAAACGAAAATAACCTTTTTATTCTTAGGATCACGTTACAAATAAACTGTATTTATATTTTATTAAGCGCAATAATTTATATTTTATAAAACGATCTAGTTTTTTGATATAACAGATTTAAATTTTTTTACAAGAATTGTGTTTGTGAAGAAATAAAAATAATTTATTATTGAACCAATCACAAAAAATAATGTAACATTTTAATACCATGTTTTATTGGAACGCTATTTTAAAGAATTAATTCTATTTAACTTTTATTGTAAGAAAACATAACCTGTTTTAATTTAGTGATTTTTTCTGTTAAATCAATCTTGATAAAAGAATAATGTAAACTTTTTATGAAAATTTTTTTTAGAAATTAACAAAGACATATTATTTATTAGAAAAAAAAATTGGAGTATTCAAAAATGTTATCACGCTTTAACCCCTTGGGGACGGTTGATTCAGAAAAGCATTCGTACAAAATCAGAATCAAGTTGTAATTAAATTAAAAACGGTAACTTAAATGTAATCGTTGCTAATTTGATAGACTTACTTTGCTTTTATTTTAAATACTGTTAGTTTAAGCATATATACAAGCAATGTTAATTCAAAGTATAACTAAATAGTTTTATTTTAAACAAAGTAATGGTGAATTAAATAAATCAAACAATTATAACTCCGCCCACAAATAAACTGCTAACGAATTACTTTGATTACCAGTTTTATCTTTTTACCCTGATTGATACAGTTTTATGCTGGCACATATTTGTGACAGTCGGCCCGAAAGGGTTAAAGTAAAAATTTCTTGCAAATGAAAAAATCGATATTTTTAAAATTTTAAAGTAATCGGAAATTCGCTAGTGAAAAAAGAAATATGTGAAATAATTTCAAGAAGGGAAAAATGTACAAATGAAGGGATTTTTCTTCAATGACCTACATCGCATTTGTTTTATTACTAGAAGCATTTATTGCAAAAAAATATTTATTAAATAACTTTTTTTTTCAATGGGATAAGATCTTAAACTTCGTGAAAAATTGACTCAATTCCTTAGTATATACAAAAGTCCGTAAATACTTCATTTATTATGGAGGTCATAGATACCTTGATACTCTTTCAGTATAAGAATAATAAAAGCAATTAATAGAAAATGCACAATTTTAAAAATATATTTTATTTACATATATTGGGTGCAGGTTATTCTGCAACGATCATACGTAGCATAAATTTATAGATTCCTAAATACTGTTATATGAATTTAATTAAAAACATAATTAAAAAAATAACAGAATTGAAAAATAACATAATTATTTCAACCTTTAATTGAAAACTTCCTGTTGTCAAGTATTAATAATAATTATAATTTTTAACAACTTTTTTAAACAAAAATTTTTAATTCTCAAACTTAATACTATTCTTCATATGAAAATATCCGAAAATTTGTAAAAGAAAAACTATATTTTAAAATTGAGCCATTGGCGACAACAGAGGTCAGATGTATATACTGAGTTTAAATAAATTATATATTATAGAACTCACATTTAGGACTTAGATCAATTTATTATCAGTTTATAAAAGTGTTTTTTAATAAATAAATGTAGTGATTGTTTGATTTATAATTGTAAGTCCTGAGTGTTTAATGTTAAGTTATGTTTCCTTTGAAATAATTCTTGAACTATGCAAAGCAGGGCGACATTCATTTCAACTTAAAATGATAAAAACTTTAAATGAAATACTTTAAGAAAAATACCTTCTAAATAAGATTTAAATAAAAGGCAATCACTTCGCCTGAGTGATTTTGTTAAGAATTCTAAACTTTTTAATTTTACAAGTTAGGTGAAAAGTAAATATCTTACAATAGTGGTAGGGAATGAAGGAAATTCTAAATTAAATGAACATTAAAACATTGAGTGCAAAAAATTTTCAATTCACTTAAAAGTTCAGAAAGTTCCCAAGATATGGTGAAATGCGCAAAAAGTAAGGTTAACACATTGCATTGCCTAACATTGCATTGCTTTCCTGACCAAACTATTGGGATAATATTTCCAGATTGCGGCAACCCCTATATACTGGGGATCAAAAATCCGAATACGCAGGAAAAAAATTTCTCAAAGTAGGCTCGTTTTAGTGTCTGATTTCCGAACTTAAAATATATTGTCTGCTATAATTAAGCGGCATATTTGAATTCACCCTCTCGATCCATTAAGATTGAGTCCTAGAACGTAAACATCTGATCATTAGATCAAAAGTTAGTTTCAGATTTTTGTTTACTGCTCACTGTACACTAAAACGTGATTTTTTTTTCTTTTGAAATTTCGATTTTAATGCCATTACTTCAATCTCCTTCGGGTTGTGTTTACTTTATTAATTTAATCTCAACTATATTTTTCTCTTCACTTTTAAACTGTAAAGACTTTTTCTCCATTTGTAAATTATGAAAAAAATTATTAATCTGATTGCGTAAACAGTTAATTCATTAAAATTGGACATTCTCAATTAATTCTTTTCAATAGTCATTTATATTATTAATAATAATTATTTACACAAAATTGTAATGTAGGAAAGTTTGATTAGAAATTTAAAAGTTTTTGCTGCTATAATTAGGGAATTTCTATCGACAAAATTCAAGTAATTTTTTTTCCGGAGCAAAATGCATTTTTATTTAAAAGGGAACAATACTGACTTAATATTTATACGATAAACGACTCTCTAATCGCTAACACCGATGACAGGAGAAATTTTCAATTTTTTCTTTTCCACTAAAAGTTTAAAACTTAAATTGTTGTTCTTTCATTATAAAGCAATCGTATAATATTCTCGTATCATGTAAAACTTTATAGCGAAGTTACTTATCTACCGTTTTGCAGTTATAAAATGAAATAATTTTTAAATTATACTTGCATTTTAAAATGTAATACTCAATTGTTTAATGAATTTTACGATTATCATTATAAAACTTCGTATAATGAACATTTCGATTAAAATAATTAGTACAAAATAGCTGCTTAAAATTCTCTTTAACATTTATAAATATTATACATTTATAAATTTCAGCTTTTCGCATTATTGCTAAATAATGTCGAAAAATATTTAAAGAATTTCATAATAACAGAAAATTAAATAAAATTTAAAAAAAATTGTAAATGGTTGTCGAGCAGAACCATTAAATTTAATTAATGAACATAGAATTGGAAATTAAGTCTCTGCTAAACAATAAAAAAAAGTTTTTTTAATCTTTTAAATAAACAAACTTTATTATAATAATCATTTCATTATAAAGGATTAAAGGTTATTGTGAAATTATTAATTCGATTTAGTGGATGAGTAGGAAAAGAATTTCATTACTTGAAATACATTTAATGAAAGTTATGAAACTATAGAATATGTAATAATGTGTAATTTTTCTATCTTAGTTCTATTAAGACCTTTTAAAAAAACGCTAATAAAAACAATTTAGTCAACAGATACAAACGATTATGTCGGCACTATAACAAAAAAATACGCTTTATATTTTATTTGATGAAGAAGAATCAAATGAAGACCCGCTTAATTAAAATGTCGCACCCATATCTAACTTGTTGAATGTTATGCGATACCGAAAACAAAACAAAATCATAAGCACACAGCTGTTAGGCGATTTGCGAGAACGCACCTTTAACGCCAATAGAAATTTTCGCCAACCCTTTGCAACCTACGGTATGTTTTGACAATTCGCTAGCGGCCCAGGCCTCATGCAAGTTGAAAACCACTGGTTTAAAGAAACCCAATTATGCTAAATCGCTAGTGCAAACGATATTTTAAGTTACGAAATTCGTCACAAAGGACGTACTTTGTATGAATAAACATAGCTTTTTTTCGACGGATTATAATATAATTTAGGGGGTAGCCGCTACGTGGGAAATATGGTCCCAAAAGTGTAGTCAAGTTTGTGGTTGAAAGTTTTAATTCCTTAAAGGTGAAATTTACGTTTTTCGTATCTGGAGAACTTTTCAAGTGTATTGAAAAATTTTTGCATACAATATTAAAATTCGTTTATCCAAAGATTAAGTTTTGCTAATTCCTTTAATAGTGGCTGAAAATTTGTTGAATTGCAAGGTGTACAAATTTTTACAAAATTTTAAAAAATGTCATTTTATATGGCAAAATACAAAATTGAAACGTAATTGGTCTAGTAATTTCTAAGAAATCGAATTTTTTCAATGTCAGATATATAAAATTCTATGTCGGCTGTTTATTTTTTTGGTGGAACCCCTACTTTATAAATAAAGTTCAGTAGCAGCTGAGAATATAGTAACTAAGGAACGAATACTATTTATTTTTAAGATGTTCTGTCATCTGAATTTGTCCTTGGCTTATGCACAAGCTTAAGAATTAAAATGAATAAAATATGCCAAATTATGCATTTTAAATAACTATTATATGCGGTGACAATGGTATCAGAGAAACATACTTTTGGCATACATACTTTCCTTCAATTTGGCTCTTTTTTTAATTTGTAATGTTTTAAAAACATCATTTCCTTTTCCTAATTTTTTTGTTTCAGAAAGAAATAGTGTTTTTAAATTTTGCAATCACTAATTTCATTGGCATTCTACTTACTTTCTACTTATAAAACGAAATATTAAATAAATTATGTATTATTTGATTCAACATAAATTTTATTGCATGTTTCAAAAATAAATAAAAAGTCGAACCTCATTCAGAATCTCTGTGATGGAACTTTAGGGTTCCATGGAACACTTTTTTGGAACTGCTGTATCATGATAAAAGCAGAAGATATGATTTTTGTCCTTCCAACTTGATTCAATTAAAAGTGACGTTGTTTAGAATTGCCTTTAGCCTTGAACGCAACTAGTTTTCATATTTTTCTTCTTTTCTTTCCCGCTCTTTTATCACTGAAAGCTTATTTCCGTGTTGTTAGGTTACGTTTTCTGACGATCGAGTGTTGGCGTAAATTAAACTACTTCTGCGACAGAAAAAAAAAAGAAAAAAAAGCCCTCGTCTGAAACCTCGTCTGCCACCAAATCTAGTTTCAGAATAATTATTCCGAAATGTTTGAAATTTGCGTACTGTCGTTAGCGATGTCAACATTGACCTTGGTTTTTATTTGCATATCTGTTTTCTTATGGTAAGTACTCATAGTGATTCTTGACTTCTAAAAACAATAAATTCGACAGATAATTTTAAATCTTTTTTAATCTGTTTATATAACGGAAATTTAAACTAATAATACTGATGTGTTTCATACTTATTCTAGATCGGTATGATTTCTGAAACAGATAAAACTGTTTGTTTTTATTTTTAGAGAAAGGAACACAAATATTCATTTCTTATCTTAATGAAGTTAGATATTGTAAAGTTCGTTAAGATAACGAAATGATATTTTGTGTTATTTGGAAGCTTAATGTTGTGGTCGCAACATATTAATGAAAATAAGTAATTGGATCAGGAGAATTATAATGTTGTTCTTCCAATTTCAGATGAAGCAAAATATTTTGTCTTCTAATGGAGTGTCAATAATTTAGATTTGAGTAATGGTTTTAAAAAGTGTCAAATATTTTTAAAATAAAGCGTGAGCTGAAATTTAAGTTTTTATTAGTGAAGAAGGTTCTGCCCCCTTCTCGCTCCCCTAACCACTCCCGTAATAATTTTCATTCATTATTATTTATTTATGAAGCATCAATATTTTCTACAAAAACACTGATAATTTCAGTATAAAAATATACAATTTTTGTAGCTTTTAAATAAAAGCATTTTGTTAATGTGTTAATCGTATTGAAATAGATGATTAATAGATCTGTATTTGAATTTCTTTTTCTAATGAGTACAAATTCTAAGGCTCAATCGGAAGAAATAAAGTAAAAGAAATTTAATTTTACTCTTTAACACTAGGTTTACGGGACACGTCATTTTGACGCATTTCGAGTTTTGTAAGGAAAATTACAAAACCTATTTGAATTTTTTTTTTAATCTCTTGTAATGACTTTTATACATTGATCGAGGTAAGTATATATTGAAGTCTATTTTCTTCAAAAGCGTTGAAATATTGAAATTCTCTTTGTGGTATACCTATCTCTACGGATATGCGTCAATTTGACACGATCGTAATTTACACAAAATTTTGAGTAAACATGCAAGCACCACATCAATAATAAATAGGAATGTACCGACAATACTTCGATTCGTTATCTTAAATGAAACTAGCAATAATTGAAAGAACAAACGCAGGTCAGTTAATACGAATAATATAATCCTACAAATTATTTAGATATAGTGGTGGTTAAAAATCTACTAAACTGAATTTATTAAATATGTATTCGTATATATTGTATTCGTTCACGCGTCAAATTGACGTGTGTTCGTAGAGATAGGTATATAAGAAACGTCCGTAAACCTAGTGTTAAAGGGACTTTAACAATTCAAATAAGGAACGGTTTTTATTGCTGTTATTATTTTTTTAAATTTCTCTATGATTGTTAAGATTTAGATTTGGCAACATGTGATCTCTATTTTGCCACTTTTTATTGATATCTAAACGAGGGCGAGCATATAAAATAAATAAATAAAGATCTATTGAGCAAAATGAAATATTCTACAACGATGGATAAATAGTTAATATCTAAAGCAAAAAAAAATCACTAAAATTACTAATAATTTTTGTAACAAATCAGAATTTTGAAAAAAACTAAGTTAAATTCCTAAACAAATATTGCCCTTTCAGTATGTAATTGCATTACTGTGGCCTTTGGAGCTACCAGTATGGCATTTTTCCCCCATCAAGTTTAAGAATTAATTATTCTCAAACTATTCATCGAATGTTAATATTTTTAATTCAATCATCATCTCAGTACATTTTTTACACACATTCGCAGTTTCAAGTTTCTAATGCCTCTATCACACGAGAGAAAAATATGTGCAACTGCAAGTGTAACTGCAAGTGTAAGTGCAACTGTAAGTGAAATTCCTCCGTTCGGAGTTGCCGAAAGGGTTGCTTAATTGCCTGAACGGTTGCATGAAATTGGGTTACCATATTTTGTTATTTATCTTTACTTTTCGCTCATATTTAAATTTATCATATGATTCTATTATATCATAGTTTCTCGACGATGTTCGTAAAGATGCTGTAGAATATTGATTGATTTTGATTTAATTTTTTACATTTGTATTTGTGTTAAGTCTTTTCTTCAGCAGGAAATTAAAATTCTGAAAACTTTATTTCCCCATTAGTGAAGTAGCATAGTATAAAAAGGATTATGATTTCTACCTCATAATATGAGATAATATTAAGATATCATTGAATTTCATGCTGCGTCCCTAAAAAGATAAGGGGGTGAAAGGGGGATGGACTTAAATACTATCTAGAATTTTGACGATTTTTTTACGTTGATTTGAGTGACTAATGTATAAAACATGGTGCGTAGCATTTTTAAAAAGTGCTTTTTAAGTGAAGTAGCATAGTATAAAAAGGATTATGATTTCTACCTCATAATATAAAATGATATTAAGATATCAATGACTTTCATGTTGTGTCCCTAAAAAGATAAGGGGTGAAATGGGGGTGGACTTAAATACTATCTAGAATTTTGACGATTTTTTTTATCTTGATTTGAGTGACTAAGGTATAAAACATGGTGCGTAGCGTTTTTTAAAAAGTGCTTAAAGGTGCTTATTTTTGATTTTCATTTTTTAAAGGCCCTTAAAGGTGCTTTTCTTAATAAGTGTTTTTAAAAAGTGCCTTATTTTCCTTTTTCGAAAAAGAGATTTATGAAAAGGAATGTTGATTTTCGCCACATATTACGTAAAAACGTACTTTTCACATTTTTCTATTTCACGTTTTCAGAATTCATTCGTCCCGCACTGAACTGATCGTTAAGACACGGTTCCCAGCAGATCACCGAAGTCAAGCATCACTGGCTATGGTCAGTGTGCGGGTGGGTGACCACTTGGATCAGTCTGCGTAGGGACCGAGGGTGTGCGGTATGGGTCCTCGTTAAACTGTGCTACCGCAAAGTGCTCAACTTCGCTCGCAGGTCGTCGGGCTACCGAGGCGGGGGTGCCATCCCCTCCGCAGAGGATCAAAATTGTGATGGCATGTCTTCGGATCATCCTCCGGGATGTTTCCCAGACCGTCGCCAATAGCCCATTGTGCAGCTCTAGTGCGACGTAAATTAACAACAACAGCAGAATTCATTCAACCATGATCAATTTCAGCGTACCGTCAGTCCATATCGTATGAGATTCTTGCTCTCTCATGCTGTATTTTGCAAGATATTCTCAATTTTAGGCTTTATTTTCCACCCTCTGAAATCGAACCGAAAAATCTCTTGATCATTTTTTTAATGGCTAATATAATCAAGAAAACAGTTCTTTGTCAAATTCTAGTTATTTTATCATGATCATGTAAAGTTATGTTAAAACATGTAAAGTCATGTTAAAACATTCATTATTGGTATAAGATAATTTAATTAAAAATTATAGGATTTATTTTGGGACAAATTTATTGTAATATACAGTATATAAATTAAAATTTATTTATAACTATGAAAAAAAAACATTATTTTATTAAGAACTTGTTTTACTTTTAATGTATCATATTATTTTGTTATAGCCCTTTACGTGTTTTGTTTTGCATTTTAAATAATGCAAGAATCAATTTAAAAAATAAAACATTTATTGTCAAGTGAAACATTTAGAACATTATTCATTTTTATTTCTTATTTTTTAATTTCTTCCATAAAAACAGTATTACATCTCTTTCCTTCTTTACCAGATAAACCTTACAGGATTATACGAAATATCTGAAATAAAAGAAAGAAATCACTTTCATGATAAAATTTTACCAACACATTATTAGAATAAGGAAGATTAAATGCCATTAATTTGAAATCATTTAAGTCCTTAGGTATCCCTTTTAAACTTATTTTAAGTTTGACAGATATTTTGATTATAGTTCTAAGATTATTCTATACACTAATGAAAGATGGCAGGTGTGTTTAGTTTTGTAGTTCTTATGTTTGGATTGAAATTTGTTTCAAGAAAAATAAATTGTATTTATAAACGAAGACTCTTAAAAATGTAAGTATATTGAAAAATTAGTAAGGTACACTTACATACTTACTGTCATTATAGAAAAGCTAAGTATCAAGAGATAAATGTGAAGTATAAATAAAAAGTAAAGTATCATTAGTTAACTTTGAATAATTATAAACGAAATATTATGCAAATCATCATACACAAAAAAAAATAGAAGGGATGAATGTAGAAAAAGACAAGGAGATTGGGAATTTGCATTTTTAATAATTACTTTTTATATATAATATACTACCTTTCTTGTAATACTTTTCAATAATTACTGGAAAATGGGGTAACTTTGTGAGAAACAAGGTAATATTTACCACACATATTTTCTAACTTGTTTTAAAATGAGATTTTCAAAAATTAAAAGAATTCTTAGGGAAGAATAAAATAATTATTTCACTAATAATTATAAAACTTTCAAATAATCGGACACATGCTTTTACAATCAACAGAAACAAAGATTAAAATTTAAAAATAAAGAAATATAATCATTATTATATTTTATGTTATAATACTGAAACAAAGTTTGGCGAGTTGCTTGGCGAATATTTCAAAGTAAAGCTTTTCGCCAGTATAATTCTTTACATATATAAAAATAGAAATTATTTCTATTTAAAGTAATTAAAACTTTGATCGGAACAAATTATAATAAGTTTTAATTTTATTAGCTTAAAATAAATAAATATTTTAAAAGAAAATTTATCGCAAAAATAATGTACTATACTTACCGATACTAAAATCGTGTGCAGGTTCCTGTTATGGTAATACATCAACTGCATTGAGATGGTCATCTCATAGTGCGAAAGTATTTTTAATGCTTTCATTTTAAAGGAAATGTTATTATTAAACTAAAAACTTGTTCCGTCTCATCTAGAAAAAAATTTCATCCGATCATCCTCTTCCTAACGTCTCCGCCATTTTTATTTACATTTGTATATGTCATCACATAAAATTGAAACGTCATAAAAAGCAAACGATCTGATTGGTTCATGAAAGAAATTGCCTGAACGGTTGCAGATATTTCGTGCAACCGTAATTTCTATATCACACGAGCGATTTTTGGAGAAATTTCACTTACAGTTGCACTTACACTTGCAGTTACACTTGCAGTTGCACATATTTTCTCTCGTGTGATATAGCCATAAGTCTTACAGTTATTGCACAACACAACAAATGCAACACCTAAAACAGGGGCGGCGGCATCGGCGGTCGTCACGATTTTTTAACATCAAGAAATTCAACTATAAGTTAGCCACGACTGTAAGTTCAAAATAAGACTTCCTTATCCGGTTTTTTTTTAAAAATTATTATTTAGATTACTATTCCTGTAATTTTTGACACCATTTTAACTTTTTTCTTTCATTTTTAGCAGATTGAACACTAGTATCCGGTCAATATCTTAATGATGTTAAACAGCTATTGTAATATTTGAGTGATATTATTAAGATACTAGCTGTACCCTGCGTGCGTTGCAAAGCTTTCAGTTTGAATTTAAATTTTGTATTTAAGTGTGTAAATGAGATTTGTGATTATGATTTGAATAGAGAATTTTATTTAATGGTGAAAAAACCAGTGATAGTCTCAACAGTTAATTCTCTAGGATATCGTTAGTGCATTTTCAAACAGACATGTATGGTAATGCACACTGACCATGAAACATATTTTGGATGATGATCTGAAATAATTCTGGATCAATGGCGTCATGAATATTTCTGCTGATATGAGCTGACCAATTTGTCCTGGTGTGAGTTTTTCAATAGACCAAATCATGTGGCAATTCTCTTTTTCTGCCGTTCAATAGAATGCATCAAACACCGTGTCTCTCTAAAAACATGACTTTTCGCAATAAAACCAAGTTTAGAGCTTAATATTTGTTTTAACTCACGTGTGAAAATGCATCATGAAGATCCGATGATGTTTGCCTAAGTTACTAAAGCTGTTTAATTTTAGCTCAAGCAGGATTGCATGTGAATGTAATAAATAACTCTAGCTGTCCATATGCGCACCGATACTTGTAGCAGCACCGAATGAAGTCATTTGGAAACACGAATGTACTAACCTATATTCGCCAAGAAAAGTTTCTATTGATTTGCTTGACCCGATAACAACGTTGATAATGGCTCGGCTGGCGACGTTAAATCTGGTAGTTACACTTTGAGTCCAGAACAGCAAATTCCAGCTGTTTCATTCTTAAATTTGAGAGCACTACAAAACATACATAATTGATCCATTTTTCCGATGATGACGCTTGGGTGAAAGACTATAGTTGGTTGTCGGATCATAGTGAAATGCACTGAGATTCAAATCAGAGTATTGGCAGCGTCTGAATAGCGAAGTGCGTTCTTGATTGATTTTTATTCTTGCATCCCGTTGCTCTGATGTTTCCGACGAACGGGCTTGATAAGTGCGTAGTTGATTTGTTAACAGTCTTCTTTCCCGTTGCTCTGATGCTTCCAAGGAACAGGCTTGAGTAGTGCGTAGTTGATTTGTTAACAGTCTTCTTTCCTGTTTCTCAGACGTTTGTAAGGAACGGGCTAAAGCATTGTGTTCTCGATTAGTTTCAAGTCTTTCTTCCCGTTGCTCCGATTTTTCTGAAACACGGGTAGTTCTCTTCTTGCGTGCTTGAGATGTTGATCGACTAAGAGCGATTCGTTTAGGCGGCATATTTTTGCAAATATTCTCTTTCAAACAAAAAGAAATGTAGATGTTGACAGTGGTCGCAAATTTGCTAATTCGAAAATTCACGTATTTATTTTAAATCATAAAAAAGCAATAAAAATGAAATAAATTAAATAAGAAATATAATAATGATAAAATTTAAAACAAAAATCTATTTTTGGTAAAAATATACTTGTGGGTGTCCCTTGACGAAATTGGTAACTTATGTTTATCACCATTCCTGTTTGCGCGGAACACCGCGGTAACAGGAATGGCTGCCAAAACATAATGATATTTTAATAATGCATTGGAAAATTTCAGCAAGACATCGGCCAAAACTTTATAAAATTGCAATGAACCCAATGTAAGCAAAATTAATAAACCCAATAAAATGCATTTTGAATCGAAATAAAAATTAATGGAGTAAGCACAGAAAGAAAAGGAAAAAAAAACATCTCACTTATTCATTAAGCTTGAATTTCCTCAGTTTTAGGTGCACAGAATTCTCTAATAGCAGTTACATACTGTTTAAATTTATCATGAATAGAATCTGTGTTCCTCCATCGCCACATAAATTCGGCGAAATACGAATTGAAAATGGCGTCTGTGGTATCGGAATGGCGGTGGCATTTTTTTCTAAAGTCCTTTTTTTATGACTGCCCACATACCTTTGATCCTATTGATCAGAAGCAAAAGTAACCTAACCAGCCGGTATCCAACATAGAACTAACGGACTTTTGAAATTACATATACCGTTGAACATTTAAAAATAACGCTGAAATTTAAACGAATCAGACTCATCAACATCGGCCAGCTTGGAGATCAACCGCTATCACAACTTGGTGAGAATCAAGGGGCACCCTCAAATATAGTCTACTCCTATTTTTTAAATGAAATAATTAAAATGAATGTGAATTCGCAAACTTTGTAATAATAAACAATCTAATAGTTTTCAAATGACAACTGTCAGCAATGAAAAATTGCATACTAAATTGAGCTAAAATTGCATACTAAATATAAATAATTATTAAAAGCGTGCAAGATGAATAAAATTTGCTTTTGCCTTGATTTTTATTAAACAGTTTTCACAATACTAAATCCGTGATACGACCAATAATTACGAAACTTATTCTCGTTGATTTTACGTGCTTGTGCTCACCTGAAATAAAGAACCGAATTATGATTAAATATTAAAGTATATGTAATTTACTTTTCTAAAAGAATAGAGCTATAAGATAGAAAATATCACTGTTGTTATCTTTAAGATATTTGAAAACTGATTCGTGTACAGCAAAATTTAAAACAATGGCTAACTTTTAACCAATCAGAAAATTCCATTTCGATTTTCGCTGATACCGCTGGAACGGTTTGTGGCAGAATGTTCTATTGTGAATCTAAACCATTCTCGAATCCTTCTGAAGGTACACAGAAAATTTCATTTAAATCAGTCCAGCCGTTTAGGAGGAGTTCAGTGACATACACACGAACAGACGAAATATATATATAAAGATTGAACGGATATTTTGTGTTACTTTAGAGCTTAAAGCAGTGGCCATACTGCATCCCAATAAAAATAAAAAATTATTCGAAGTATTACGATATTATTCGTCTAATTTTTAACGAGGCAAGATGTTATGGTTACTAAAGGAATGTAAATAATTTAGATATACGTAATTTTCTTTCAAAAATTGACAAATATGTTTAATATAAAGTGAAAATTTAAATATTTGTTAGACTTAAACATAAAGTAGTTAGATGTGTTTATAAATATTTTGTACGAACTGCGGCGGATTAGTATCTTTTTGAAAGAAGAAAAGTTGAGGAATGGTAGCTGAAGTGTTTCATTTATAAAAATCCTGAAATTCCTCACTAAAATATATCAATAAATTAATTCATTTCGATTACTGTTGTGAAATAATATATCATTATGATTGTAAAATCAGTATAATTTTTAAAACAGCTAAAATTTTATGTTTTTATTTTCAGCAGAAGGCACAAAAATAATATCCATTCAATATTTTAATGACTGTAGATAAATATTACAATATTCGAGTGATATCAGCAAGATATTGATTGAGTTTGTTGTGTTGTTTCGAAGCATAACGCTGTGATCACATCGTCCCATTAGAAATAATACTACTAATAATAAGAGTGTTATATTATTCGTGTGTACTTTTTAAGCAGTAGCATGTAAATTTTGAGGCTATTATTGCATGTAAAAGTATTTAAGTATTTGCATCTTTTTCCAAAAACTATTAAGTGTAATTAAAATAAAGCATTAAGTAAAATTTAATTTTTCTCAGATTTAAAGAAAAATTCAATACAACTGTATATGAATTTTTTGGAAGCTGCAATGTATATATATATATATATATATATATATATATATATATATATATATATTGCGGATAGAATCGTGTGGGCTGATGAAAAGATGATCTCTTTTATTTTCCGGATTTTTTAAAATTTTCTGTCCTTTTTTCCGGTTTTTTGTTATTTTTATTATTATTTTCCTTTTTTTCTCCCTTTTTTCATTGTTCCGTAATTTTCCCCTTGTCTTCTCTACATTTTGAACATCTTCTCTACATTTGATATAAAAACTCTCTTTCCAAGGTCGAATGTTCTCTTCTCTATCTAACCACCAACATGTAATGTTCTCATTTGTGGGTCTCCGGCCCTAACTTTAAAAAAATTATATGATTCCTGCATTTTCCTGAATATTTTTAATAAGCACCTGCTACACTACGAATCTACAATGCTTATGCTTTCAAATCGTAACAAATAAGTCGGCAGTGATAGTTTCCTGCCTCGAAAAATTATTATTGAAAACTGAAAATGATATTTAATTTAACAATGGAATACATCTTTTGATGATCGACTTTCTCTTCTAAAATGATTCATAACCTTGGATTAGAAATTTGAATGCGTGGGTGTGTTTACGCGGAGCGAGGAAAGTAATTTCTCTCTTTATTTTATTTTTTTCTTCTCGCTTTGATCTCCGATTAGAACTTTATTTTTATGACTTTGGAGTTAAGAAACAGAAAAATTAAACGATTGCCCGATTGATAAATGCTCTATTTATGGTTTATATTTAATATATAATTATTTAACATTGCATAATATATATATATATATATATATATATATATATATATATATATATATATATATATATATATATATATATATATATATATATATATATATATATATATATATATATATATATATATATATATATGTATATATATATATATATATATATATATATATATATATATATATATATATGCAATAATATTAATTTATAATAATATTATTAATACAGAGCCGCCGCCAACGAGGACGATATATCATGCTAGAGGGCTGCCTTCAAGACTTAAGGTCGTCTGGTAGCCTCTCAACCTTGTTTATGTTTTCGAAGGGTTTTCAGATTTTCTAAGCCGCGGTAAAATTGCTTGGTTGGATTCGGTTTCTTCGTTTAGCGAATCAAAGCCTTTTTTGTATCAAGAATAATCAGTAAAGATAAAGTTGGTTTATCTAAAATCTCAATGCTTAAGCTATTAATTGCTAGGCGTTTAAAATTTAAAAAAAATGGCAAGAAATTTTTTTTCTGAAAAAATTAAAATGATTAGAAATGCATTTAATGAATTGTATTTAATAAATAGTTAATTATGCATTAAAATTAGTAATGTTTTTCTCTGGCTGCACTATGGTTATGAAAGTTAAAAAAGTAATCAGCTTTAAAAGAAAATCTAGATATGCTTCTAATTATAAATAAATTATTAAGTAGTTCATGAACTTCTGTCAGTCAGAAATTTTAATGTGTTTATGTATCATATCTTGAAGGCGAAGGTGTATATATATATATATATATATAGATATATATGTAATCACTTCAGTGCATTAAGTGGATGAAGCAAAAGTTCACACATCGAATTAAGCATTTTTAAACCATGAATGTAGTATTCCTACAAATCTGATTTCAACCTCTTCGGGACGGGCGAGTGATAAATGTATTCGAACAGAATCAGGATTTTTAAAAAATAAAAAGCGGTAGCATAAGCTTGGGCATGATTAATTTGACAGAATTAAGTTTTTCTTAACCCATGTTTGTAACTATATATAATTTTTATTTCGAACTAAATAGTGGTGAATTAAATAAAGCAAACTATTATTGCACCACCCACAAATAAACCGCTATAAAAATAGTTTGGCTACCAGTTTTATCCTTTTTTACCCTGATTGTCGCCACCCTGAGAATGCATATATGACTCACTTAGTAGAGGTTATATATCTTCTCAAGCCATAAAAATATTTACTAGATGTAACAATTTTTTCTCGCACATCTGATGGGATATCATTAGTGATATTGATATGCAGTCCCTATGTGTAAGTCTATTAATTTTTTTAAAGTTATAAGCTCCAATTTCTATTAAGTTATCATTATCAGATTTTTTAGCAAATGACATAATTTTTTTTTTGCTGAATTTACACGTAAATTTAAATTTTCTACTTATATTTCAAGGATCGGAAATTTCTTTTTTAGATTATCCTTATTTTTTGTAACTATGCGTAAGTAATATTAAGAAGAAACTGAAACTTTAAAATTTAAATTTTAAAGAATTGAGTGTATTGGGTTACATTATAGCCTCTACTTAATTTTTTCTTCTAAAAAAAAGAAATTGTTGGCGTAAATTTGTGATACTATTATTTGTAATATTCTCTCTGAAGTTTAAAATACACTCTACAACAAAAAAAAAATAGACCCACCAAGAAGCAATCATCCTATTGCTTTGAAATTTCGCATGCATGAATGTTTTGAACAGATATGGCTGGAATGATGCCGACTGGGGACGTATGGTCTTTAGTGATGAATCCCGATTCCAACTGTGTCCTGACGATCATCGAAGACGTGTTTGGAGACGCACAGGACAGAGGGGGATCCTGCCTTCACTATTGCACGCCACACCGGCCCTCAACAAGGGTCAACTTATGGTCTGGGGTGCCATTTCCTTTGACAGCCGGACCCCTTTGGTCGTCATTAGAGGTACACTTACTGCACAGCGGTACGTCCATGACATCCTATGACCTGTTTTGCTACAGTTCTTTTTGCAGCGCCCTGGGCTGGTTTTTCAACAGGACAATGCCAGACCTCATACGGCACGTATTGCCATGAACTGTCTGCAAGCTTGTCAAACTCATGCTTGGCCTGCCAGATCACCAGATCTCTCTCCCATCGAGCATGTCTGGGATATGATGGGAAGGCGATTGCATCTGGCACGGAATGTTGATGACCTCGTTCGACAATTGGATCGAATTTGGCAGGAAATACCGCAAGAGACCATCCGGGAGCTTTATCGGTCTATGCCACGCCGTGTGGCAGCTAGTATCCAGGATAGAGGCTGGTCAACACCTTATTGAACTTGTTACTGTAACTCTGCAGCAAATTATTCAATTGTTCTGAAATTTTAATCATTTACTATTCCGTACATTGTTTTCCTATCCTCGGACAACTCCTTCTTGGTGCGTCGATTTTTTTGTTATAGAGTGCATAATAATATTGCATAATAATATTTTAATAGGCATAGGACCACGTGCAAATTACAGGGAACTTATGATAAATTAAATATATATATATATATATATACAGTGGAACCCCGATTTTACGTTGTCCGTTTCGTAGGTTATCCCGCTTCTTACGTCATTTTCTGCTGATCCGTGAAAATTGCCTATACCGATAATGTTAAAAAATCCCGGATTTTGCGTTACCCCTTTTATGAAAATCCCGCTTGATGCGTTTTTCTACAAACAGTTCAAAAATTTTTTTTATTCTTTTCAAAATGGTTTTACTCATTTTTCCGTGCTAGCATACCAAATGAGATTTTCTGTCGGTTTTGTTTGAGTTCGAAAGCTATAGCATTTTTTCCCATTTTCGAAACCCCAGTCATCGTGTTCTTTTCTCGAACGAAGATGGCGAAACGAAAATGCTTTTCTCTAGCCGAAAAGGCTGAAATCGTTGAAAAAGCTAAAGAATTTCATGGCACTAAAGATGATCTTGCTAAATCTTTGGGTATTGCTTATTTAACTTTGCAAATGATTTTAAAGCAAGAAGCTTCAGTAGAACTAAACGCTGAAAAACTCTGAAAAATTGCCAAGAAGAGAAAAACCTTAAAAACATCTCCGTATGATGAGTTAGAAAAAATTTTAATGAACTGGTTTAAGGAAGACAGAGCAGCAAAGATTCCTATAAATGGATCCATCCTGAGAGAAAAGGCGCTTGAAATTGCTGAACGGCTTAAACTCCAAGGCTTCAGTGCATCAAATGGCTGGATCGATCGATTAAAAAAAAGGAACAATTTATGCTTCAAATCTATCTGTTGCGAATCCGATAGTGACAACTGTGCAACAGTGGAAAGAAAAAACTCTGCCAAGTTTATTAAAAGGCTAAAATCCAAGTGACATATTTAATGACGAAACGGGATTGTTTTTCAACCTATTGCCGAAGAAGACACTGACAATTAAAGGTGAAAATTGCCATGGAGGAAAGCTTTCAAAAATGCGCTTGACTGTTTTGCTCTGTGCAAATGCCGATGGAAGCCAAAAGTTAACATCTCTTGTGATCGGTAGAGCAGAGAAACCACGGTGTTTCAAAAATATCAAAAGTTTTCCTACCGATTACGATTCAAACAAAAAAGCATAGATGACGCAAGCATTATTTAAAAATTTTCTTCGAAAAGTGGATAAGAAAATGAGTTTTCAAAAGAGCAACATAATTTTATTCCTAGACCAATGCACTGCGCATTTAAACCTTAAATTGAAAAACGTGCGAATAGACTTTTTTCCAGTTAACTGTACGAGCAAACTTCAACCACTGGATTTAGGAACAATATGATCATTTAAAGAGAGTTACCGGAAGCAACTGGTTAGAAAATCTCTAATGTTTCTTGATTCTGGTGACTTTCAGGATGCTTCTAAGGCAAAAATTTATGTTCTTGAGGCTCTTTATTTGATATCTTCAGCTTGGGACAGTGTTGACCGAAAGTGCATTATCAATGGATTCAATAAAGCAGGATTTTTAATATCGGAGGAGGAGAGCGCTGTTGTTTTGGAAGAAGAAGAAGGTAGCGTGTCTGAAGTTGAGGATCTTCCGGAAGTCGATGATGCTTACATCGACTGTGACACAGACGTCATTACTTCAGAAATCCCTTCCATAAGTGATTTAATGCCTGATTCCGACAATAGAGCTGATGACGATGAAGTTGAAATAACAGAAGACGTGCCAACAGCTGATCAAGCGATACAAAGCATAAAAACTCTAAAACAATTTTTACTTGCAAATGTAAATCAAGAAGCAAATTTACAAAAAAATTGTTAGTATTGAATGAGCTGTATACGAAATTGCAGCTTAAAATGAAAAGCAAGTAAATATTACTCATTTTTTCCATTAATTTAACTGGCAGGTGTCAATTTTTAAAAATATGCATAGATTTTTCTTAACCCCGATTTTACGTTATTCCGCTTCGAGCGTTTTTTATCGCTAGTCCGACAGAAAACGTAAAATCGGGGTTTCATATATGTATTCGTACGGAATCAGAATCAGGATTTAAACAAAATAAAAAGCGGTAGCATAAGCTTGGGCATGACTAATTAGACAGAAGTAATTTTTTTCTAACTAAACATATTTTTTTAATTCGAACTAAATAGGGGTGAATTAAATAAAGCAAACTATTATAACCCCGCTTACAAATAAACTGCTATATAAATAGTTTGGCTACCAGTTTTATCTTTCTTACCCTGATTGTTGCCATGCATATATGACTCGCCCATCTCGTAAAGGGTAAAAATTTTTCTCAAGCCATAAAAATATTTATCAGATGTAAAAAAAATTTCACGCACATTTGATGTAATATCATTAGTGATGTGTTGATTTCTGTGTAAGGCTGTGTAAGGCTATTAATTTTTTAAAACTTATTAGCTCCAATTTCTATTAAGTTATCATTATCAGAATTTTTAGCAAATGACGTAATTTTCTTTTAGTTGAATTTACGTGTAAATGTAAATTTTCTACTTATATTTCAATGATCAGAAATTTTTTTTTTAGATTATCCTTATTTTCCTTCGTAAAATTAAGAGAAAACTGAAACTTTAAAAAATTTAAATTTTTAAGTGTGGAGTGTATTGGGTCACATTATAGCCTCTATTTAATTTTTGCGGCTAAAAAAAAAAGAAATTGTTGGCGTAAATTTGTGATACTATTTTTTGTAATATTCTCTCTGAAGTTTAAAATATTTACCACATTGTCATAAAAAAAAATCGAGTTACGATTGTCATTTCGCTCCTCAGGTGGGGTTTATTTCGGTTAAGGAAGGCATATTCTAGGTACGAGACCCCACCTGGATAATGTCATTTCGATCCATGACATAAAAAGTAATGGTTTGATACAATTTCTCATGGATGTCGGCGGTGGGTGTGTATTGGTCTAAAAGTCACATGATATGATTCCTTATTACAAATAAGATCCAGATTCATTTTGGTTAAAGATCTTGATTTATTTTGTAATATTTATTTGACTTTTGAATTTAAGATTGTAAAATATTTCTTTGTTTTTTATCTTACGGTATTTATCTGTAAAGTTTATTTATCATCCTTTCTTAGCATTATTGTCTACTACATATTATTATGCTTAGTTACTATTCTAAATTGAAGCCTTGGAAATTAAAGCGGCATTCCTTTATTATATAGTAATCCCATTATACTATTAACTTATTACGCAACACTTTGTGATGAATATATTTAATATGGTATCTAAGTTATTAATCGTTTTATGATTGATTTCAAATGAATTATAATTTGAAAATAGTAGAGAAAAATTGAGGAAACGGATTGTTTTCACAAATTCCTATTTGTATGTTAAAACTCCCAAGTGTTCAAAAATTTTAAAGAGATGGTAGCATGGTTCCTACCAGGGTTCTAAGCGTCAGACTGGTATGTTAAAATATGATATTTTTATTAACTTTAACATAAATTTACTGCAACTAGTATTACATTTTTTATGGACCATGGAAACCCTGCACCATGCTTTCTTTCCATTTGAGGTTTTCCTAGTTTTTCCTGGCTTGCCAAATACTAGGCTTTTTGAAAAACTTTTGGTTGAGTGGTAGACATTTAAAAACCAAAGCTTTCAGAATTTTTGGTAATTTTACCATCATTTAAAAAAGTCTTACCCCGAAAGAGCTAGTGGTAGAATGGTAGAAATCATATAAATCTCGGTGCGCTGCCGCGAAGCGGCATTAACCGATTCATCTGTAGTAGTAATTCGATGATGAGGAGTAGTGAGGTGGAATGGAGATGGGGGGAAGAGGTGGTGCTTAGCACCAAAAATCGAGAGTGTATTTCGTGTGCTAGGGCTACGTCATATCCCTAAGGAAAAAGGCAGTGATTGGGCTAAATTTAGTGTTGTCGTCAATTAATTCAATATCTAGGAGTGAGTTAAAATTGCTGGTGGTACAAGTTTTTGCTTCATCGTAGAAATTTTGGTTTAAATTTTTTATATAGACGTTGATGTCATCAATTTTAAGATCTCTTTTTATACTATTATTGCTAATGCATTTAGGGGCACCGACGAGTCTTCTTATAATCTTCCCTTCTGCCATAGAGAGTTTATTTTTTAAGTGATCACTTAGAGTGTTAATGGCGGGGCAGGCATAAGTTAGAATTGGCCTAATTGCCATTAGGTAGACAGTGCGCTTGCATTTTAAGTCTAAAGATGACTTCGAGTTTAATATGGAGTTGAGGGCCCAATAGGCGCCATTCGCTTTTTCAATAATTTTATTTATGTGTTGTTTCCAACTTAAATTAGAGGTGATGGTGACTCCTAGATAATTTGCACTCTTTGTGGGTTTAATGATCTGCTTGTATAGGACTATATCAGGAATAGTTCTACCTTTCTTTTTACTATTGAAAATAATCATTTGGCACTTATCCGGGTGTAGTTTTATCTTCCATTGTGAGCACCATTTTTCGATATTGTAGATCTTGTTTTGCATGTATTTGAAGGCTTGTAAATGGCTCATAGATTTCGTGATAATTGCTGTATCGTCGGCATATAGGGCTGTGAATTCGTTTGGATTTTCGTTATTAATAGGGAAGTCAGCTGTGTATAAGATGTATAGTAGAGGCCCGAGGATACTACCTTGGGGCACACCGGCTTGAATGTTTTTATAAGCTGAGAACGAGCTACCGATTTTAATTCTGAACTTTCTATCAGTAAGGAAAGAGTTTATTAAAGTAATAAGGTCTAATGAAATATTCATTTTATGTAGTTTTACGATAAGTCCCTTATGCCATACTCGGTCGAAGGCCTTGGCCACGTCGAGCATAAGCATAAGGGCGGTTTCGTGTTTAAATTTAGCATTACTGATGTATTCGAGGATGTTTACAAGCTGCTTGGTAGTTGACAGGTGCTTCCTAAAGCCATATTGTTGGTTTGGGAGTAGGTGAATATAATCATTGAGTCTTCGTTGAATAATTTTTTCAAAGATTTTTGATAACATAGGGAGTAGACTAATAGGCCTGTAGTTTTCAGGATTAGAGGCTGTTTTACCGGGCTTGGCGAATAGAATGATGTCTGATTTCTTCCATTCCTCGGGAAAATATAGGTTTTTAATGGAGGCATTATAAATATTAACAATTTGGAATACTTTATTTCGAGGGAGATTTTTTATCATGATGTTCGTAATATTATCGTGCCCAGGAGCTTTCTTATTTGCGAGGGTTTTAATGATGCAGGTGACCTCGTCTTCTGATGTCTGTTCGATGTTGTTCTCAATATGGTTGTCTTGATTTATAATATTATTGTAGTGGTCATTTACTATTTTATCGAAAGAGCTAGTACAAAATGGCGTTGCATATAAACTTCTAATTCATTTATATGTAGTGGTATGGAAAATAAAGTTTAGATGAATAAAAAATATTACATTGAAACATTAACTTAACTACCATTAGAATAAATTTTTACAAAAGGTGCAAAAAGTTGGCAGCCCTGTTTTTTCTTTCGTTGTTTATAAAAGCTACATTTTTTTGTCTAAGTCTAAAATAGCTCAAAATATTTTCTAAGTACAAAAAACTTCAGAGTTGTTCTATGTCAAAACAGTTTAAAATTAATACTAAATCTAAAATACCTCAAAATATTTCAAAGTTCAAACAACATGAAAATATTACTAAGTGTAAAATACCTCAAAATATTTCTAAGTACCAAAAACTTCAGAATTTTTCTATGTCAAAATAATTTAAAATTAATACTAAGTCTGAAATACCTCAAAATATTTCTAAGTTCAAACAGCATGAAAATATTTCTAAGTTCATAAAACTTCAGAATTTTTCTAAGTCAAGGGAGTTTGAAAATATTACCAAGTCTAAAATACCTCAAAATATTTCTAAATTCAAACAATTTCAGAGTTTTTCTATGTCAAAACAGTTTAAAATTAATGCTAAGTTTAAAATAGCTCAAAATATTTTCAAAACATAAACTGTTCGATCAGAAGTTAACCCTTTGCACTCGAAATCCTTTTAACAGTCAAAAAAATGGACGCAACCACTGACATTTTGAAAGAGTTTTCACAAACTTACCTCATAATACCCGGAGATCACTGAATGAAGGGGTAACTAAACATTAAGATGAAAATAATTTCACAATCAGAGTGGTGGGTCTACATCTATAGTGGGATACATCTATAGAATTACCTGTCAATTGTCGGGAGATACCGCTCGGAAGGGAGGCCCCTTTAATGTTTAGAAAATTCTCTTTTCGATACATAAGTTTCAGTAATTAAATAATATTGGACTTGCATATATACATAGCTGCCAACTACTATGCGTTTTGCGAAATATTTTGCAGAATGGTATAAACAATTAAAAAATAAAAGCTTTCAGAATTTTCGGTGATATTCTGGAATACCTCTTCCACTCCGGATTTAAGCAAATTTTTGAGTTTTATAGTAGTTATAGTGATCAGTTGAAACAAGCATTCACACGAAAATCACACATTCTTCATTTTCTTTTTAAATATTACTATCAGTTAAAACCAATCAATCAAATGTTTTTCCAACAGAAATTAATTTTTTTTTGTGTTCTTTTGTTTAGTTGAAAAATGCGATTGCGATGATCATTTTTGCCCTGGAAGAAAATTAGTTTGGACGGATGGCATGAGTGCAGCTGAGTTTGCAGGTTACTTTATTGTACCAGTCATAATTCGCGATCGCAACGAACTATAGGGGGCGTTGTTGTATGAGACGCTTACCTGCGATTTCCATATGAACCGTCATTCAGTTACTCTGGAGACGTCGTTAATGTAACGTGTAGCATTGCAACGTTCCTTCTTTAATGTGGCTTATTAAATTTAAAAAAGAAAAATGTTTGATATCCTTTCTTATACAACCGAAAACAAGATGGTATCTCTTTTTTTTTTAAAGAAGGAACATCTGAAAAATATTTGTAAATAAACAGAAAAAAATATGTATCTTCTTATTAAAGTTAAAACCTAATGCCTGAGAAATAGTTTTACTAAATTTAATGATATAACCTGAAAGGCCTATTTAAACTTTACATTCCATAGTTTTAAGAATCATATTACTTCAAACATTAAAATAAGCAAAAAGTATACATAAGCTTCATAATTTTATGTAATTTAATTTTGTAAATAAAGTTTTTTGACAAGTAATTTTATCAAAAAATTTTAAGTTTTAATAAAAATCATTATTTAGAATCTGAAAAACGTAAAGTAAAGAATGCTTACGATACAAAACAAAAACAATTCTAAAAATTCCTTATATTAAAATAAACCACTTTCATGTTTTTTCTTTTTTGATTCATAATCGGACGTAGAAAACCATTCTATAGAAAACTATCATCAAGAAAAAAACTGCTTAAAAGTAAAATTTTTAATTTTATAAAAATTAACACTTACCTGCTTATAAATCAGAAGAATTCCAAAATGATTTGTTCTTCGATTTTTGTTACCATTTTTCAGTGCTACGAAAATGCGTCTTTGGGATTTGCCAAAAATAGAACAAGATGCAATTTTATTTTTTCTGGAGCGAAATATTTTTCCCATTGTCCACCGAAATCCGATAAACTACTTTGATTTTAAATAAAGTGTTTCATTTTATGATTTGACACAAAAATTTTAGGTGTAGATAGGCGGCACTTAGAAACCGCCAAATATGTAGCTGCTGTGGCGTTAATATAAGTACCGAATTTTTATTAATACTTTTCCGAATCATACTACTTGAAACATTCGAATATGCAAAAAGTATACATAAACATATAATGTTATACCATTTATGTTTTCAAAAAAAGTATTTTGACAACTATTTTTATCAAAAAATTATAAACTATAAAACGGAAAATAAAGAATTCTTAGGATAAAAAACGATTTTAAGAATTCTTTACATTGAAATAAAAACTTTCATATAGTTTCTTATTATTCTTATAGTTCTTAATCATACGTAAGAAACCATTCTGTAGAGAACTATCATTAAATAAGGAAAAAAAGTTTTACAAGCTAATTTTTTATTATAAAAATCATAACACTTACCTTCTTTATAAATCCGTAGAGTTCCAAATGAAATGTTCTTCGTTTGAAAGTTTTATTTTCAAATAATATGTGCATAGATTATCCCTTTATTACTTTTAGATAACATACCACACATCAAAATTTTATAATTGTAAGATCTCGATATGAATTTGAATATGTAGCTTAAAAACAGAACAGCTGAATTCTAGTTGAAATTATCTATTCTTTCAAAACTAAGAAATACTTACCAAGAAAACAATAAAACATTTATTAATCATAAGCACAAATGACACTATTTCAAGTAATTTGGTTGATTCTTTATTGTTGTTTTCCGAATTATATAGATACAGAAATATATACTGTTCTATAACGAAGAAGAATTCTATAACTATTGCAGTTCTTGACGTTCTGAATTCACATTTCTTTATTGGAATGAAGAAAGCAATGTTGACTTCATTTTAATTTGTAATGAATTGAAGACAGAAAAAATTATTTTACCGTAATATACACATCTGTAACAGCAAGTGATCATGAAATCGTAAGTTATGTTGTTGGTAATTGAAAGGTAAAAATTATTCAGAAATTGTTCTTCAAATGCTTGGCGTGTTCTGCTTCAATGTTTGGCATGTTCTGGTTAGTTTTTTCAAGTTCTTCAGCTGTTCCTTAGGGAAATTTTGATTTTTATTTGCTGCTAAGAAAATGGCGTCCGTCATAGCCGATGAGTTTGATGGAACTAAATGAAAACGTGATAAATTAATGTCTGATATTTACAGGCTCCCGATAGAGGGCGTACTCGAGCGTTGCGATCGCGAATCTGTGTACTGGCAGTACTGTGTTTCTTTGGCTGCAGAGATATTTGCATAAGTCAGAGAGTGAACAACAATACAGTAACTGTGTACGACCAGTACTGCGATAGTTATTCTCCAACTACTCCTAGCCATGCAAGGATAGGAGTAAACACCATGAATCAACCATTTCCACAGCAACTTCAGCATGATACATCTTTCACCAATTTGGAAGATTCTTCGACAGAGCGAGGAGATACCGCCACGCATTCGCTTCTCAACAGAACAAATTTTAATACATCACAAAACAATGCAACCATATTTTCTCAAGAAAACCCAATTATTCTATCAGCAGTTGAACCAAGTGCTCCTGAATTATATAATATAATAAGTTCACCTAGTGAACCACAGTTGTATAACATAACTGCACCAAGTGCACCTCAGATGCATAATTTACCTAGTCAATCTCACAGACTTAATGTACGAGTATCACGAAATTCAGTAGATGTTGATGATCTACCTCCTGACTATGCTACTGTAGTTATCGCAGATGGGACTCAAGGAAATGAACTAACACAGTATCCAAGAGTCATACAGAAGGAATAACAGTTAACAACCCTTATGCTGTTTGAAGTAGAATTTTTATAATAGTAGTGAGCTGTATGTATGATGACGAATTCACTGACAATACAATTGCAATGATGAAAACACAAACGGGACAAATATGACAAAAGTTGTGACTGCTGCAACAAATGTAGCTGTAATCATTCTCAAATGCATCCTATAGGTATGCAAGTGCCTGAGTATTCAACTTTTGCCAATCAGTTGTTTAGCAACTTCGACAGAACATGCCATTCACAAATTTTGGATATTTTTCGACTAAGCCTCAAGATCCAGACCCCCCTACATTTTTTCGCAGAACAAAGTTTTATACATCACTAAAAACTGCAAAAATTTTCTCAGGAAGCAACTCTAATTTTCGAACATGAGTTGTAATGCAAAGTGTTCTTCAATTGCATAATATAAAAAGTACTCCTAGTGTTCCACAATAACATTTTGATTTATCTTACTTCATCTCAGCTGCATAACGTACCTAGTGAATCTCACAGACTTAATGTTTTATTACCACTAAATCTAGCTGTTGTTACTTACCTAACTATGCAACTATAGATTTGAGTCACAGAACTGACTCAAGGAAATCGGCATAGGCAATAGAAAGAGAGTCAGAGATGTCTCTCGTTTCAATATATTTTTTTACTAATGTTAGTGAAAATAGAGAATTGAATAAATAAAATAAGAAATTTTCTTTAATAATTTCACACCAGCAGTTAAAGTCAACGCATCCTGATTATCACTTTTATCGTAATTAAATTCTTCATCAGTCATAGTTGTCAAAATTATTTTAAGTCATAATTGTCAAAATTAGAACTAAATATTGATCCTGTACTACCAACATATTTATTCGAATTAGATTATTTATTATTGTTTGCTTGTTTAGTATTTGTGTGTATTATTTTGTTTTATGTATAGAGAGTAATTAAATTCTCCATATTGCAAAGCAGCAATTTTTCATGTGCTTTGTTCTTCGTTTTTTATAAGCTTTAAAGAAATGTTTCTCAATAATTTCGTTAAACAAAACTTGAAGCTTAAAAAAATAAAGTGCATCAGAAATTTAAAGTTACCCAAATATTTATGCACTGTAACGCAAATGCAATTAAGTATTATGTCACAACAAATGCTTTCAGGCTTTATAAGTTTGCCAGCATTTTAACACGTTGAATGCCGCGCTAAGTTTATCTGATTTGCCCGTCTGGCTAAACAGTAAATAACTATACAACCTAAATTTGGAAATATTACGCAGATTTAGCTAGTTTTTTAAAAGTATGTTATAAATGATTAACGACGACGACGATCTGGATTTGGTAAGGTGCCTGCCCACGTCAGCGGGAACTTGAACTAAGGTGTGATATAGAGTACCTGTCCGCGAAGCGGACAATTGACTCTTTCATCGAAGATTGTGCCCGTGGGCACTTGGAATGTTGTCTATAAGGGTGTCGGTATTCCACAGTGAAGCTGCGGATGTCTTGGTGGACGTGGCTTGGTGGGGTGAGCAGAGATCTATGTGGATTCTGAAGATCTGGATCCTTTCATCTGATTAAAAAAGTGGTTAATTATATAAGCCTACGAATTGTTTTGAAATAGTGGTGGATACAAATCTACCAAATTGAATTTATTAAACCAAGAATCACAATTAATAAACTACCACTTGAAAATATTGATTCGTTGTCCGTAGCAAGTTGGCATCTCTGTGTATATAAATAAAACAATTTTTGTGTGTTCTATATTGCATTAATTTCTGCAAACCATTTTAGTAACGATAATAATATTAGAAAAATAAAAAATTTTCTTGAATTATATGTTTTTAATAATCATGGCACCGGTGACCCCCATGGCGCTACGAACAAACTCAGTGCCGGTCACCGGTGACCCCCATGGTATTCAACGTGTTGAGGACAACGCATCATGATTATTTATTTTATCATAATTAAATTCTTTATCAGTCATCGTAGTTGTCAAAATTATTTTAAATCAAAGTTGTGAAAATTAGAGCTTAATATTGATCCTGTACTAGCAAATTATCTGTTCGAATTATATTGTTTTTTATTGTTTGTTTGTTTATTATTTGTGTGTATTATTTTGTTTTATGTATACAGAGTAATTAAATTCTCCATATTGAACACCATCAATTTTTCATGTGTTTTGTTCTTCGTTTTTTATAAGCTTTTAAATTTTTTTTGTCAATCATTTCGCAAAGCAAAACTTTTGAAGCTTAAAAAAATTAAGTAAATCAGAAATTTTAAGGTACGCAAATATTTATGAGCTGCAACGCAAAGAATGCAAGGAACTATCATGTCACAAAAGCATATTTACAAAGTAGATAATAAAGGAGGTAGTTCGCTATAGTTAAAAAAAAAATTTAAAGTAAATCAATAAGCTACTATTTTTGGCCGATTTCTGTTTATAAAACTCTTCTCTCTCCCTGAATGTTTTATAGAAATCGATCCCTTATAAAAATCGATCTTTTATAGAAACTTATAGGAATCAATTTCTTATAGAAACTTACAAAAATAGACCTCTTATAGAAATCGATCCCATATAGAAATCAATTCTTTATAGAAACTTATACAAATTTATCTCTCACAGAACTCTATCCCTTATAAATAATCCTTTACAATAACTTACAGAAATCGATCCCTAATAGAAATTAATCTTTTACAGAAACTTTTGGAAAGTGATCATTTATAGATATTTATAGATATCAATCGCTTAATTAAAACTTATAGAAATTGATCACTCATAGAAATCAAAACCAACTTTTATATTTCTGTGAATGATCGTCTTTTTTAATTCAGTGATAATCGCCTTTCTACGTGTATAACACGACGTTGATGATTTTGTGGCAAATTGTCTTGACGCGTGTGACACGTCTTTCCATTGCGAATAGTAATTGGGAAACGGTTAATAAGTTTTGATACCGATTTAAGAATACTTATCATGAAATGTCGAGTAATGAAGATACACCATAAGTGCTAATATCAAGAGTAATATCATTAATTTATAATATAGAAACATCGATTTTAGTTTTAAGCTTTTAATTTGAATCAAAAACACAATAACAGCAAAGAATACTAAGAGAGAGTGATGATTAATAAATATTACAGGTAATATATATGTTACCGGCAAAGTATGAAATCCGGCATTGTATAGAATGCCTAAAATTAGCCGGCAAAGTATGAAATGATTTATATTTCACACATTGCCTAGGCATTCTATAGAATGCCAAATGCTATTTAGGCAAAGTATGAAATAAACGTCCTGATGAGGTTATTATGTAAATGATGTGCATGTTACTGTGAATGACCGAAATCGGTGGTTGTTGACTTTCACCGGTGAATGTTGACAATCACATAGTCGCTTTGGGGAATGTCCGAAATATTTATTACATCAGATTTTATATTAATTTATTCGTGGATATAATTACATTTATTCGATATTTAAATACTTACTGACGATAGATTAGAAGGAACATCAGTGTTTGGAGTATCGGGGCAAATGTATACTGGACAGTGGCACTGAACCTTAAAAAAACATCAGTGTAGGACAGTGGTTCCCAACCTTTTCTGGACCATCGCCCCCCTCTTGTGGTTGGCTGACACACATCGCCCCTTTTTCTTTTTGCTCAAAAACCATTCTTTGCTGCTTGTGAGCAACCAAACGCTAAGTTATATTTGATTTTAATTTAAAATATAATGCAAATAAGGAGGCAATTTTATCCTGCCATTTTTATTAATTAAAAAAAAATGCGCATCTTTTTTTTGAGAAAGAAATTATATTTAAAACGGAATAATCAAAACAAAAGTACATTTTTTAAAATTCATATTTTAATGTAATCAAGAAAAAGTTAAAACGTTAGCAACTAAAATTTGAGAAAAAAAATGAAGAGTGAGAAAGTACATTTTTACCACTTCAATGACTGCCCTGTGATTGGTGTATTTCAGTTAAAGCTTGAATGTCAGGTTTTATGTTCGTCAGATTTAAACGCAGGTCTCCTTTGAAGCAAATGTCAACCTATTTCTTTGCTTTGTGAGGAGCTGGACGACAGAACTAAATCCTCTCTCCACTAAATTTGTTGACGGTAATGACGAGATGAGGAGCGGCTCAGTTTGTTTCCACAATTGTGGATAAGTGGCCATAAGCTTTACCCAAGCTAACTCGTAACCGTATTTTTTAAAGACGACTTTAGCATACTTCAAATCTAAAAACTCAGTCTGCAAAGAGGAAGTGAGCTTATCCACAACTTCAAAAGAGAAAGGATCGAAAATCCGATCCGGAATTTCTAATTTCATCAAATCTTTAAGTTTTGATTCCATATCAGTTTTAACTGGTCAAGGTGATCAATAAAAATTAAAGATTTTATTTTCGAGAATCTCGATATCTGCAATTGAACACTTTCTAAGAGTTGGAAATTGCATTAGCTCTTTGCGACCAATGTTTGACTTGTAGATATCAAACTTGGCGATGAATGAAGATATGATTCCCTTAGCCTTGATAATGTTCACTTTATTTCCTTGAAGTTTTATGTTGATTTCGTACATTTTTTCAAAAATATCCGTGAGGTACGCAGTTTCTAACTTGTGTTGCTTCAAACTCTCATTTAAAACGGGATCAGGGGTGTCGAGAAACTCAGTAACCGAGTCAACGATTCGAAAAAACGACGCAAACAGTTTCCTTTTGAAAGCCATCTCACATCTGTATGTAGGAGCAAGCATTCGAAATCTTCATCATTTTCAAGGCAAAGTTCTCAGAACAAACGGTCATTGAGAGGATCAGCTTTGATTTTGTTGATGCCAGAAATAACGAATTGTAAAGTGTCATGCAGGACACCACTTAACTTTTTTGCAGAAAAATGTTGACAATGAATGGTGATGACCACCAGTACTTCTTTTTTAAGGTACGCTAGAAGCTCAGTATGACGACCAGACATGGCAGGAGCACCATCTGTCGCACGAGCACTTACATTTGTAAGGGGAATTTTTTTTTCTCCACAAAATAGTCTTTGACCAATTTAAAAATCTACGAACATTTTTTATCAGTGATCAAAGTTCTTGTAAGCAACATTTCCTCGTTCATCCAATCTCCTTACTCTCATTTATGAATCTCACGTAAGCTAATACAATAGCTTTGCTATCAATCTCAGTTGAGTCATCAATCTGCGACTCAAATTTACCTTCTCTCATAAATTTGATGAGTTTTGATTCAACGTCTGCGGTTACCTCATCAATAAGCCTGGAAACAGTAATATTGCTCAGAGGTTTTATCTTATTGTTCGATCCCTCACCCAACATGATTTCAAAAATTTTTTTAGTATCTGGTAAAATAAGAGTTTACCAATTGTGTGAGGTTTAGAGTTATATAAATGTTTCGTCTATCAATTCGTTTCTCCTATTACATGCCTTTTAAAATCGGAGGGATGGGAATGAAACGAGAGAGGAACATTTGAGGAGAAGAAGGTATATAAAAGACCATGACTTTCAACAAAAGAGAATTCTTGAACGTCAGATTTCCGCCAGCGATACCAAAACGTATGACGAAAATGATCCTAAACTTGAATTTTTTTAATTTTTAACTATCGTAATTCTTTATCTACACCAGAACCATAAGCTTCATATATGTTTTCAATTTCGATCTCAAATAACTTTTGTCATTAATATTATTAGCAATTTTTATCTTTTGAACACTCGTTGCCCCCCGATCGCCCCCCTAAGGATTATCGCCCCCATGAGGACCTCTACGGCCCCCTTGGGGCGATCGCCCCCAGGTTGGGAACCACTGGTGTAGGATATACCGGGCAAATGCATACCGGTCAGTGGCACTTGACCTTGAAGAAGCATCAGTGTCGGGTATGCCGGGCAATGCCACTGAACCTTAAAAAAACATCAGTGTAGGGTATACCGGGCAAACGTATACCGGACAGTGGCATTTATCTAGACCTAGTATATATTTCGGACATTTACCAAAGGTCTAGTCATACTAGGTCTAGTTAAGTGCCATTGCCCGGTATATATTTGCCCAGTATATCCCACACTGATGTTTTTTTAAGGTTCAGTGCCACTGCCCGGTATACAATTGCCCGATACTTCAAACACTGATGTTTCTTTTAATCTGTCGTCAGTGAGTATTTAAATATCGAATAAATGTAATTATATCTACGAATAAATTAATATCAAATCGGTTGTAATGTAATTGTGATTTCTGACATTCACCAAAGCGACTATGTGATTGTCAACATTCACCGGTGAAAATCAACAACCACCGATTTCGGTCATTCGCAGTAGCATCCACATCATTTACATAATAACCTCATCAGAACATTTATTTCATACTTTGCCTAAATAGCATTTGTCATTCTATAGAATGCCTAGGCATTATATACAATGCCTAGGGAAAGTATGTAATACTTCTCACATTTCATACTTTGCCTAAAAACATCCGGCATTCTATACAATGCCGGCGTTTCATACTTTAGTAGCATACATATAGTAAACTAAAAATTCCCTTTTCAAACTAATTTTAGATTTGAAAACTGAATTAGGTAAGATCAAGTACTTAGATAAATGCAACAGTTTTCTTTACTTTTAATCTATCTATTATTGGAGAAATAATGCGATAAACCTTGTTTTTCAGGTATCTCAGAAGAAATGATGATTATTGGAAGAGAAGAGGTGTGAAATACCAGCCTCGTAGAAATTTATTTACTATTCTTCGCTTGTTTTCTTCTATGGTAAGGATAATAAATTTACAAACAAAACAATACATATTTATGAAATTTTTAATTTGTTATGATATTGCGTTCAATTACAGTACGTTAGAAGTGAAGGCTAAAGTGGGTGGAAGATGTTTATATTATTTTTAAAAAAAAAAATTAAATTATTTTTAGAAGATTGAGTTTCTTTTTTTTTTCACAAAGCAAATTTTTCTCATTCTTCACCCCTTAATGCATTTGCCCGCATAAAAAGTTCCACGGGCGAAAGTTACCGGCTAACTTGTAAATGCCCGTGTCTCACACAGGCAATCTTGCGTTATTTTATTTCTAATGCTCGTCTGAGACCCGTTCTAGTAAAATTGGATAAGCTAGATTATAATTAATTTTATTAAACATAAATGATACCACTATACAGCATTTTTCTAGTGTAAACCACGTGGTCAATTTTGATGATTAGCTATAAGTTTGTAAGGAATTCTTTGTTATAAAGCAGTTCTTTGGTGTTCAAAAGGTAAATATCATAAGCATTGAGGCATCATATCATTGCGTTAAATATTAAAAAAGTAAAAATTTAACCATAAATAAATATTTACTAAGTGTTTTCGAAACTTGTTTAGAAATAATTATCGGATAATGAGTGACTCTGACGATTTTGAATATGTCAATGTAACAGAAAGTTCCAGAGATGAAAGTGAAGATCTCGTGAATAGATTTAATTTGATTTTAATATTTTGAAATCTATATATATATTTCTCTTACACGGTGACAAAAAAAGTCTCATTACAACTCCCCGAATGGCAACGCTAGAAAATCGATCAATGATTGCCGCTAAAATTGTCACATGCCAAATCTAGCTGAGATGGCTCAACATATAGCGCTTTTAAAAACGGAAACTGAAATAACCAGAGAGAGCATAAGCTAGGCAGAAGTGAGTAGTCTTTGTCGATAGATCTCTTGTCCTTTGTCGATAGATCTTGTCGAAAGCGCCTTTTTTCACGAATTTATATATTACGAATTTATTTGACGATTTTTGATTTATATCACAAATTTATTTGTTTTACTAGAATTTATTTGTTTATGCAGGTTTTTCCATTGCAATTCACTTATTTCAATTTTTAATAGACTTAATTATAGCCGAAATTTTAACCTTTTTAAAGAGATATCAGTTTTAGAAATTGTTTCTTCAGATTTTATACTATAGGACATTTCTAATAGGTTTAACGAATTACATGTCATTTATTTGAATTCAAATTTAGTTTAATGACTTAGTATTTACTAAAAAGATGTTATTTTAAAAAAAAAAAAAAAAAAAAAAAAAAAGTTGTTATATGGATTTGAATGATTGATTTGAATTCTTAGAATTTCGTGCATTTGCAATGTACCTAAGTTAGCTGAGAGCGAAGCGAGCTTGGTTTGCGAAGCAAACCATATAAGATTGCGTAGCAATTTTGCGGGGTTTGGAGAGCGTTAGCGAGCAGGGGGCGCAGCCCACTAGTTCAAAATAAACCTGTAATCAAATTGCTTAAACTTTGTTTGTACAGTAATTTTTTTTATAACTGATACACCATCCCCTGCTTCCTATTTACCCCCACAACTGAATTTGCAAAAAATAAATTACACTAAACCTATATACTCATTTTCTGTAAAACAAAACTCGATCATTTATTGGCAGTTTTTCCGAAAATAACTGGTGCTTTGAGAGGTTAAAAAAGATTTTTCCCAAATATTTAAAGTGACCATAAATTTATCTATTACCGTTTCAATTTTAAATCAATAAGTTTGGTTTACAATTCTTTTCACCATCATCGTGTGCAAAATATGACGCCTTTCAATGAAGTGTCCCAGGTTCGAATCCCAGCTGGTTGATACGAATTATGTTCCTGGGCTGCGATCTTTCAATGCAGTGGCTTTTAAGACTCGCTCTTCTGTTTGGCAATTTCTTATAGTATTAAAAAGACTTAGATCAGGTAACAAATTTTGAAAGAAATAAAAACTTACATTATTATTATGATTAATTAGATTTACAATCCAGCGACATTTAACGACTCGCACTCTTTTTTGGAGATTTTTGGACAAAAGTAGTTAGTCCAAATTGTAAGTCGAACTTTTAATTTTTGAAATGTTTTGCTTGAGAGAAAAAAAAGTTAATGAATTAATTATTATTATTATTATTTTTATATTTAAGAAAATACCAATAAAAGAACAGCGGATCGTTAAGGCAACGGGATCAGAAAATTGCTACCGCTACCTGATCTTCAAACAAAAACCGGGTCCTGGTTGTAAAATTCTTTTTGCCGTGTCTGTGTTATAACTAGTTTACGAAACTCCTCGAGGTTAATTGCTAAATACCCAGTCTATCTCTGGTTTTAACGCTTTAGAAATGAGGTTAGATGGCAAAGTTGCACAGTTATTTGATTTTGCATAGAATAATATAATATTACAACACTTAACGATAGTTTTATTTACTTCATACGTAAATAAATGTTAAAACAACAGATTTTAACACATCTAAAAAGGGAATACAACATTTTGAAGCATGTGATTGATAAGGCTTTATGTAAAAATTAGGGCTAATTTGCCTACCTTTAAAAGATGCATAAGCGATTTACTTAGAACATATAATTATCGATCGTACACGATAGAAATGGGTCAAAAGTTACGGAGCAGTTCCTTGTTACAGTGAACTAAGTACCTACCAAAACACTGTCATAGTTACTAAAATCCTCTGCTACTGTCACTGTAACAACCTGCACCTACCGAAAGGTTGTTACAGTGAAATAATCACTACTACTTTTACTGTAACAAAATCAAAGTGAAAATATCTGTAGATTTCTTTTGACAGCATGCCGTCGCTACATAATAGCAGCTGAGTTTTAAAAATAATGGGAATTATAAAATAATAATGCTTCGATTAAAACTGGTTAAAAAATTTTAAAAGAAAAAGCTTAGTAGTTTATTTTTTGGTGTTCCTAAATTTGGACATAGCAGGACTGGGCTGGATACAAGCTGTCACACGGCGTGGCATAGACCGATAAAGCTCCCGGATTGTCTCTTGCGGTATTTTCTGCCAAATTCGATCCAATTGTCGAACGAGGTCATCAACATACCGTGCCAGATGCAATCGCCTTCCCATCATATCCCGACATGTTCGATGGGAGAGAGATCTGGTGATCTGGCAGGCCAAGGAAGAGTTTGACAAGCTTACAGACAGTTCATAGCAGCACGTGCCGTATGTTGTCTGGCATTGTCCTGCTAAAAAACCAGCCCAGGGCGCTGCAAAAGGTACGGTAGCAAAACAGGTCTTAGGATGTCGTCGACGTACCGCTGTGCAGTAAGTGTACCTTTAATGACGACCAAAGGGCCCGGCTATCAAAGGAAATGGCACCCCAGACCATAATGCCTTGTTGAGGGCCGGTCTGGCGTGCAATAGTGAAGGCAGGATCCCCCCTCTGCCCTGTGCGTCTCCAAACACGTCTTCGATGATCGTCAGGACACTGTTGGAAGCGGGATTCGTCGCTAAAGTCTATACGTCCCCAGTCAGCATCATTCCAGCTTGATCGAGAGTCGATTTTGCGCGTCTTAGTGCGTTCTTGGTGCGTCGATTTTTTTGTTATAGAGTGTATTTGCAAATATAGTAAGTAGTTATTTACCGTTTGGCCAGACTGGCAAGCCATGTGTCAATAGTTTCCTGTAAATATATTCAGCCGCCAAATATGAATATCAGAATTTATAATCTTAAAAGCTAATAAAAAGAAAATTGTAATAAACTCTTATTAGGTATCTATTCACAATTTTTTTTAATTTTTAAAGACCGTACTTTAAACATGGTTCTCACGGTTTGGAATTTTTTCTAAAGTTGTAGCAAATTTGAGATATATATATAGATGTTTTAAGCTATCATTAAATATTTAATTTAAAGGAAATATACATGAGTACAAAAAATAACGCTGGAATAATTTCGTACACAAATGAAAGATAAGTTGAAGCATTTTTCAGTAGTTTTGAAAATTCTATTTGCCAGTCATTTATTTTTTGCCGGTCGTGGGAATGCTGTTAAATTATGAAAAGAAAAGGGCACATTTTGCTACAGCTTTAAGTATTACTGTAAAACTTACGAAATATTAGCAAAAGTTGGCAACTATAACAATTTAACTAACAGATGTAATACACATATGTTAAATTTATTGATTTGCTGTAAACTGGAGAAAAAAAATTATATGAAACGCGAAAAAATCAGGATAAGTTCCAGGACAAAAAGTTTATTTTTTCCGTACAAGTTAAACGACCGTACAAGTTAGCTGCTGTGTAATTGTTACAGATTGGGAGCTGGCGGGTTGTTTTTCTTTGTATTATTTTTATTTAAACTTTATCTTTAAATTTTACTATTTAGTTAAAAAATATCACTTCAGCCGTCTTCACAACGTAGTTCACAAATTCTTTGATATTGACATATAAGGTTGCCAACTTTCTGCGCTTTTTGTAAAAACTTATTTTAGTGTTAGTTATAATTATATTTACTGATTATGTTTTAATGTATATATTTTATTCATTTCAACTTATTTTCTACGCCACTGCATGTAAATGATTCAAAAGTTCATATGAAACGGCACTTTGTTCAAGCTATCTCATGCTTAGGTTCTTAAAATGTTGGCAAAATTACCTAATATTCAGAAAGCTTAGGTTTTTAAAGGTCTACCACTGTATAAAATATTAAAAATATTTTCCAAAAACGAAGTAGTTAACAGTCCTGGACACAAATTAGTTTAAGAGTCACTGTATCATTAAAAAATTTCGTACTTACGACAATAATGTTATAACTTTTGAATTTTACGGGACTTTGTTTTCCGATTGGTAAAAATGATAAAAGGTACATTCTTTAAATATTATGGTTATTTGCGAGATTATGTGCCCTATAATGATTAGCCACATTTTCAATTGTTAAGGAGGAGGATTTTGAGGGGGACTCCATTTCTGTGTAGGAAATAAGATGTTTCTCAGCATGGTACCGTTATCTTGCTATAATCCTAGATTAATGTAAAGAACTCATGTGGTGACAATTAGGAAGAAAAAAAACAGTTTATGCAAAAATTAGTAAAAATTTCTTCTTTTAAGCTACCACTTTATCTTTTAGAGACTTAACAGCATTCAATTTTCCACCGGGACGACCGGGTCATCGTCAGGGGTGAAAGCGAGACGGAAAAGAGGAAAGGCTGGTAGTAAAACCATTTCAGTTATAGCTAGTTTTGGGGAGGAGTTTACTTATTCTTTTTTTAATTTTTCAACAATAACTACTTTATCTTGGAAAAGAAGCAGTTTTATATATATGCCAGAATTATAAAAGAATCTTGATAGTTACAGATATTTCATTTTTCTCGAAAAAAATGCTGGAATGAAATGTTTTACGTACCAGGTTTTTCTCTTTACCGTCTTTGCTATATAAGGGCTTTCACCCATGGTCATCGTTATAACAGAGGATCACTCTAAATAATACAAACATCATGTTATATAAATAATGTTAATATGTAAATATTGTAAATATATGATATTATATTTCCCCTATTTTCAAATCCTGTAAATAATTTCGTACATATCTTTTCAGTTTATTGTATTTTACATGCTAATGACTCTAGGGACCTTCCCAGTAATTAACATTATCGATAGTTAACCTATGTTAGTAAACTGCTAATACTTCCCCCCCCCCTGAACCAAAGGCACTAGTCTCAGTTGCCCTAGGGCCAGAAATCGGAAGAAGAAGTGAGGTGCCCGCATTCGCGGGCAGGTACTTCGGCCAAACTCATATTCAAGTCCAAAATTTTTTATAAAATATTGTGTCGTCATTGTAATAACAAAGTAATTAAAACATCGGTGTCTGTTTCATTTTTATCTCCCCCTTTTAATATTTTTAGAAACACTGAAAACTCTGTACATGATACTGAAAAATATCCCTGTTGAAAGTTTAAAAATCAAAGGTTCAAATTGTGCCAGTAACAACATTAGGTTGAGATATAGTAGTTTTAACACTAGATTACCCAAGGATGTCATTTTCACTACTTTTTAATTTCAATTAGAAAAACAATGATGTATATAATGTCACAATTTATTAGAATTTTGTGACTTTTAGTGCAACATATAATTTTTTCATTGCTAATATTTACCAATGACTTGTTATATAACTGTAAATAATTAAAAAAAATATTAAAAATTAATTTTACACCATTTTTTACTCATTAGTTATTCTATCACAATTCAGTCATTTTCACTGCTTTTGGGCAATATGTACTAAGTTTCAGTCTGTCTAGTGTTAACAAAGCAGTTAAACTGTTTTAGGATAGATCGTGCGAAAAAGTTGTCAGCCGTCATCATTAAAAAGCATGTAAGATCTTAAAACTCAAAGACTGATATTTCTTATGGTCCATAAGTTGTGAGAATTCTAATAAAAAGGCTTAGTATTAAGAAGGAAAAAAAACCAACATAGATTTACATTTGTAATATTTTACGAAAAATATCTGATATTTTACGAAAATCCATGCTACTGTTAATAAAATTTTGAAATTTAAATAATATTATATTGGATAGTCTATATTGAAAATGTGTCATTTTTTGCAGACATTCGCGACATATATAAGGGAGAATTATAACAAGTATGGACGACTTTATGGGTAAGTGGTAAATCTTTAGAAGTACTAACTTGTGGGATGCAAAACACGATAATGAATTTAGGAATTTTTTCTAATTAAATTAAAATTAAGTCAGGATATAAAATTTCATTAAGTTAAAATTTATGAAGTTAAGAGGTGACCAACAGAAAATAAATTTTCAGAATCTTGTTAGATACCAAGGCTCTATAAGGGCTGTTACTCCCTGATGATGAGGACGATAAAGTTAAAATGAGTACGAAACTTCAAAGATAATCAAAACATCGTGCTCTTTAAATTATTTTGACATATATAGACAAATAAATAAATGCGAATATAATTCCGTAATTGCTGACTGCCAGCAGGATGCCTACGCCAGTGATGCCAACTGCTCTGCTTTCTTTTATAAAGCTGTAGCGGTTTAGTGAAGCGGCTATTTTTTCCAAAAAAGATTAACACGTTCACGCCGGGAAAAGTGCAAATACTGGTACGGAAAGAGAAAATACTGGTAGAAGAACTATTTCAATATTAGATAATATTCGGGAGGAGTCAATCTATTCTCAACAATAACAATTCACTGTAAGGAAATTTATCACGGCAAAGAAGCAATTCAATATAAAAATTGCATCCGTTAAAAACAATTGGTAGTTATGGATTTTTATTATTCCCGGAAAAAAACTAAAAAATGAAATTTATTGTTACCAGTTTTTACTCCGGTGCGCTGCCAAGATGAGACAATCTAGCGTGACCCACCGGTGGGTCACCCCAGCGTGAACGTGTTAAAGAATACCTTATCTTTGCTGTTCAAATATTTTTCTAATTTATTTAATTTTCTAATTTAGTTCTAATTTACTTTTTCTAGTTTATCTAATACAAATTAAATCAAATTAAGTAAAAGATTTTTTTTAATGAATATTAAAAAACAAACTCTAAATTACTTTTTGACGCAAAACTGTAAACTACGTTTTGACGCTTTTTAGTAATTTATGGTTATGAAATACAGCATAAAATAGCCCTGTCTGTTTCTGCGTTAAAGGTAACATTTTTCAAACACGGTTCACTTCCAAATAATAATTTTTGAAATTTGCACCTATTTAGTTATGCAAAGTGTAATATAAAAGATTCATCGTTGTAATTTCTTTAATTTAAAAACCAAATATCGCATATTGCTTGAATATGAATCCAAAAAAAAATTATTTTTCGAAGTACTTTCTTTGGATTTTATATTTTAGTATAAATATCATTCTGATGATAGTAACTAAAAGACTGCTTTTTAAAATTAAAAAATACCAATATATATTTTTGCTGGTTGTTAGAGCATCTGAAAAAAAATACATAAAAGGTACACCGGTGTTCCCTCTGCATCAAAGGACTAAAGTCATCTTTTCCCCCCTATATTTTTTAGTTTGATATCGAAAATTAAAATTAGATGTACATTTTGATATTAAAAAAATTACACTTGAATTTTAAGGTTAAAATGTTATTTTGATTTCTACTTAGAGTTTTTTAATCTATTTGCAGATCGTTCCAGTTTTCACAACCTGTACTTACTATTGGCGACCCCAAATATTTGCGAAACATATTGGTGAAAGATTTTAGTTACTTCAGTCAAAGACAGGTAAGTGATTAAGTTGTTATTCTCATTATGAAACTGCTAATATTTTTTAATGAAGTATAAATTTTCCAAGAAATCTCATCGCACTTACTAATTACTGTTCTATATGCTAATCAGGTAAAATTAAAAATATTTAGACAGAGAAAAGCAAAACCTACTAAGAAAATCATCTCGTTATATTAGTTTCTTCAAAAAATAATACATTAATTGTAATTTCTTCTCTTATGCAGCTAGCCTACGTATCTTTATAAATGTCTAAAACTAGGAGTTTGTACATGACATGTAATTTTGGGTTCCGAATATATATATTTATCTTCATAATATCGATAGTTTCGAAATTAAGTGTGAACTATGTCAACAACTTATGAGAATGCATTGCTTATCCTTTTGTAGAAATATCTTGTACTTGAATGTTAAACAAAGTCATTTAAATGTCAAACAAAGCTCCTTGAGCGACACTAACAAATCTAAGGCTTCGGTCTGGAGCTCTGTAGTTAAAAAGTGGTTACCGGACTACAAATTTATTTTTAAATTTATGCATATTGTGTAACTTTAAATTTGCTTGACGGCATCCAATTATTTTAAAACTAATTATCGATGCTAAAGAAAAATTTAGAGGCTGAAAACAGTAAATTTTGTGTACAGTGAGCCTGAAAAATTACCATTTTCTTTTGTATTTAATTGGTTTTCCACTAACATTTAAATTTATGAATCTAAGTGATATTTATTTAACAATGTAACATACTCTAAGGTGACTAGTTATATTTCTTTAAGAATGGTTTGTTGCATTATTTTTATATATTTCTTACTGTATTTATTTTTCATTCCATTTAAGAATCAGTCCTTTAAGAATAAAGTCTTGGACAAAATGGTGACAGTGCTGAAGGGAGAAGACTGGAAGAGAATTCGGACAATTATGACACCAGCCTTTACTTCTAGACAAATGAGAAAAGTACTTTTACATTTTTTAAATATGATATTTATATGCAAGAGTTGATTATTATATAAAAAAAAAATAGACGCAGAAGTTTAACAAGAAAAAATAACTTGAGAATGAATTTTTTATGAAAAGGAAATATCCTCTAGTCTTAAAGCATCAAATTTCGAATAGCGCATTTTAATCTAACTCAAAAATAGCCACATTCCAGAAAAATTCAAAACCTGGTAAAAAAAAAGAACCAGAACAATTTTTAAAAAAATTACTGAGATCCAGAAATATTTAAAAATTTAATATCTGTGTTATAACAGACCAACTGAATTTTTAAATTTTAAGTGAAATTAAAAGCTATAAAATTTACGGTTATATCATAAATCATTTGTTGGATCATATTGCAGAGTAGCCAACTTGCTCCGGACAGCGGATAAATATTTTCTATTGTTAGTCTTTCATTGTATGATTCTTAGTTTAATGAATTCATACTTATATTGTTATCAATTTATAGAGTTTTTACTCACCTCTACTTCTAAATAATTCCAAAACTTATCTGATATGCTTCTTTGTTGCACATGAACCGTTCTTAAGCCTTTTTAAAAGTTGACAATATTAACCAAAAGTCTGTACATTTTAGTATTAGTTCTCTACTGTTTATTTAAAATATTTTGTCGAATCCGGAGAAGTTAGCATTTCTGAGATTACAGCCACTTTGAATAATTCCCCTAATTCAGCGTTCCCAGAGGTACACCAAAAATATTTAATTACTAGTATAGTTTGTCTACGGTAAGAACTTCCCCCGCCAGAAAGTTTGAGGCCGTCTGCAGCTATGCAAACAAGAATAGCGCATTTCAGGGAGGGTAGCTTCTCTTCTCTCTAGGGCAAACACAATAGACGGAAGAAAAAGATTTCTTTTCTATCTCTCCGTCTCGAGCCGAAACTTGTCCTAAACTGTGACCCCACACTTGAAATAGTTATAGCTCGTTACCATAGTCACCGCCATGGGTCAAAACGTATGGCTAGGGAGGTTCTTACTTTATACGAACTATAAATGAATCATGAAACAAAAGAAAAGTTACCAGATTTTGTAACCTCTTAAAATTTTACCTGGAAGGTTTCAGATTTTTACAGACACATTTCAGATGAAGAAAACAGGTGGCGATTTTGAACTTTTTGCGAGGAAAGTACACTTCGTACGATATAAACATTCACACCTTTAATTATTATGGTGGAGATCCCTGCAGGGTTGCCAAGATCTGGAAATTTTTCCGTAAATGGTAGCAAAATTGAGAGAACTACAGATGTTTTAGCACTGTTTTTCGAAACTCTATCGCCAGAGAAAGTAAAAACGCCATGGTTTAAGTGCCTTACACTTGAAGCAATGCGATTATTTTAAACTGTAATAATCTTGCAGTGGAAAATTATCTGGGCTTTAAAACTAAAAAATAACATATATATTTTAAAAGATATTAAACTTTTGTTTTAAAAAAATGCCAATTTAGCGAGATTTTTCCGCCTACATGAAAAGTATCAAAATCAATGCCTTATTCTCAGTTTTTGCAAATTTTTTTAAGCACAAGTAATGCAGCATTGGGGTAAGTTTTTAAATATTAAAAATTAGACTTCAAAAGCTTTTCATTTTCACAAAACTGTGACTTTTCTTCATCTTGATGTGCCATTTTCAAAATAAGCGAAGACAGCGCTGGCTGTAGATAGGCTAAACTTGACCGAACAGTCATGAGCAACAGTAGCAAACTCACAGGAATTATAAAAATAACATATTATTCACAAAAAATTCATCATTTCATATTACGACAGTGCCTTCGAAAAAAGAAACAGCCTTAAGTAAATCGTCTCAGTTATTAATTGTCATCCTGTACAGCCGTGCAATTGAAAAATGACGCTAGTGCTTCACGAAACACATTTATATACGCTTTTTCAATTGCGCGGCAGTTCATTTTTTATCATATATATATTATTGGCAATAGCGAAATTATTCTTATTAATATTTGAAAATAAATTTTGATTGACAAGAAAATTTTGACTTAGATACTAATTATAAAATTTTATAAATGTTTAGATGGAGCATATCATCAATAGCTGTGCTGCAACTGTATTGAAAACATTCGAAAAACATTACCAGAATGGAGAACCAGTTGAATGCAAATCGTATGTATTGCTGATTTATTTTCGGCATGCGTATAATAATTTAATTCATTAATGCACATCTTTTAAAGTAGAAGTGCTTCTATTTGAGGAAAGTTTATACAGTGTGGGGAAAAGAAACTGAACTCATTGAGTAACTTCTGACCTAGTGATTGGATCTATCTTCCCGCACTAGGACTCAATCTTAATAATGAGGGACGACCTCAACGTTGCATAGTCGTTTTATGTTTAACCCTTTCAATACGGCGAAAAAGCAGTATATGCCCCGCCGTAAGCCCAAAGCATATAAACCCCGGGACAGGGTATGTCCCGGCCGGAATTCTAGAGTCAATAACTCATATTTATTGACATTTCACTTAAAAAATTTTGATGATTATTTTAAGTAACGCTTTTTTTAATTAACATTTTCATGTACATTTGCTGTAGAATTTTTATTAAAATGTTTATTTATAAACACTTTTCGAAATTAACTGTTATAAAATACTGTAAAAAATTGAAAGTAGTGGAGGAAAAACAGTATCTAAAGTCTTGGTTTCTTGAGGGTGTGGTAGGGCTGGAAACAGTTCTTGCACAGTGCTACGGTGCAAGAGGTGCACACTATTTTCGAGCATGCCTCTTTCTTCATTTTTATGCACCATGCACATCTTCATGGGCGGATCTTGAATTTAAGGGGCCCTGGGCTGAAACTACTTAGAGGCCCTAATAGCCATTTTGTCAACAAAAAAAAACGGTTTTCTATAGTGATATAGATAAGCATATGGAAAAAAATAGGACAATAAAACAATTTTATTTATTTATTTTTATTTGTGTTTACAAACAGCAACTGTGCAACATTATTGCAAAAGAAATTGACAGGTTATGTGTAGTTATGTTATATAAATTATAAAGCAACCTTTCTGCATTTTTGTGCTGCAAATTCCTTTATTTGCTCATCTCATTGTAAGTTCATCACTCATTCACTAAATGCTCGTCTACGTCATCTGGATAATAATCAACAATATTACGTACACTATCCAGATCTATGTTTTCCATATTTTTGTCTTGCAAATCCATTGAAAATTTGAATGTCTTTCTATACATCTCATGGACTTGGCTCCTTTTATTTAAATCCATAATTAGCTTATCCAACGCAACGTTTAGCGTGCCTCTTTTAAATTTTTCTGCGTCGTATGCTCAGAATTCATCTGAAGACTTATCTGAAAATTTTGGAGTAATGTGTCTCTTGTTTATGTCATTGTTGTCTATTCCCACATTAGCACTTAATTTTTTAGCTTTCTCTTCGCATTCCTTTAGTTTATGATCTGATTGGTGCCCTATGTTGTTCACGAAGTCTTTTAATGACACAATTAACTTGTTGCCTTCACAAATATCTAAACCAGGGCTCTGTATTTTTTTATTAACTAAATTAAATCTCCCCAAAATTTCTTCCCAAAAAATAATCAAAATTGCAGTATCGAGTTTCGCCATTTTATTGAATAAATTTCGCGCCTCTTTCCGGAAATCAACTTTCTCATCCTCATTTTCGCCGAAACTTTCGAAAATTTTTATAATGTTATCATAATTATTTTTCAAAGCTTTGGCAGTATCACAGTGACAAGACCATCTAGTCTGGCTTGAACTTTTTATCGTAAATTTGAGTTTTGTTTCACGATTTAGCAGTTCCCACCTATGGGTCGAAGTAGAAAAGAAAACGTATTTTTTTTGCACTACTCCAAAAAAGTTCACAATTTCGGTCGCAACCTTAACAGATTCTTAACCAATTAGGTTAAGGGAATGTGCAGCACTTGGCACGTAATCCGCGGATTTATTTTTTTGTTTTAGTAGTGCTTGAACACCAATGTAGTGACCCGCCATATTGGCAGCGTTTCATAAGATTGTCCTCTACAATTATCCATTAGTAGCCCATTTGTTTCTAAAAAAGTCTTGTAGAATATTAAATAAATGTAAGTCAGTATGACGACCAATTTTAATGAAGGATACATATCATCCATACACTTTTCCCTGAAAACAGTATCGTAATACAATAGCAAGTTGATCATTGTGGGATAGATCTGGAGTAGAATCCATCACAATTGAATAATACTTTGTGTCGCCGTTATTTATTTGAGATATAATTTGTTTAATTATCTGTCGGCCCATAATCTAAATTATTTCCTATACTGTTTTTGATAAGTACGATATTATCGGTTTTGGTCGCAGCTCTCGTTGTTCAATGTGTTCACGAATGAATGGATCGAATTCAGCCAATAGCTCCAGAGGACCCATAAAATTATCATTATGTGGAGAACCAAGTACTTCCTCGGAACCTCTAAATGCTAAGCCCCTTATACTTAAAAATTTGACCACTGCAATTACCCGTTTTCGGACATTGTGATAATATTCTGTTTCTTTTCTTAATTGCTTCTGAAGCTGTTTGTCTAAAACAGATCTATTTTCCTTTTGTGTCAACCACACTAACATTGATTTCTTATGTTCATTAGAATTTTCATGATTTTCTAAACAAGTTCCTATGTGTTTCCAATCAGAAAATCCGGTTATGTATTGAGAAGAAATTTTAGAAAAAAGTTTGCAAGTCAAACAAAAAACAGTACCAACCCTGATTGAATAACATAACCAAGATCTTTCCAGTGATTGACAATTTTTCATTTTCTTAATAAAATACCTATTTAAAAATGTTCTGTTTTGTTCTTTGTATTTCTTTATTGAAGCTGAATATATATTTTTCGGATCTTTATTTCGAAAATCAAGTTCATGTGAGAGGATGTCATTAATAAAATCATTATTTAACAATTCTGGCCACAGGCCCACGTTGTCATATTTCTCAAGCTCAATCTTAATATTCTCTAAATTTCTTTCCGCCTCGGTATTACCTTCCTCTTGCTGAACACCACTATAGTTTTCAGTGGGATCAGAGGGTTGCTGGTAGTCAAGACTTTGTACATTTTCATCACTTGTATTTTTTTCCTGGTGTTGCGATTTTCTGCTCCCTTCAAATAGATTCTCTTCGGATAAGATCACTTTCTTTTCGCTTGCTAATAAATTTATAGTTATTTTATTTTCAGTTTTATGTTCTAATTTGAAAAAAGTTTCAATTTGTGCACATTTCTTTCTTTCTTTTCCTTGATCTAGCTGTAATTTCCGTTTCTCAGCTTCTCTTTCATATTTTCAACCAGACATATTGTGAAATAAGACTGATATTTTTCTGAAAATAAACAATGAACTAGATAATTTTCTGGTAATAAACAGGGAACGAGATAATCGATGTAATATTGTTCTTCACGTCACATTACTTTGTAATGAGTGCAGCAATTCACAAATTATCACTAAAATCGATTAAAATGTTCATTTAGTATTGAAAAAACACATTAAAAACAGAAAAAAACATTATTTATAATTCTTTTTACTTACCAACTAAGAACAGAAAATCTTTTCTTCTACTGATTATGTACTTTCAATTATAAGTAAAATAAGAAAGGTCCTGTCTTTATAACTTGTAACTTATCATTTATAAACTAAACAAGTTTGTCACTTTGACGACGAGAACAGAAGTGCAGGAAAAAAAACAAAATTACGTCGGGCGTTAGCGGCGCGGCTGGAAGTCCCCCGTAATATAGACGCGAAAAAATACACTGACCAAAGACAAGCGACGGGAATTCCCCGTTCAGTTCGATAAACGCGCACGTGCATATTGATTGATCTCAGGGTTGCCAACCTTGTAATAGTTTTTTCTTTAATATTAGATACTTTTTTAATTCAAAATATCACCTATTGTTTTCAGTGGGGACTGGGGCCCTTTGTATCCACGGGGCCCTGGGCTGCAGCCCATAAAGCCCTTAAGTAGATCCGCCCCTGCACATCTTCATCTTCTGCACGTTTTTCCCTCAATTGGGAAGTGGTTTCCAACATTGAAAAGTCTCGCTGTTGATGATGAGGATATAGTTTTGGAGGAAGATGGCCTTTGCTTATTGACTTCCTTGCTAGCATTTCCAAATGTTCTTTCTTTCCATTTCTGTACTTTCGTTCGTACATTAGGCAATGTAAATAAATAAGCTTTTGGGAAAGATCTTGAAGAAAGAATCCACTTCGGTGGCTTCGTTGCCAATAGAGAAATTTGTTTGACCCTTGATGTAAGTAACTAGTGGCATTCGTGGTGCAAAGTTAGTTGGATGGGACCATGAAAATGACGGTGGATTCTGGTTCTGGAGCTCAACTTCATCGTCAAACAAATCATCGTGTGAAACGCCTTCATTGTCGGTCTCCTCTTCAGTGTTTTCAGTTTCAGAAGACTCACTAACAAAAGCGAGCTGTCACAACATGTTACCAGGGTAAATTCTCTTTCGACTCATTTCGATCCTTCACCAGAGGAAGAAGCCTTCGAATTATTTAGAAATAGTGGTGGCTGAAAACCTAAGGTGTGAATCCGATGTCAAGGATTCGGACATTCTCAGCGTACGTGCACAGAAAAACCACGTTGTATGAAATGTGCTGAATGGCATTTTTCGTATCAGTGTACAAAAAGCAGAGACACACCAGCTACATGCTGCAATTGCAGAAAGGATCACACTTCAAACTTCTCTGGGTGCGAGGCCCGCCCCAGTAGGAAGAAAACCCACACTAAAGTTCACACTCCTGCATCATCAGCACATCGCCTTGTTTCACTCATGAAGGAATTACAAGAGCTCATGAAGGACCAAGAGGTGCTTAGCCTACTACAAACTCTGCTAAAGGGGAATTCCCCTTCTCAGTGATGTTCCTGAACTTTCAATCCAAGACCCACTCCTATAAGGACTTGATTCTCTAAACATACTACAACTTTGAACTATTTTCGTCATTCCACATTATGACTAAACAGTTCCGATGAATCGGTAAGTGGCGCTTCGCGCCAATGGCCGAGATTTATCCCATTTCCAGCGTTCGGTTTGGAGACCAAAGTGGGCGTTATTTTCTGTCCTAGATATTTTTCAGTAACTGGGACATATATTGTCCCAGCCGTAATATCAAAAATTTACCAGACTGGGACAGCACATGTCCAGTCCGGTGCGATAGGGTTAAAAACGGATTTCCCCAAATCCCCCTCATGTCGAAGCCTCTGATGATTCCTACTGATTAGTCGGTAAACTGAAATAGGGTGATTAATCACTGGTCTTATGCCGAAACCGTATCACCAATGAAATACATAACGCAAAATCATAGAGAAAGGAAGAGTGACCTCAAATACGATAATTACTAAATGAAGAGGATATTTTAAGTCAGAAATTAAACGCAAAAACGTACTTTTTCTGAATAAACATACCTTTTTTTCTGACAGATTTTGATTCTTGACCCTCAAAATATGGAGGTAGCCGCAATCTGGGAAATATAAATTTAATAGTTTGATCAAGAGAACGGCCAAAAGCCTGGACCCCTTAATGTTAATTTAAATTTTGCATATTTTGCCATATCACGAAAACTAAGTGAATAGAAAAATTTTTGCTCTGATTTATAAAATTTACTTGCCCAAAGGATAATTTCATGCAAAAAATATTTTTTTAATTATGATTTATTATTTTTGATTATTTTATTTGATGATAGTCCAAAAAATTCTGAATTGTTAGGTATAAAATTTTTTTTCATTTTAAAGAATGTATTATTTTTATGGGAAAATAAAAAATTTGAGCAGAATCGGTCGAAGAGTTCCTGAGAAATCCAGTTTAAAAAAAAAGTCATGGTTATTAGTTTGCTTTTGAAATGAAATTTTAAATTTTGTTTCAGGTTATTTGGGGCTTTTGTGACAGATGTCATTGCACTGGCAGCTTTTGCAACTAAAGTAGATTCTATTAACAACCCTGACCATATTTTTGTCAAAATGATTAAGGAAAGTAATCAAGCGTTTAATATTTTTCGGATAATTTTGCTATGTAAGTATGAACTTATCAGATCTTATTAATTACCCCGATAAATAATTTAAATATTTGACTCATAAAAAATGCTGTAAAAAGAGCATTCATATATAAATATATGCTACGGTCAATGCGAATAGTCGGTTATTATTAATACTAACCAAATTATAAACTAAGCTAATTTATCACATTAGCCGGTTATTATTAATAATAACCAATGAAGTTCGGTCATTGGCATTCTTTCCCGTTTTTATTGGGGATATTTCCGCAACGTGATCTGCCACGTCAACTACGATCGCCAAATTGATTTTAAACAGAAAAAGTTTTAAAAAAAATTTTAAAAAAAAACATGTAGATGTTTGCCCGGGGAAGGTTATGAGTTAAACTCTTCAAGTCGGTCCAATTTTTTTTTTTCTTTTAAAAAGTATTTTACGGACTGTTGCCAGAGTTGGTGGTTATTCTGCCACTGATCACAATACAGAAATCTCCCCTATTTATTTCTGACTTTGATCAAATGAAACGGTTATTATTAATATTGACCGGTTAGTGTTAATAATAACCGAATTTGTCACTTTAAACGTAACACGTATATAAGGAGGCCCACCCAAGTCCCAATGCTATATAAACCATTTAATCACATTAACCAAACTTCATGGGTTATGGTTATTAATAACCGATTCATGGGAATAATTTCCGATATTTCTTACTTTGATCAAAGGAAGCGGTTATTATTAATATTGAATGGTTAGTATTATTAATAGCCGGATTTATAACTTTAACAGTAACATGTACACTATATGGTCAAAACTATTCGGATAACAACCTAAGGACCTAGATTTGGTGATGTTTTCATAGTTTGGTTTAGATGCCATAGTTCTTGTAGTTGGAAACATCAACTCTTAAATGTCTCTAGACATTCTGGACAAAATCACTTTCCCAAAGCAATATTTCGGGTAGTTTCTCTTCCAGATCGATAACTGCTTCATTTACTCGTCCCTGCAAGACTTGCGCATCCATAGCTTGACGAAACGGGTGTTCAAAATCTGGACTGGCATTTTTAGAGCCCCTATCTAAATACGATACTTCTTTGAGACGAATTAAAATGCATATTACTTAGTCAGTCAACTGAAAGCCTCCACACGGTTTTTTATAGGTAGTCCGATCAGACCACTGTGAAGGATATTCACTTTCCGAACGAGTCACTTAATACAAAATCTAGTTAAAATAAGAAAGTGGTAGGAAATATATGACTGAATTTTTTTTTAATTTATGAATGTTATTGGTTTGCCTTATTCACTTGTCAACCACTACAGATTCAATTCTCATATATATATGATACATTTCTCTCAATTACTTTTATAAAAGGTTTTGGGTTCATGCGCACAACTGGTTCACTTTTTAAACAGTCTGCGCGGACTACTTATGAAAGACCGTGTGGAGGCTTTTTGATGTAGTAGGTGATGGCAATCCTCACAGCCAAAACTCCAGCTGCGATGGACGAATGGAAGACAATATCTAGGGTTACCTATCAAAAACAAGCGAAAAGAGAAGCTGACTATCTTCGAAGCAAAAGGGGGGTCCTACATCATCCCCATACGTTCATTACTATCATAACTAGGACTGGGTTATAAATCGATGTATCGAGACATATCGATTTAACGCATATATCGGCAAGACGATACAGCGACTTTCATTCAAGGCGATGCATCAGAAATCTGATTTAAGCCGTCGAGTAAAGACAACGAGCGCAAAACGATATAGCGATATAAGACACGAAAGGATATAAGATAACGATATAGCGATATAAGACTCTTCTCTTACGTTCCGATGTCGACTCGCGCTGTGGAAGACGATGTTCGTTTCGTTATGTTGAAATGGCCTTGATTGGTGAGCTGTAGAATCAGAGTTTTGAGAACACATATCGTTATATCGCATGTTCCTTTTCGTACCTCTTAGCTTTTTTTTTCTTTGTCGCGACTTTTCTTGTAGATTATTTTCAGTGGGACTAACTTCGTGATCGCCGATGTTACCCTGTTCTGAAGGCAATCTATTATTGAAAAGAATATATAAAGAAGAGTTTCTTCATTAATTAGATAAGTTTTTTTTTTAATAAAACTTCTTTTTATTTTTAAATGTGAAAATTATCGGCAATCTAATTTAGGCGCCCATAAAGAATTGAATTTGTTAGGTTATTTCTTTACTTTCTTTTAATTTATTAAAAGTTTTTGGATGAAACTTCTAATAATTTAATGAGTTTTTATTACTGATTTTAAATTTATAAATCTTGTTGCTTTTATTTTTAGAAATAAAGTTAAAACAAAATTTATTTTTGTCATTTGGATTTGGACATAAGTCAATCAACTTTGTTTATACAAAAAAATTTGAAAGGTTTGCGTATTTTATTCATTTTTTTAAATTATTTAGCACTTCGTTTTATTAGAGAGTATAATAATTTTTTTTTTAAATATTATTTTCATATTATTTGTTAATTAGCTAAATATATTATCGAATATCACAATTTTTTTATTTTTAAGAAATTAAATCTTACTTTGTTTTTCGTTCATAATTCAGTCATTATTTAATTTAATTATTTATCTGAAATGATAAGGTCCCGCAGTGGACTGATCGTTAAGACACGGTTCCCTGCAGATCACCGAAGTCAAGCATTACTGGCTGCGGTCAGTGTGCGGGTGAGTGACCACTTGGATCAGTCTGCGTAGGGACCGAGGGTGTGCGGTATTGGTCCTCGTTAAACTGTTCTATCGTAAAGTGCTCGACTTCGCGTGCAGGTGGTCGAGCTACCGAAGCGGGGGTGCCATCCCATCTGCAGAGGATCAAAATTGTTTTCGGATCATCCTCAGGGATGTTTCCCAGACCGTCGCCAATAGCCCATTTTGCAGTTCTAGAGTGACGTAAATGAACTATAATAGAACTATAATAACTGAAATGATAATAATAAAAAATAGTATTTCAAAAGCGTTTTTTTTTTCTAAAATTTATTTAGCACTTTGTTTTAAACATACAAATAGTTTTTAACGTTTCATTTAGAAATTGAACATTACGATCAAACTTAATTATGTAATTATTTATGCATAATAGTACAAGAAAATATTAATTCGTAAAAAACGCTTTAAAAAATGTTTTTAGCACTTTGTTTTACGCGTATTATGAATTTCTAAACAAACATTTCAAGAAATATTTTAAGTAAGATTTGTACATTGTAGTCAATTTATTTAATATCTCTCTTAAGCAAAACATATATATCTTCCAAATTTATAAATTGATTTAAATCAATCTGAGTATGAAGTTTTGATAGAAATCTGACTTTCTGTGCCTTACAAGTAAATGAAATTCAAAAATACTATATTTTTTTCTTTAAATGTATCGACATCGCTGTATCGCGATGCAAAACTAACGATGCATCACGATATATAATTTCTAATATCGCCCAGTCCTAATCATAACATTTTTCTAAATCTCTAAAAACCCTTTCTTATTATATTTTTAACAATTAAAGAATCATTTATTTTAGAATAACATCAATTTCTCATGAGGGTCAAATTGACCCCAATGGCGGTTCTAGGTACGTCCAAAAACCTGCTTTCCCACTGTTCAGTTAAGCAATTTAGAAACCATGATAGTTTATATATTTTTTCTTGTTTGCACTTTTTTTTTCTTCATTTCAGTTACTTAATAATTTTTCCATTCTCATTAATTTCGAAGCTCTGGTACCCCAATTTTTGCTGAATCTCTTTAGATTAGAGGAATTAAAATCCATAGATTTCTTCAAGAGAATCGTTTTAGATGTCATACAAGAAAGAAGAGAGAAAGGACAGGTACAAATAAAAGATTAAATATTTTATTTTAATTAACCATGTGACGCAGAATTATTATTAAACATAATTTTTACATAATTTGAACATACTTCACACTTTATAGAATACTTTTTATTGATTTAGGTCAAAGTGAAAAATGTTAGATTTAGCTATTTAATAATTTATGGTGATAAATAACAGCATGGAACACCGGTGTCTTTTTCAGCGAGAAAGGAAAAATCTTCCATACATGGGTCACTTCCAAATAATAATGTTTCAAATTTGCACTTATGTAGATGTATGAGAAACAGCTATTCATCATTAAAATTTCTTTAATTTACTAAATCAATTGTTGAGGAAATTTTCAGTATGAATGGAGAAAAAAAATTCTAAGTACTTTTTTGGATTTTGGATGTTTTTAGAAACCATTAGACTGTTTTTTTTTTATAATTAAAAAAATTTCAAAATATATTTTTGCTTGAAATTAAAAAGGTTTAAGAAAAACAGAAGAAAGAGACACCGGTGTTCCGCGTGTCTGAAAAGTATCCAGACACGCGGTTGTCATGGTGATGGAAGCATAATGGTGTATAGGGGTATTTCTCGTGGCTTGGCCTGTGTCCGTTAGTTCCTGTGGTTGGAAATATGAACTCTGAGATGTATGCTGACTTTCTGAACAATGCTCTGCACTCTCAACTCTATGGCAATATTTTGGCCAATTTCTCTTCCAGCTGGATAACTGCTCTATTCACACATCGAGGCTTGCACAGACGTGATTTGAAGAAATGGGTGTTCAAATACTGGCCTGGCCTTTTCAGAGCCCGTATCAAAATCCAATAGAACACCTTTGGGACAAATAAGAGCGCAGATTACATAGCCAGCCAAATCAACCCTCCTCACAGCAAGCACTCACTTCAGCTGTCATGGAAGTCTGGAGGTCAATTCCCATGTGTCCACTTATCAAAAACTGGTGGAAAGTCTTCCCAGACGCGTGCAGACAGTCATCTAGGCAAAAGGGAGACCAACATCATATTAATATGAGTCTCAGTCCATACCACTTTGGATGTCCGGATATTTTTGGCCGGCGAGTGTTGTATATTATGCGTTCTGAAAGACCTGCCTACTTTAATACTGTGTTTCTGCCCAAGTGTTAGAAAATTATTTTGTGTATTTTTATTTTTACTCATTTCTTGCTGAGGAGGTGTGAATGCCTTATTTTGTAGCCACCAGAAAACTGGCTTTTGGGGTAAATATGGTAGGACCTTTGTACTTGAACGAGGGTGTTTTCTACTTTTTAATTTAAAATATCACAATAGAATTATTTCAGATCATTTTAACTCCTTCATCTCGAGGACGAGACAGCTCGTCTGCAAGGAATATTCACCAAGAGTTAGAGACGAGATAATTCGCCCTCCACTCAAAGTTTTTCAATATAGCAACTTTTCCAGCGACTTATTTACCAATATTTACAGATTATTATCTTCATTTTTTTATTTTTATGCCGGAAAACACAAAGTAAGAACTTTTATTGATTGCAATTGATTATTATTTTTTTAAATTAAACAAGTTTTTCAAAAGGATAGATGCCCAATGAACTTTATTTTATAATGGCACCTTTTGAATCGTCGTATAATCGGAAACGTTCTTTTGAGGACGGAATTTTACGATAGACCTTGTTACTCGGGTATCACTCTTTTTCTTCTCATTCTGATTATAGCTACTCTAAATTCAGGGCAACCAATTACAACACTTTATGCAAAATATTTTACTGAATGACAGACTATTAAGGCTTTATTGTGGACAATTAAAGCTCTCGGAGTATTAATTAATTTTCACAACATTTTTGAAGCCTCACCACCAAAGACAGAACAGCAGGTGATCTTTCATATGAGCTTTTAAATCATTTACTAATAGTGGCGTGGAATATAACTTTATATCAAAATTACTATCAAAGAATCAGATATTAAAAAATAAAATTTACTACCATGAAAATTTTTTTTCTCCACTAAGCGAAGAAAATAAACAGTCTTGCAATCGACTTGAAATTAAAGCCTTTAGAATTAAGGATAACAACACAATTTCTTAAATTCTTCCAGCCTTTGATCTTGCTAAATTTTGAAAGTTATGCCTGATTCGCTTGTTGCTTTTATGTTAGAGGTACGATGATTTTTTGCAAAGTCTGATGGATGCCGTTGAAGAACAAAAACCAGAGAAGAGGGAAAGAATGTTGGAAGAAAAAGATGAAACAGATCAATATGGATGCGTAACAAACAGTGAGGTGCCTAAACAGTTGAAATACAACTGTAGGTTCTAAATTTTAAACATCTTTTTTTTAACACGTTCACGTCGGGAAAAGTGAAAATACTGGTAGAAGATCTATTTCAATATTAGATAATATTCAGGAGGAGTTAATCAATTCTCAACAATAACAATTCACTGTAAGGAAATTTATCACGGCGAAGAAGCAATTCAATAAAAAAATTGCATCCGTTAAAAACAATTGGTAGTTATGGATTTTTATTATTCCCGGAAAAAAAACTAAAAAATGAAATTTATTGTTACCAGTTTTCACTCCAGTGCGCTGCCATGATGAGACAATCTAGAGTGACCCACCAGTGGGTCACCCCGGCGTGAACGTGTTAAACTTATCTATATGTGTGCTAATTTTATTATGCTTTGTTTTTAAATTTAAAGATAATTTCGTTGTTTTATTTTATAAAAGTACGAAATGCCACATTGCTTTTGAATTATAGTTCAAATTTAAGTATTATTATAGTTTTTAACTTATCTAAATTGGTGCTAATTTCACTTGTTTTGTTTTTATATTTAAAGATAATTTCGTTGTTTTGTAAAAAACTATGAAATGCCTCATTGCTTTTGAATTATAGTTTAAAAGCAAATTGGCATTTCATACTCTCATATTCAAACTCATTTCACTCAACTATTCATACTCTTGTGGAAAAAACGAGAATGAACGTTTCTTCTATAACATATACAGTAATTCGAGACAATTATTAGGTCCACAATAAGGTTATATTCACGAAAGCACGAGCCTCATTTTACAGAATGTTGTAGAGTATTTAACTCAATGGTAATGCTGTAGCTGAAAGAGACAGATCATATATATCGGAAAAAAGAAAGTGCATATATACATATTTACACTTATAAAGAAACTGTCCAACAAAACTAATCGGTACAACTGATACATATTGAAAGGTATAAATTCACCTTGACTTATTATACTTGTTAAAATGGTAGCATTCCGTCGTTGCCAGAATTTTCCGTTAAACCTAATACTTTTCAATTTAACGGAACCATAATAATTACATTAGGAAACAAATTTATCGTTCAATTTATATACAAGTACTTGATCGTACCTAATTCGGGGTTCCATTTCACTAGGATTTGTACTCCCAGAGTTTACATGTTTGTCATTAGGCATTTCTTTGAATGTTTGGTAGTAGTACATAAAACATCATTTGGAGCTAATGCCATAATAATTATTTGGAACTTTGTCGGTCAATTTTAGACATTCTATATAAAGCTATAGAAAGTAAGATTTCATATATTGGTAAAAAAAACGCACAAAGTATTTCTCAAAAATATCCGGACATGGAGGTTGAGGGTCCACAATGTCTCCTTTGTGGTCAACTGTCATTGTGAAAAGCCACCGCTGAGAATTGAACCGCATATCTTCGCAATCTCAGCAAACCACTGATCCCTTACGTCTTCATATATTGTATTTGCAATATATATGTTACTTAAAATAAAAGATTTAAGGCATTCAAACTGTGGTTTATCTATGATGTTCCACACGCACAAATCAAATTAGTGCTTTATTTGCACTAAAATCGCGTATCACTAAAAAGTGTACACATACAATTGTAAAGAAATCTGAACGATAATACGATTTCAGAATATAGGCTGATTAAGAATAAACTCTCATAATGTACTCATTACATCTACCAGCTGAAGTTTTCACTGGCGGATGTATAATTTAAAGGAATATTATCTCCCTTAATAAATCACTAAAGTGTAGATTATTAAAATCTATATTAATTATAATTAATATTTTGTTGCGGTAGATAAACAAATTTCGTTTTCCTTTTCTATAATCAAAAGTAAATTCGAACAAAAAGGATATAAATAAAAGAATGATAAACATTTCGTTATCAATATATTTGTGTATATATCAATCAACTATATCTCATACTCATACTCATATGTGTTGGTTATCTTAGCATCAGCCCCGCTAGGGGCTCCAACTAATTCATCTGAGTGGAAATAAATAATAAATCGCCGAAGCGCAACTGAGAGGTCAATAGTTGGGGTTCAGTATCTTTTACTGAGAGAAAATTAAAATGAAGTAGGGAGATTGAACAAACAAGTTTGAGAGAGAGAGAAGAGGTTTTGTGGCAGACTGCCTCGCCTCCCTTCGAGGTATTATCCCGAGCTTCACAGGTGCACAGTAGCCACATAGCCCCAGGGAAAAGGGGAAATACATAATAAATGCGCAAAATTATTTACAAGTATTTACAGCTATTTACAAAATTTACGGGACAAAACTCCGTCGGATAGGAAAAAGGCGGTTGCCGGGCTATATTTTATGTTGTCTTTGATGAGCTCAAAATCAAAATTTTTGAAGTAATTGCACGTTTGACAAGAGAGTGCATCTCTGAAGAAACTTGCACATAGTTCAGCTATGTGCTCATCTATTTTGTTGATTTTTAACTCTCGTCTTAGATCTTTCATTCTCATGGATCTGGGGGCTCCTGTGATATATCTGAGGAATTTATTTTGAGTGATCTCCAGTTTCTTTTTTTGACTAACAGTGGTTGTGCTCCATGCAGGGGCTGCGTAGCTGATGATCGGTCGAATACATTGGAGGTATAGGGTTCGTTTTGTTTTGAGAGATAGTTTTGAATTATAGTTTAATATTGGTTTCAGAGATCTATAGGCTCCTTGCGCTTTGCTAATAATATTTTCAATATGGGTATTCCAGTTTAAAGAACTAGTAAGAGTGACGCCTAGGTAGGTGGCCTTTCGAACTAGTGGTATTTCATCATTGAAAAGAGTAATATTTGGATAAATGACTTTCTTTTTACTTGATTTCCTAATAATTAGTAGTGAAGATTTAGTGGTGTTGATGGCTACCTTCCATTTTGTGCACCAGGCTTCGATATGAGGTATGATATTACTGAGATAAGTAACAGACTTCTTGGGATTTATTGATCTGCTCATAAGTGCTGTATCATCTGCGTAGAAGGCTGAGGTGATGTTTCTCATATTATTAAAATTTGGAAAGTCTGCTGAATAAATTAGGTAGAGCACAGGGCCGAGAATTGAACCTTGCGGAACTCCTGCTTTAATGTTTCTAGCGGAAGAAAATGCTGTATTGATCTTAATATGAAAAGTTCTGTTTGTCAGATAATTATTAATTAGTAGTATTAGATCTTTGGGGATATTGAAATTTATGAGCTTGTATACGAGGCCCTGATGCCAGACTCGGTCAAAAGCTTTGGCCACATCCAACATCAGGAGCGCTGTTGTTTCTTTTTTGAAGAATCCTTGGTTAATATTCTCAATAATTCTCACTAGTTGTTTAGTGGTGGATAAGTGTTCTCGAAAACCGAATTGTTCATCCGGGATAAAACTGAGATGGGGCTTTAGTCTGTTGAGGATTATCTTCTCAAAAATTTTTGAAAATACGGTCAGCAAACTAATAGGTCTGTAGCTTTCAGGATTTAGAAGATTTTTCCCCTGCTTAGGGAAATCAACTATATCATTTAACCATTATCAATACATTTGTGAGAGAATAATAATATTAGTGAAAACAAAAGTTTTCCGGAGAATACTAAGCACTTACAGGTAAAACAATAAAATTTTATGTGTTTTGCAATTTTTTTACAGTGATAAATCAGAGACAGCGCAAAAGCATCAAAAAATAAGCATTATCCTTAATATTAAAAACTATTGAAAACTCCATAGCATTATTTTCTATCTTGTGTAAGTGTTAGCGACAATTTCGGTATTCCAAGCCATGGTGGGTCAGCGGATAGCATGTGAAATTCAAAGTTGAGCGATCGATTCAAAAACAATAACAAAAAATTTTATTTCGATACATTACACATTTAAGCATTCATCCGCCTTCTTTGGATTCTTTGAACAATATTTTCTTCTTTTTTTTTACATTATAAGACTCCATCTGGTGGTATTCGGCGACACTCCCCACCAAATTTAAGTAATTTAAATTTACAAAATAGTAAACAGTTTACCAGACTTGACATTTCAGCTTCTCTGGAATGAAATCTACTAAAGAAAAAATGAACATTAATAAGAAAATACAACATTAGACAGCATTACAAATATGTTAAAATTTCACACTCAATTTTTCTTTAGTTATTAATTTCCATATTATATAAAAGCTGAATTGGCCTTCCAATAATTCCTGTTCGAGTTTTTATTGAACAAGAATGGACTTTGCCATCCCTTCCATGAAAAACTTCAGTTATTCTACCAAATGAAAAATGAATATTTCTAGGATAAAGTTCCTCGTCAATTAACACTATGTCATTGAGTTTAAACTCTTTTACATTTTGACTCGTGTTAGCTGATCTTAAATTTAACAAGTAACCTTTTCGCCAGCATTTCCAAAAATGATTCAACATCTTCTGTTCTCACTAAAGAGTGTCCACATACAATTGTAAAGATACCTAAACAATTATACGATTTCAGAGCAGTTAGCATTTGGATTATATGCCGACGAGTCAAGTCATCACCTCCTACATGAAAAAGCCTCCACGCGGTCTTTTATAAGTAGTACGCGCAGACTATTTAAAAAGTGAACCAGTTGTGCGCATGAACCCAAAACCTTTTTTTAAAGTAATTGAGAGAAATTCATCATATATATTTGAGAATTGAATCTGTAGTGGTTGACAAGTAAATAAGGCAAACCAATAATATTCATAAATAAAAAAAATTTTTAGTCATATATTTGCTACCACTTACTTATTTTAACTAGATTTTGTATTAAGTGACTCGTTCGAAAAGTGAATATCCTTCACAGTTGTCTGATCGGACTACCTATAAAAAACAGTGTGGAGGCTTTCAGTTATAGGCGGCGTTGGTCATATTCTATGCGTTGAATTTTGCCGCTTAATAAGAATAAAATCTCATAACGTACTCATTACATCGACCAGCTGAAGTTTTCACTGGCGGATGTATTATTTAAATATAGTAAAATTTAAGTGAGCATTCATTAGCTTAATTCAAAGGATTTAAAAATATATTAATTATAATTAATATTTTGGTGCGGTAGATAAACAAAATTCGTTTTTCTTTTCTATAATCTAAAGTAAAATTCAACAAAAAGCATATAAATAGAAGAATGGTAACCATTTCGTTATTAATATATTTGTGTATATATCAATCAACTATATCAACAAACCATTATTAATACATTTGTGAGAAAATAATAATATTAGTGAAAGCAAATATTTTCCAGAGCATACTAAGCACTTATAGGTAAAACAATAAAATTTTATGTGTTTTGCAATTTTTTTACAGTGATAAATCAGACACAGCGCAAAAGCATAAACAAATGAACATTATCCTTAATATTAAAAACTATTGATAACTCCATAGCATGATTATCTATCTTATTTAACCCTTTCGCGCCGACTGTCACAAATACGTGCCAGCATAAATCCGTATCAATCAGGGTAAAAAGATAAAACTGGCAACCAAATTAGTTCTTTAGCAGTTTATTTGTGGGCGGGGTTAAAACTGTTTGATTTATTTAAGTCACCATTACTTTAGTTCAAAATAAAATTAGTTAGTTATACTTTGAACTAACATTGAATATGTATATGATTAAACTTAAGTAAGTCTGTCAAATTAGCATCTCCTACATTTAAGCTACCGTTTTTTATTTATTTGCATCCTGATTCTGATTTTGTACGAATGCTTTTATGAATCACCCGTCCCCAAGAGGTTAAATGTTATTGACAATGTCCGTATTGCAAGCCATTGTGGATCAGGGGATAGCGCTCTAACTTTTCAATGAAGTGACCCGAATCCCAGTAACATCTAGTCGATACAAAATTCGCTCCCTGATCGCAACTACCACAGTGCTGACGTTAAATATCCTCAGTGGTAGACGGATCATGGGTTAAAGTCCCTTTGCCACTAGGCTATCCGTGGGTTGTTTTCCTCTCCATGTGTAACGCAAATGCGGGTTAGTTTGATCAAAAGTCTTCCACGAAAGCAGATTTTTTCCCAATACTTGATCCAGGAGCTCCCTTGTCTTCTGAATTGGGTTCAAAATTACAACGCTACGGAGTTGAGCATTGATAGTCGCAGTCTCAATAATTGAGTCTGCTGTTCAACAACGTTTATAAAATGTAATAAAATTTCTGTATTGCATACAAAATCTGAATTTCTTTTGCAAAGTAGGAAACATGGCAACCTAGGCAACTACAAATGCACTGCAGAAATAATTAGTAAGATTGCATGGTTTTCGCTTATGTAAATCATGTGAAAGTAACAGTGTCTAATTTTTTTCATCTCTTTCTCTTTTTAATTACTTAAAAATTTTCACTGCGTTGACAACTCAAGGGGGAAAAAAATTCTTTACTCAATCAATAAATATTTTCAAAATTTTCTTTTATTTGGTTATTAATAATGGCTAGGCGTTTAGAAAAAGTGTCAGTTTATTGGAATCCAGGAAAACAGCGTAAGGAATATCGTGCAATGAATCATACATCTCTTGGGGTTATTATCGGTTAAATATAGTTATCATTAATATCATATAGTGATTACTAAACTTTCATGCCCTTCATATTAAAGAAAAGAAAACAGGATAGGATCTCGTTCGTTGCACCAAGATATTAATTCCAACTAGTACAAATAAATTGTGATCACTCTAATCTGATGATTCAATCCTGATTTAATCATGATATATATATATATATACAACATTATACAATAATAATGGTTTAGAAATATATACGGATGGCTCCAGGATGGAGGTCAAACCTCAACACTTCAGGACAGGTTTCGGAGTAATCATAAAGTATAATGGCGTCACCATTGCCAAGACCTCCTCCAGAGCATCCGATTATTGCTCAGCTTTTGAGGCCGAGCTGATGGTGATCAGAGAAGCAATAAATTCACATAGTTGCTTTGCCCATAGTTTTTACTCCGGTGCTCCGCCCAATGAGACAATCTAGCATGATCCACCGGTGGGTCACCCCGGCGTGAACGTGTTAAACAAAAATCAAGTAACTAGATAACACAACTGACTGCTTGACACAACTAAATTGAAATAAACATAAAAACAACGCCCCCTAACTTGCGCAGTAGAAAAAAAAGGACAGTAGTTAAGAAAGAGTCAGAAAATAGTAACATCATTAATTGTAAAACTTGACCGGGATCTTGCCTTATTGAAAGAAAAAACTGATAATTCTTAATCATATGATTGAGAATGCAAGTACAAATTTTGACACTCATATAATTGCTTAACAACGTAACAATATCTTATTGCGTGCATTAAAAAAAATATTAAAGGTTTTTTTCCCCAGGGCTTTCGGAAGATGAGCTTGTAGCACAGTGTGTCTTATTTTACATTGTTGGTCATGAAACTACGGCATCAACACTAGCTTACGTGGCTCATGTCCTGGCTTTGAACCAACAATGGCAAGACAAATTAATTTTTGAAATAGATGAAGCATATGAAAAACACGTGAGTATAATATAGTATGAGTAAATATCGATAAACTGAACGAAAATAAAAAATCTATACCATATGATTGCCTTTCATGCAATAAGTTATAAAATTACGAAAATCGTCATTGCCAACTTTTACTCTAATTAAAGAAGTTTAAACCTTCCAAAGAAGTGTAAATGCGTCGCTATCCATAAAAAAAAATTATGATGTGAAAACGACTTAAAATTAGCGTTAGTATAATCGTTACTGCATAGCTTTGTAACGATTTAAAAAGTTCACTGTAAGAATTCAATATAAAATCCTTATTATGTAGTGGCTTGAAAAATATTTGTACATTATTCTTGCATGATTTAAAACATTTTCCACGGATTAAAAACTTATTTTTGCAATATTGTTTACTTATTTATAAAATTCAACACTCTTTTTTATACTTTATATGAAAATTGCGTACAGATTTGCAAACATTTCAGTTGAGCTGGTTTTGAATTTAGTTAATAAATCAACATCAACAAAACATCAAAATTTCAATACTTTTAAGAGTAAAAACTGACCCCTAATTCAATTAGTTATAGATTATTTAAGAATTGTTAATCTCCATTGTGCCATTTCTTGTTCACAAGACTTAAATATGAGTGTGCTGTTAATCTACATTTTAGGGAAAATTGGGAAATGATGCTATTCGAGAAATGAAGATTATGGATGCCGTTGTGTCAGAAACTTTGAGAATGTATCCTCCTGCTTTAACCCTTTCGCGCCGACTGTCACAAATACGTGACAGCATAAAACCGCATCAATCAGGGTAAGAAGATAAAACTGGTAATCAAAGTATTTCTTTAGCAGTTTATTTGTGGGCGGAGTTATAATTTTTTGATTTATTTAATTCACCATTACTTTGTTCAAAATAAAACTATTTAGTTATACTTTGAATTAACATTGATTATATATGTGATTAAACTAACAATAATTAAAGTAAAAGCAAAGTAAGTCTGTCAAATTAGCAACGACTACATTTAAGTTACCGTTTTTTATTTAATTACAACGTGATTCTGATTTTGTACGAATGCTTTTCTGAATCACCCGTCCCCAAGGGGTTAATGTAAGTAGTTTCATTAACCTTTTCGGGGCGGGTGACTCATAAATGCATTCGTACGGAATCAGGATAGCAAAAAATAGAAAACGGTAGCTCAGGTTTTGGCATACCTAATTTGACAGACTTACCTTTACTTTCACTTTAAATTTAAAACATGCAATATTTGAGTGTTAAAAATGCAACTATACAATTTTTACTTCGACTTTGATGTGGTGAATCAAATAAAGCAAACTATTATTATCCCGCCTACAAATAAACTGCTATAAAAATAGTTTGGCTACCAGTTTTATCTTTCCTAACCCTGATTCCCTGAGAATGCCATTCCTGCCAACTTTTAATCCTTTCCATTATCATTTTTCCCAGTGGTATTAAAATGTAATTAAAATTTCAATTTTAAGCAAACAAATACGTTGTATTTGAGAAACCTTAAGTTGACAACCATGATAGTAACGCATATAAATATATGTGCTTAATTTCTGTAAGAATAGTGGTGATCAAAATCATTTAAAAATTAAGTTTATAAAAGAAAAAAGTATACATTTACTACCACTTTAAATATAAAAATAAAATCTTCGGGAAAATCCGAAAGAGTTGGCAGGTATGGAATGTGTATATGACTCGCCCGTCTCGAAGAGGTTAAATAATATTATATCAGATCTGCCAACTACTACGCTTTTTGCAAAATATTTTATAGAGTGGTAGACATTTAAAAATCAAAGATTTCAGAGTTTCTGGTAATTTTACCAACATTTTAAAAGCCTCACCACAGAAAAGCTGGAAGTAATGGCTTTGAATAAGTACTTTTAAATCATTTTATATGTAGTGGTGTGGAAGATATATTTAAATAAATAAAAAATAATGCAAACAATCATATATACACAGTTACCTCTAGAATACATTTTTAAAAAAAAGTGTAGAAAGTTGGCAGCTCTGCATTACTGTGTTACGACTTCACTTGACTCAGCTGAGCATTGTATCGCACGCAGGTCTTTTACGATTTTCCTACACAAAGCCTTAAAAATTGGCCTTGAAACCTTATTATATTAAGGTTTAATACATTGCTTTAATATATTAAACCTTAATATATTACCTTAATATAATTAACCTTAATATATTACCTTAATATAATTAACCTTAATATATTACCAACGGTATATATTAAACCATGTTAGGTATTTATTAAGGTTTATATAAAACCTTAAGCTATACCTTAATATATTAGCAATCACCTTTGGCTACCAGCTTGGTCGACTTTCTTAACAATCTTGTACAATATATAAACTTTAATGGCAACCAAGCCTAACGTACAATACAACAAAGGTTATTTGAATATTTTAATTCTTCAACCCGTTTTCTAATTCTAGTGCGTAAATTAGTTTTAAACAATGCATTAGCCAAATATTTTCTCCGTTTAGCTGTTGCCCGTCACTTTTCCCTCGCGAAAGTACTTTGATTTCAGCTTGAACAATTTTTAAGTCATGTCTGCAATATTATCAATATTGCGGTAAAGTATAGTACAGTCAAACCCCGCTATAGAGAACTTTCAAGAGACCGAAATTTCGGTTCACTATAACCGGGAGTTCACTATATCCGTTACGCAGGGAATTTCACTAATGGTTCCCAAACTCCTCCATTTTATTACATTATATTCATATAAATGACTGAAAAAATATTATGTAGTAGCAAAAAATGTGTTATTTTTCATCACTCTTCGTCTTGCGTACAAATAAAAATTTTTAATCTTTAGCTGATGAGCAATCCTCAACATCAGATATTGAAACACTTCCCGACTCTCAGATAATTTTTCCTGAATTTCTGTTATTCCGCTTTTTAAAACTGCCTAACCTGCCATTCAAGCACATAAAAGTAGTTTCTATAGATGGTTTTAGAAATCGGTATATGTATTTATTTTGAAGTAGAAATTTCAAAATTATTACAAAGAAAATGGGGGAGAATCAGTCGAAGACAGAAAAAAGTTCATTATATCCAACTTCCTCACTTTTTTGGTTCACTATATCCACTAAAAATAACATTATACGTGTATAGCAAGGTGTATAACAAGGTATAGGTGTCGAGCATTTCGTTCACTATATCCGGGAGTTCATTATAAGCCGTGTTCACTATAGCGGGGTTTGACTGTATTAATAGATGCATACGATTACTCGCAAAAGGCGAGCTCCGTCACCAACAATATGCGTCACCCTATCACCGTTTATGTTTATAATTTCTACAACCATTTTAGAAAAGATCAAAAATAAATCTATATACTTGCTTCGTGACGAAGTTTATATTTCTAAAAATACACAATATATATTTTTCTAATTAAATAATTAACGTCACACTAACTGTTCAACATTATTTAAATTATAACTTAAGACAACCTAACAAAATAAATAATAACTGTAGCGTTGACCATAGACAGAAGTTTATGGTGAAGATATAATATGTATATATAAATATTTTAAGATGAAATAAAACAAGCAATTACCTTTCATGAGCGAACTAAAAGGATCAACAGAGAAGGAGAAAACCATAAACATGAAATAACACACTAAATATCCCCTAGCGAAAGCACTATAGGGAAATAGCAATCACACCATCTAAAATTCATTATAAATTATGTCACATTTTAACTACGTTATTTATCAATTCGTCTATTCATCTGGTATCTATGATATTTTTAAAATAAAGTAAATATATATAGTTTATACATTTTGTTGATAAAACTGAAAGTTTTGTCTCTTTGCAAATGTTGTTCTACGTTATCTAGAAATGTTGAAACGTGAAAAATTTATTTTAAAGCATTCCATTTAGACAATTTCTTTTTTTTCTTTCTTTCCTTATTTAGGTCAGGTAGAGTAGCAACTGCAGATTACAAATTAGGAGACACTGAGATAGTGGTGACAAAGGGAATGAATATACTTATTCCACTTTACGCAATGCATTATGACGCTGAATATTTTCCAGATCCTGAAATATTTAAACCCGAAAGGTAAAAACATGGATAATAATTTTCTTGGGGGCGAATGCTATGCATAAAGAATGGTATGCTATGCTATGAAAATGTTAATAATCGGAACTGTTGTTACCGTTTGTGAAACAGTAAATTATTTAGGTTGCAAATTTTAGTCTTGCAACTATGACGTTAGTCAGGGTATTCTTTCTTATTGGACAGGCAAATTCATGTAGGTATTCAAAAGTTGTGCTGTTTACCTATGCTTTTTTCCAGTGCTCTTTTTCCTTGCTTTTCTTTTCGCTCTTTTGGAGCTTTATTAGGTGGTTCTGGTGAAAATTATTCATTCTGGAAAAAATTTCGCAAGCTCCTTGTATCTGTGGCAAAAATGTGTAGTTTAAGTAAATTTCATGGAAATTTAACGCTGCACCATGAAAATTGATTTTTGTCAAAAGGGAGTAGATATCACACTCTTATGTTTCATTCCGTATGCCCCCTGTACGTATGATTTGAAATAATTGCACCTGAAGTGTGCATGCTTCAATTCCAGTAAAATACGGTTGCGTCCGGGAAAAAGTATCAAACTTAGGTGAATGAAAAAGAGATTTTTAAAAATTCCTTAATTTAATTACTCTGTCGTTGTGGAATATTATCTTAACTTCGACCACACATACAAAACAAACATTTACAATCGAACGTGGATACTATGGAAGTTAAACTTCTTCCAACTAAATTGTATAATTAAAGAAAGTATATTTTCTTATTTCAAATAACCAAAAATATTTAGTTTTTTAAGGACCTATTATAATTCGAGGACTAAAATTTTAAACTAAGGCATATATTTTTTTAAAAAAATTAAATCAACTGATTGTTGTAACATCATACGATTCATTTTAACATTTTGTAATAACGAATCCTTCATTTTTATTTTGTGTTGGCGTTTTTCTTGACCTTATTGTAACACGGCCATTATGTTAATTTGAAAGAAGGTTTAAAAATTTTTTAAAAAAGTTGTAACAGAAATGGGTCAGAGTAGCTCTGTAAAACCAAGTTAACACTACTGAACGGTTAGTAAGATTTCAAAAAAAGCTCGCTCAGATGGAAGCTTGCGGAATATAACGTAAATTTCCAAAGTCCCCCTGATATCTTCAAAACCTGTCGTACGAGATCGAAGAGGTTTTCAGATTTGAAATCAGCATAATAAACTACTTTATAAAAGGTAAACACTATAGCTGATATCTTATTTATAAGTGTAAGCTTCTATAATGTCACTTGCATCCTTTTAGAACATGATTATCGAATTCCATTTTATTTGTTTTTAGATTCATGGATTCATCTCCGCAAAGGCATCCTCAGTACGCTTATTTACCATTTGGCGAAGGACCAAGAAACTGTTTGGGAATGAGATTCGCTCTGATGGAGATCAAATTATGCATGGCAAACATATTACATCATTACAGAATCAAAACTCATTCAACAACAAAAGTAAGTAACCTTTAATTTTACTAATTGATTTTTATACATCATAAGAAAATTATTAAAATCAGTGATTTATTTTTTTGCAGGTACCATTGGAGTACAGGAAATTCACGCCTTTTCTTAGTGTCAAGGAGTTACCTCTAGGTTTAGAAAAAAGACATTAATTCACCAATGCAAAATTTCTAAAAATGTATCAGAAGTTACGTGACGCGATGTTTTTTTAAGTTATACAATGAAATGTTTTCAAAGGAAACTTATTTCAAAGGTTCCTTTTATTGTAGAAGTTCTTTACTTAATAATTAATTTAGGGATTTGCTTTAAGCTTATTTTGCTTCAACTCCCAGTAAATAGATCCCAAAATCTCCAAGAACGTAGCAGCTTACATTAGCTCTTTCATTTGGAAAATTTTTGCAGTGGCAGCAGCTAAAATTTTGTAAAGTGGAAAATTTTATGTTTACATAGTATTTCACGTGATAATGGCAAACATAAGAAGCCAGGCCTTGTAAATTTCTTGTTTTAAAAGCAACACTGCAAAGGTAGATATCAAGGATTACTTTTATTGTGGAAATTTTTTATATGGAGATAAATATTTCATTTTCTTGGAAACGTATTTCGTATTCTTTTGAATTGTATGCTAACAAATAGATTATAAATTAGTGCCGAGGACAGAGCTGCTAACAACAGCACTTTCATTTGGAGATTTTTTTAGTGGTAGCGATACAGCCAATTTCGAAGTCTAAGACTATTATAATATTTGAAGTGACAGTATTATAAGATTAAGAAATAGTCAGAAACGTAAAAAAAAAAATTGCCTGAAGAGTTTGCCAAGTGCGTTAAACATTTTGTATTAAAAAAAGCACTTCATATGTACATTTAAAAATTACCTTTATTCTAGAAATTCTCGATACATGATTTGCAACATATGTTACTCAAAATAAAAGATTTAAGGCATTCAAATTGTGGTTAATCCATAGCATTTTACCATCACCTCCTACATCAAGAAGCCTCCACACGGTCTTTTATAAGTAGTCCGCGCAGACTGTTTAAAAAGTGAACCAGTAGTGGGCATGAACCCAAAACCTTTTATAAAAGTAATTGAGAGAAATGTATCTTATATATTTGAGAATTGAACCTGCAGTGGTTGACAAGTGAATAAGGCAAACCAGTAATATTCATAAATGAAATAAATTTTTAGTCATATATTTATTACCACTTTCTCATTTCAACTATATTCTGTATTAATGACTCGTTCAGTAAGTGGATATCCTTCTCACACAGTGGTCTGATCGGACTTCCTATGAAAAACCGTGTGGAGGCTTTTAGTTATAGGAGGCGTTGATTTTACACTCACAAATCAAAATAATGCTTTATTTGTACTAAAAACGCGTTCTCTCAAAAAAGTGTCCACATACAATTTTAAAGAAACCTAAACAATATTACTATTTCAGAGCAGGTAGCATTTGGATCATAAGTATTCCGAAGAGTAAACTTCTAGGCGTTAAATTTTACCGCTGACTTAGAATAAATTCTCATTGTACTCATTACATCTGCATACCTGCCAACTTTTAATCCCTTCCATTATCATTTTTCCCAGTGGTATTAAAATGGAATTAAAACTTCAATTTTAAGCAAACTAATATGCTGTATTTGAGAAAGCTTAAGTTAACAACTATGATAGTAACGCATATTAATATATGTGCTTAATTTTTGTAAGAATAGTGGTGATCAAAATCATCTGAAAATTAAGTTAATAAAAGAAAAAATAGTATATACTTTCTACCACTTGAAATATAAAAATAAAATCTTCCGGAAAATCCGGAAGAGTTGGCAGGTATGCGTCTGCCAGCTGAAGTTTTCACAGGTGAATGTATTACCAGGGCTCGAAAAGCAGCCAGTACGCCCGTCCTCGGCGGTCAAAAACTCCCTGTGGACAACAAATTTCTCGAACCCGACGTCCGCGCGGACGGCCATTTTCCCGTTAAGGTTCGTGATACATTTTCCATTTTTGTTATCTTACAAGAGTCTAGCGCCTCACTTCTAAAATGACTCTTTAATCTAGAAATACAGCAACATGCTGAAATTGATGTTTTCTCTGTCTGGGAGTAATGCAGCGGTTAAAAGAGGCTTTTCAGCAATAAACTTACAAAAAAAAAAACATAAATAAACTTATTACGTACTGGTCTTAAACAAGAAGCGTTAAACGCAATTGTGAACATCTACCTAAATGAAAAACCCCTTTCAGATTTCTGTGCAGAAACCTCTGTAAATCATTGGCTTGATTGTGGAACTGGCAAACGTTATATTTGATTGAAAACGCAGTACTCTCGGATAAATTGACATTCCAGACAACTTGACCTTAATAATTTGAATTATTTCATAAAATAAATAAATTATTTCATAAAAGAAATACTATGTTTTACTATTAGTAACCTAGTATTTCTTTTATTACTGTATAATGTAATTCTAGTATTTGTAATCCTAGTAACTACTAATTCATTGTGCAATTTATATGAATGTTAGTAATAAATAAGAGAAAATTATATTTTTATTTACTTAGAAGCTACGGGTTAGTTTCAAAGGTTCGACAAAGGAGGATGTTCGTCAGCGGTTCGTTTCATCGTTGAACAAGCCGTCCCCGGGGACGGGTAAAATTTCTGAGTTTTTTCGAGCCCTGTGTATTACTTAATCTTAAAATAATACGACAGAATCCTTAGATCTCATATGTACTCATATGTGTTGGTTATCTTAGCATCAGCCCCGCTAGGGGCTCCAACTAATTCATCTGAGTGGAAATAAATAATAAATCGCCGAAGCGCAACTGAGAGGTGAATGTTGGGGTTCAGTATCTTTTACTGAGAGAAAATTAAAATGAAGTAGTGAGATTGAACAAACAAGTTTGAGAGAGAGAGAAGAGGTTTTGTGGCAGACTGCCTCTCCTCCCTTCGAGGTATTACCCCGAGCTTCACAGGTGCACAGTAGCCACATAGCCCCAGGGAAAAGGGGAAATACATAATAAATGCGCAAAATTATTTACAAGTATTTACAGCTATTTACAAAATTTACGGGACAAAACTCCGTCGGATAGGAAAAAGGCGGTTGCCGGGCTATATTTTATGTTGTCTTTGATGAGCTCAAAATCAAAATTTTTGAAGTAATTGCACGTATGACAAGAGAGTGCATCTCTGAAGAAACTTGCACATAGTTCAGCTATGTGCTCATCTATTTTGTTTATTTTTAACTCTCGTCTTAGTTCTTTCATTCTCATGGATCTGGGGGCTCCTGTGATATATCTGAGGAATTTATTTTGAGTGATCTCCAGTTTCTTTTTTTGACTAACAGTGGTTGTGCTCCATGCAGGGGCTGCGTAGCTGATGATCGGTCGAATACATTGGAGGTATAGGGTTCGTTTTGTTTTGAGAGATAGTTTTGAATTATAGTTTAATATTGGTTTCAGAGATCTATAGGCTCCTTGCGCTTTGCTAATAATATTTTCAATATGGGTATTCCAGTTTAAAGAACTAGTAAGAGTGACGCCTAGGTAGGTGGCCTTTCAAACTAGTGGTATTTCATCATTGAAGAGAGTAATATTTGGATAAATGACTTTCTTTTTACTTGATTTCCTAATAATTAGTAGTGAAGATTTAGTGGTGTTGATGGCTACCTTCCATTTTGTGCACCAGGTTTCGATATGAGGTATGATATTACTGAGATTAGTAACAGACTTCTTGGGATTTATTGATCTGCTCATAAGTGCTGTATCATCTGCGTAGAAGGCTGAGGTGATGTTTCTCATATTATTAAAATTTGGAAAGTCTGCTGAATAAATTAGGTAATCGTTAGATCTCAGAAGTTTAAATTTTATATTAATTATAATTAACATTTTCGTGTGGTAGATAAACAAATTTCCTTTTCTATAATCTAAAGTAAATTTCAACAAAAAATCATATAAATAAAAGAATGGTAAGATTTCGTTTTCAGTATAATTGTAAGAATATAATCAACTTTATCAGCTAACCATTATCAATATGTTTGTGAGAGAATAATAATATTAGTAGAAATAAAAATTTTCCGGAGTATGCTAAGCACTAATAGGCAAAACAGTAAAAATTTATGTGTTTTGCAATTTTTTTACTGTGATAATTCATAAACAGAACAAAAGCATCAAAAATGAACATTATCGTTAACATTCAACGCTATTGAAACTCCATAGCATGATTTTCTATCTTATGTAAATGTTATCGACAGTGTCGGTATTGCAAGCCATGGTGGATCAGGGGATAGAGCGCTAACTTTTCAATGAAGTGACCTGAATCCCAGTAATGGCTACTCGATACGAATTTCGCACCCGGCTAGCACTGACCACAGTGCTATCGTAAAATATCCTCCGTGGTAGACAGATCATGGGTTGTAGTCCCCTTTGATAGAAAAGATCTCCCCAAATTTCTTCCTAAACTTGATCCAAGAATTCTCTTTTCTTCTGGATTGGGTTCAAAATTACAAGGAGTTGAACATTGATAATCACAAATTCAATAATTGTGCCAGCTGTTCAACAATGTTTATAAAATGTAATGAAATTTCTTTATTGCATGCAAATGCTGAATATTTTTGCAAATTAGGAAATATGGCAATCTAGGCATTGTTTATGATTACAAATCCACTGTAGAAATAACTAGTGTGATAGCACGGTTTTAACTGATGTAAATCATGAAAAAGGAACTGTGTTTAATTTTATCATTGCTTTTTCTTTTTAATTGCTTAAACACTTTCACTGAGTTGACTACTCAAGAAAAAAAAATCATTTTCTTCACTCAATCAATCAATGTTTTTTTCAAAGTTATGCAATCACTTTAAAAAAAATGTTTTAGTTTATTTGATTATTAATAATATTAGCAGTTTAGAAAATGCGTCAATTTATAGGAATCCCGGAAATCAGTGTAAAGAGTACCGTGTTACAGTATTCGAACATATTATGTTTACACAGTATTTGATGTGATAGTGGCACACATAAGAAGCCAGGCCTTGTAAAAAAAATTTCAAAAGCAACATCGCAAAGGTATACAGTGGGTAAAAAAAGTTTCCGTACGGTCACTAAATTTAAGAATATATGAGCATAATTTGTAAAGTATTGCATTTTTTCTTTAAATACTGTCTATATGTGTTTAGTATAAGTCTATAGAAAGAGATTTTTATAAATTTATATTTTTACAAAACGAGAAAAGCATATTATTTGCAATATCTAAGGTAAATTGAAAATTGCAGTGCAAAAAAAGTTTCCGTACGCGTTATGTAAATTCTTTCTGACGTGTTTAAAACAGGCCGGCAGTAAATCTTAGACTTTAGAAAGTTAATCGTTAAAGTTGAGCGTCTCAAAATGGAAGTTCCCAGAGCTATTCAGGAATTAGTGATTAAATTGCGAAAAGATGGATTATTTATGAAAAGGATTAGCATACCTGCCAACTTTTACGCATTTGGCGTAAAATTTTATTTTTATATTTAAAGTGGTAGTAAATATATACTATTTTTTCTTTTATAAACTAAATTTTTAAATGATTTTCATCACCACTATTCTTAAAAAAATTAAGCATACATATTAATATGCGTTACTATCATGATAGGCAGCCTAAGCTTTTTCAAATACAACGCATTTTTTTACTTAAAATTGAAATTTTTGTTCCATTTTAATACCACTGGGAAAAATCATAATGGAAGGGATTAAAAGTTGGCAGGTATGGATTAGTGAAATAACTAAAAAATCTGAGCAATATATCATCTCTACTCTATCATAGAAAGATATCGTAAACTTCAGTCACTTGAGGATAGAGATCGATCCGGGAGGCCGTCCAAATTAAATCGCGTGCATAAAAGAAACATCATACGCCAAGTTCAAGAAAATCCACGAATTAGTGCACCGCGATTGGCAGCTGATTTAACGGTTAGTTACAACTTTAAAGTCTCAACTCAAACCGTGAGAAATGTCATTAAAAACAGTGGTTATCATGGGTGTGCTGCCCGGAAGAAACCCTATATAAGTTTGTGCAATAGGAAAAAGCTCCTCGAGTTTGCAAAGAAGCATGTAAGCAAGCCATTATCTTTTTGGGAATCCATTCTTTTTAGTGATGAATCAAAATTTAACATTCATGGGTCAGATGGCAGAGTTATGGTGTGGAGAAAACCAAACAAGCAAATGCTAACTAAGAATTTATGCGGAACTGTGAAGCACGGTGGTGGCGGTGTTATGGTGTGGGGGTGTATGAGTGCTTCTGGAATAGGAAATTTGCAATTCATCGAGGGAACTATGGATCGATTTGGATATCTGGATAAGCTAGATATACATTCTTAAACAAAATGTGTTATCCAGGGCAGAGAAACTATCTCTTGGAACTGGATTTACTTTTCAGCAGGACAACGATCCTAAACACACCTCTAAGATTTGCCTTTACCATCTTAAACAACAACTTCATAGCCCTCCCCAGTCACCCGATTTAAACCTCATCGAACATTTGTGGGAAGAAATTGGCCAACAACTTAAAAAATATGACATTAAAAACAAAGTTGAACTCAAAAGTGCCATTAGTAGCATTTGGTGTAATATTTCTCCGAAAGCAACAAAAAAACTTGTAGGGGAAATGCCAAAACGTCTAAGAGAGGTGATAAAGGCCAAAGGTCTGATCATTAAATGCATTTTTGTAAATGTATTTTGCATTTTTGTAAACTTTTTTCGTATGCTAGGCACCGTACGGAGACTTTTTTGTTCCATGTTTACGGCATTTTTTGAGTTTTTATGATTTATAATTTAATTTTGTCAATATTATCATCCTTTTAATATGAATAAATATTAAATAATATTAGTTTTAACACATTTTTAAGTTTTCATTTTTATCATTATGAATTTTGTGTGACAAATTGAACTTTGATTTGCATTCGTATCCGCGTACGGAGACTTTTTTTACCCACTGTATATAAAGGATTAACTTTATTGTAGAAATTCTTTATATGGAAATAAATATTTCAATTTTTTGGAAACGTATTTTGTATTCTTTTGAATCGTATACTAACTAATAGATCATAAGTTAGGCCGAGGACAGAGCTGTTAACAACAGCACTTTCATTGGGAGATTTTTTTAGTGGTAGCAAAACAGCCTATTTGGAAGTCTTGGACTATTATAATAGTTGAAGTGACAGTAATATAAGATTAAGAAGTAGTCAGAAACATAAAATTATTTGCCCTAAGAGTTTGCCAAGTGCGTTAAGCATTTAAAAAAACACTGCAAAAGTACATTTCAAAATTACCTTTATTCTAGAAATTCTTGATACATGATTTGCAACATATATAACTCAAAATTAAAGATTTAAGGCCTGATACGATTTCAGAGCAGGTAGCATTTGGATTATACGCAGACGAGTCAAGTTCGTTGAATTTCACCTCTTACAAAGAATAAATTCTCATTATGTACTGTACTCACTCATTACATCTACCAGCTGAAGTTTTAATTGGCGGATTGGATTTATTGTTTTACTTTAGGATTTGAAGCCCTAATCCATCAAGATTAATCCATATCGAAAGATTAAAATCTATATTAATTATGATTTATATTTTATTGCGGTAGATAAATAAATTTCGTTTCCCTTTTTTAATGCTTTAATGTAAGAGTATTGATCAAGGTATCTGCATACCTGCCAACTTTTAATCCCTTCCATTATCATTTTTCAAAGTGGTATTAAAATGGAATTAAAACTTCAATTTTAAGCAAACAAATACGTTGTATTTGAGGAAACTTAAGTTGACAACCATGATAGTAACGCATATTAATATATATGCTTAATTTTTGTAAGAATAGTGGTGATTAAAATCATTAAAAATTAAGCTTATAAAAGAAAAAATTGTATATATTTACTACCACTTTAAATATGAAAATAAAATCTTCCGGAAGAGTTTGCAGGTATGTATCTGAGATCAAATTGCCAAATTCAACGGGCGAATGACTAATATACAGAACAGAAAAATGTGTGCTAATTTTCACTATATTACAAGTGATCCGTATTTTGTTAACCTTTTGGGGATGGATGATTCAGAAAAGCATTCGTACAAAATCAGAATCAAGTTGTTATTAAATAAAAAAGGGTAACTTAAATGTAGTCGTTGCTAATTTGACAGACTTACTTTGCTTTTACTTTAATTATTGTCAGTTTAATCATATATATAATCAATGTTAATTCAAAGTATAACTAAATTGTTTTATTTTGAACAAAGTAATGGTGAATTAAATAAATCAAACAATTATAACTCCATCCACAAATAAACTAAAGAATTACTTTGATTACCAGCTTTATCTTTTTACCCTGAGTGATACGGTTTTATGCTGGCAAGTATTTGCGACAGTCGGCGTGAAAGGATTAAAATAAATTTTCAATGCAATTAATATTTTGGTGTGGTAGATACGGAAATTTCGTTTCCCTTTTCTAATGCTTTAATACAGTGTTTTCTGAAAGTAAGGTATGCGTACCCCGAGGGATACGGGAACAATTTTGCGGGGATACGCGTTCTTCAACGAAATATGTAGCAAACAAACGAAAATTTCAAAATCTTTTACTTAAAAACTAAGCTAGACATGAAAATTTACAATTACGTATTTTTCTATTGGCTATTTTTTGCAGCGTCAACAGAGTTAATAAGTAGTGGTGTCAACAGCGAGTAATGACTTTTAACTTTTGTGAAATTTTTTTATAGTAAAAAGTTCATTCATTTTTTTATTAGAGGCATACAGCATAACCAAAAATTTAGAATGGGTACACAAAACTCATAAGTTTAGGAAACACTGCTTTAATGTAAGCGTATTGATCGAGGTACCTGCCTTGCGTCACAAGCCTATTCATCTGAGATTAAACTGCTAAATTCAATGGGCACATGCGGTCGAATGATTAGTATACAAAACAGTAGTGTGATATATAAACAAACAAAAAAAAGATTTGAATAATAGTTGATAAGATGCAAGTGCGTTTACAAGAAGTCTGAATAACAGAAAAAATAAGCTATTTGGATAGTCGAAAAAATAAATATATACAAAATTTTCAAAGGAGTGAGTAAATACAAAATCGAAAAACTAGTATATACATATTTACAGCGGAGTGAAGTATAGATGATGTGAATAGATTACATTACCTCTCTGCCACTCCTACCCCATAATGGGCTTCTCAGGTTCACAGAGGAGTAATTTCATTTAGAGGAATGAAATATATACAAATATACATTTCTATAATCTAAAGTAAATTTCAACAAAAAGCATACATATAAAAGAATGGTAACCATTTCGTTATCAATATTTTTGTTAGTATGCATCAATCAACTATATCATTTAACCATTATCAATATATATGAGGGAGAATAATAATATTAGTAAAAATTTTCCGGAGTATGCTAAGATTCTGACTGTGGTCAATCCATGATATACTAGTCACACAAATCAAAATAATGCTATATTTGTATTAAAGACGAGTTCATGCAAAAAAAGTGTCTCATAATTTCGAAGAAACCTAAACAATAATACGATTTCAGAGCAGGTAGCTTTTGTATTATATGCACCGCTGACTAAGAATAAATTCTCATTATGTACTCATTACATCTACCAGCTGAATTTTCACTAGCTGATGTATTATTTAATTTAAGTCACACGTCACTGCAATGCGTTATATCACAAAAGATTAAAATTTATATTCATTATGAATAATATTTTGTTGTGGTAGAAGAAGAAATTTCGTTTCCCTTTTTTAATGCTTTAATGTTAGCGTTTTGATCGAGGTACCTGACTGACGGCTCTAGCTTATTCATCTGAGATTAAATTGCCAAATTCAACGGTCGAATGACTAATATACAGAACAGAAAAATTTGTGATAATTTACACTATATTACAAGTGTTCCGTATTTCGTTAAAGTCCTAGTGTTTTGATTATATTGGGCACCTGGGCCACGAAGCGACCCCTATCCCATTAATCTGGAATTTTAACACTGTTTTGTTTGAACATTGAGGTAAGCAGGCAGTTTAGTTGCTTTTCTGAATGTTTCAAGCACTTTGCTTGAGTAACTAAAAAGGAATCAAAAAATAAAATGAGCAGCTTGTTCTAAACTATGTTTGCTTGATTTCGGAGTTGTTCAGAATTGTATCAGCATGAGGAAACGTTATTTTCAGAAAGGTAGATGAAATTATTTGTTTCGATAGTTTTGATATGGGGCGTCGGAGGTGAAATGTGCAGTTATTGGTCTGTAGTTTTAATCTTTGGTGTAATTTTCAAATTTAAAGCTTTCATTAAAATTTGCTGTTTTACATTCTATGGCTTTATCGAAAAAATCTGCGTTTCGCTTGTATATATGCTGTGATAGAGTTGGTATTTTGAGGTCTGCATCTATATTGGTATTCCGGATGAGCCATCTTTCACAGATTATTTTTCTATGGATCTTGTTTTGGCATTGGTTTAATTTCTTCAGTAGATGTTGAGGTATCGTTGTCCAGGCAGGTGAGACATGGATAAGTATTGGGCGGATCATTGCTGTATACAGTAGCATCTTTAGTTTAAGTGACATATTCTAATTATATATTAATGGTTGTAGGGCTATTATTGCTGCATTTGCTTTATCTATTGTGCTTTTGATATGATCATTCCAGGGGAGTTCACTATTGATTATAAGGCCAATGATAATTTGCTTTTTTAACTATTGGTATTGGTATATTGAACATTTTTGATTGAAGTTGTGGAAGTATTTTAATTCTTCCTTTTTGTATAATTAATATTTGTGATTTTCCAGCGTTTACAGCAGTTTTCATTTTACGCACCAGTCTTCTATTTCGTATGTATGGTCCTGTAGTTTTTGAAGAGCAAGATTTGGGTTTCTGGATTTAATGATAATGCCGGTGTCATCTGCGTAATAGGCTGTTATGCTGTTATAATCGGCTTTGTTTATAGGAAAATCATAGGTGTATAATATGTATAAAATCGGTCTCAGAATGCTGCTCTGAGATACTCCGGCTGTGATGTTTCTCTTTGTAGATTTTTTGTTTTTGATGCTGACTTCAAATGTTCTATTAGAAAGACATACCCTCCAACTTATGAGGATTTTGAAAATAATTCTTTCTAGTGGTAACGAACCAAAGTAGAAATTTTTAAAGCAAATGGATCTCTCATAAAACTTTTATCAGAACTTAAGAATCTAGCCATATGGCCTGCACTTTTATAAGTAATAGTGAACAAGTTACGCTAAAATTAATTTTTTTTAAATATTAAGACATTAATTTTGCTACCGTCTGAAGAGAAGATTTCTGAAACTACGGAAATTCCGTAGCAGTTGGAGGGTATGGAAAGATAGCAGGATAGGAGATTGATTATGCCGGGTGGAAAATTTAGCTGTATGAGTTTATATATTGTGCCCTACTTTATCAAATGCTTTGGATATGTCGATCATCAGGAAGGCTATTGTTTCTTTATTTATGATTGCTCTGCCAGTATAGTCTATTATTCGGAGTAACTGTTTGGGGGTATCTAATTTTTGTCGGAATCCATACTGTTCGTCGAGGAGGGCTGTATGTAGTGGTTTTATATTTCGTTAAAGTTCAGATAATAAAAATATATTTTCAATGCAGTTAATATTATGATGTGGTATATAAGGAAATTTCGTTTCCCTTTTCTTATGCTTTAATGCAGTGCTTCCCCAAGTGAGGTACGCGTACCCCCAGGGGTACGGGAACAGTTTAGCGGAGGTACGCGTTCTTATGCAGAATATCTTGCAACAAACAAAAATTTCAAAGTCTTTCATTTAAAAACTAAGCTAGACATGAAAATTTACGATTACGTATTTTTCTATTGGCTTTTTTTTTTTGCAGCGTCAACAGAGTTAATAATTAGTGGTGTCAACAGCGAGTAATGACTTTGTGCAATTTTTTACAGTAAAAAATTTACTCATTTTTTTATTAGTGGTATACAGCGTTACGAAAAATTTAAAATGGGTACACAAAAGTCATAAGTTTAGGAAACACTGCTTTAATGTAAGCGTATTGATCGAGGTACCTGCCTTGCGGCACTAGCCTCTTCATCTGAGATTGAACTGCTAAATTCAACGGGCGAATGCGGTCGAATGATTAATATACAAAACAGTAAAATGTGTGATACATAAACAAAAAAAAAGAAAAAAGATATGAATAATAGTTGATAAGATGCAAGTGTGACTACAAGAAGTCTGAATAACAGAAAAAATAACCTATTTACATAATCGAAAAAATCAATATATACAAAATTTTCAACGATGTGAGTAAAAACAAAATCGAGAAACTAGTATATATGTACATATTTGCAGCGGAGCAAAAATTAGATGTTGTAGATAATAGATTACATTACCTCTCTGCCACTCCTACCCCTATAATGGGCTTCGCAGGTACACAGAGGAGTAATTTCATCTAGAGGAATGAAATATATATATATGTTACGGTGAATGACCGAAATCTGGAGAATGTCGACACTCACGTTGTCGCTTGGTGTATGTCCGAAATATTTGCTAAATACCCTTATTTCTGACTCTCACCGGTGAATGTCAATAATCACATAGTCGCTTTGGTGAATGTCCGAAATATTTGTTATATCCAATTTTATATTAATTTATTCGTTAATATTATTATATTTATTTGATATATTTATATTTATTCTATATTTTAATACATACTGACGATAGATTAGAAGAAACATCAGTGTAGGGTATACCGGGCAAATGTATACCGGGCAGTGGCACTTAACCTTAATAAAACATCAGTGTAGTGTTAAAATATCGAATAAATGTAATTATATCCACGAATACATTAATATCAAATCGAATGTAATAAATATTTCGGACATTCACCAAAGCATATCTGTGATTGTCGACATACACCTGTGAGGGTCCGAATGTACAAGAATGTAATGAAATATTCGATCTTTCACCGACGTATTTGGTGTTTGACGACATTCACCGGTGAAAGTCAACAACCACCGATTTCGGTCTTTCGCCGTGACATATATATGGGTCATTCTCACGAAAACTGTCATTTTTCAGTTCATAAAATCCCTATAAAGTGAAGTGAATAAAAAGCTCTGAAACTTTTTATATTAATAGAAATATGTAATGGCATTATAAAGAAAGTATAATTCCTATAAATTATACTCAATATTTAAATTGATTAATTTTTAAATAATTAATTTATAATTAATTAATTTATAATAATTAATTTATAATAATTAATAACTAATTAATTAATTTAATAAATAAATTAATTAATTTAATAAATTAATTTATTAATAAATTTTTTTAAATTAATTAATAACTAAATAAATTAATTTCACTATTTAAAAAGTGAGGGAATGACACTAATAGTGAGAGAATGATATTTTATTTTAATACATGTTTTTATCTAAGTTACATCTACCTAAAGTTTAAAAATGATAACATACTAAGTATATTTAATATTTATTATAATTTAGTTTTATATATATTTAATAGTTTTTACGGGTTTGGGAAATAAAATTGGCTGGCACGATTGAACCAAAAAAAAAAATTTAATAATATACTCATCTTGAATCATTCCCTCACTTTATACACTAGTGAGGGAATGACAAATTTAATAAAATTGAAAAATAACAGTTAGGCCTAATTAATTTCTGAAGTCAATCACATACAATTATATTCATACAAGAAAGCAACATATAATTATCCACTTTCTCGATGAAGTTTTATTTTATTTTACTCTAAAAAATGACATGAGGTGTAATAAATAGGAATTTATTGGAGTTTTTTTTTGTATCAATACTTTTTAAAGAAGGGTTATTTTTCAATAGATGGCACCACTATGATAAAATTTAAATGCAATCAAAATTATATTTTAGGAGAAATTTTTATTGATCCTTTTAAAATTGTATTTTTTGGGTAGATTGTGGATATAAATTGTATTGATATTTAAGGAGCTTTAGATTATCACTTTTATGGCGTGTTAGTGGGTTTGTAGCTGGTTTTTCTTGTGGATCTTTTTTTTGTTCTGACGTCCTGAGCATTGGATATTTATGGATATTTATTTTTAATTATCTGTTGTAGGAATATAATGACCTAAAGTTAAATGTTTTTGTGAATTTAGAATGAGCTAGTAATTTTATTTCGTAAATGCCTCGTTTAGTGTGAATTAATTTAATGTCATGCATATGAAATTTAAAAGTGCTTTTTATCGAAAAGTTTTATCTTGAGTAAAACCATTAGGAAAGTTAAAAGTGTATAAATTGAAATTTTTAGTGCACATGAAGGCATCTGGAAATGATTGGGATTGTGTTTGTTGTTAATTTATAGTTATAATAAAATTTACTTTTTATTGTTAAAAGTTTCATGTACTTCATTATTCAAGTGTCTATTTTTGAACCTGGGTAACCGTTACCAAAATTCAACTAAAAAATCACAGCCTTGCCAAAGTATGAAGGGTAACGGTACAGAGGGAATGACAAATGTAAAAAGTTTTACCTGGTTTGATTCATTCAAATTTATTCCATAGCAAAGCTTCTTTAAGTTTAAGATGGAAACATACTGCAATTTTGTTCTATGATGCCAGTTGTTAACTGCTAAAGTTTTTATTAAAATATTTTTATTCTAAGAAGATTGCAGGTGATAAGAACATTGTTGTGAGGGAATGATGCGAAACACAAGGGACAAAGTTTAAAATAGTGCTTTGTTAATATTTTTATCAGAAATTAAATTTAAAATTGATTTTCTGAATTCTATATTTCAATATTCTGAAATAAAAAACACGAATTTGTAAAAAAAAAATTTAATTCAGAAACAATTTTTTCCTTTTTTTTAAATCAGCAGTGGGGACAAGTGAGGGAATGACACATTGGTATATTTTAATTACCTAAAATAAATAAAAAATAAAAATTGATAATTTTATTTTTATTCTTTTGTTAGCCTGCATTCTGAAGGACACTTTCCCTGAATTTTGTTTTCTCCGTAAGTAGTGAAACAAACATAAAATATACTGGGGACATGAAAATGACTGTTTTTGTGAGAATGACCCATATAAATTTCTATAATCTGAAGTAAATTTCAACAAAAAGCATACAAATAATAGAATGGTAACCATTTCATTATTAATATTTATTTAAGTAAACATCAATCAACTATATCATTTAACCATTATCAATATATTTGAGGGAGAATAATAATATTAGTAAAAATAAAAATTATACGGAGCATGCTAATCACTTATAGGCAAAACAGTAGAATTGTATGAGCTTTGTAATTTTTTTACAGTGATAATTCAGAAACAGTGTAAAAGCATCGAAAAATGAACATTATCCTTAATATTCAAAACTATTGAAAACTCCATAGCATGACTTTCTATCTTGTGTGAGTGTTATCGACAATATCGGCTTTGCAAGAAATGGTGACTCAGGGGATAGAGCGCTAACTTTTCAATGAAGTGACCTGAATCCCAGTAATGGCTAGTCGATACGAATTTTGCACCCGGCTAGCACTGACCACAGTGCTAACGTAAAATATCCTCAGTGGTAGACGGATCATTTGTTGGAGTCCCCTTTGATCAAAAAGATCTCTGCAAATTTCTTCTTAAACTTGATCCAAGAATTTTCTTTCCTTCTGGATTGGGTTCAAAATTACAAAGCTACGGAGTTTAATATTGATAATCACAAATTCAATAATTGTATCTGCTGTTCAACAATGTTTATAAAATGTAATAAAATTTCTTTATTGCATTCAAAACCTGATTTTTTTTTTTTTTTTTTTTTTTTTTTTGCAATGTTGTAAATGTGGCAACCTAGGCATCTTTTATAATTACAAATGCACTGTTAAATAACTAGTGAGAATTCATGATTTTAGCTCATGTAAATAATGAGAAAGGAACAGTATCTAATTTTTATATTGCTTTTTCTTTTTAATTACTTAAAAAATTTTACTGAGTTGACAGCTCAAGGAAAAAAAATCATTTTCTTCACTCAATTAATGTATGTTTTTTCTAACGTTATGCATTAATTTTCCGAAAAAGTATTTGGTTTATTTGATTATTAATAATATTAGCAGTTTAGAAAAAGTGTCAGTTTATAGGAATCCCGGAAATCAGTCATTTAGTCAATTAGAGTACCATGTATTCTAATTGACTAAAATATTGATACATTATCGCAACTACCATTTTTTACTTTACTTTACTCCCAGTCACATCCCTGAACCATAGAGCCCCCTTTTCTGTCTGTTTTTATGCGCTGGAAAGTCATGACTACCACTACGAAAAGTATTTTCTGAAGCTACAGAAATTTCACAATAGTTGAAGGGTATGCCCTGTAATTATACTAAAACATTCTCACTAAAGTTTGCAGTGAGATCGCTGGTTTATGGTGATTAACTCGTTCATTGCTAGCCCAGTGCAGGTGGTTATACTATGTCTGTCATTAAAGATTGTAGTCTATAATGATATCAATTAAAGGTAAATTTTCCTGTTTAAGCAATCATTTTAACTTGTAAATTTTATAATAAGTTTATTTCAATAAACGTTATGTAGTTGTCAGTAGGAAGCATCACAATTTCTTCAAAAATAGTTGGTTGCTATAAAGTGTTGATGGCATCTTACTATCGCTTGTTCTATTTAATTGACATAAACTTAAGGGAAGAATTTCGTCACGTGATGTCACTCGATGGACAACGAAAGTGTTAAGGCCTTACAATTTCATGACCAACAGGCGTGATTCTGACATTGTGGTCGTCGCTGTGAACAAGCCGAATTAAGTTCGCCGTTCATGTGTAACAACTATGTTGCTTTCAAGCCACCCCTGAAGATAAATCTCCAATCCTTCACACATATTTGAGTATTTTATAACCGGCGTCCCTGATCCTTCATAGCCTTGAAATTTTGAACCCATTCAAAAAGACAAAGGAATTCCTGGATCAAGCATCCTCAGTACGCTAATTTACCATTTGTCGAAGGACCAAGAAACTGTTTGGGAATGAGATTCGCTCTGATGGAGATCAAATTATGTATGGCAAACATATTGCATCATTACAGAATCAAAACTCATTCAACAACAAAAGTAAATGACCTTTGATTTTACTAATTGATTTTTATAGATCGCAAAAGAAATATTAAAGTCAGTCACCTTTTTTTTTGAAGGTACCATTGGAGTACGAGAAATTTACGTCTTTTCTTAGGGTAAAGTAATTTCCTCTAGGTTTAGAAAAAAGACATTAATTCACCAATGCAAAATTTCTAAAAATGTATTCGCGATCGCAACGAACTATAGGGGGCGTTATTGTATGAGACGCTTACCTGCGATTTCCATATGAACCGTCATTCAGTTACTCTGGAGACGTCGTTAATGTAGCGTGTAGCATTGCAACGTTCCTTCTTTAATGTGGCTTATTAAATTTAAAAAAGAAAAATGCTTGATATTCTTTCTTGTACAACCGAAAACAAAATGGTATCTCTTTTTATTAGAGAAGGAATATCCAAAACACATCGGAAAAATATTTGTACATTAACAGAAAAAAATATGTATATTCTTATAAGAGTTAAAACCTAATGCCCGAGAAATAGTATTACTAAATGTAATGATATAACATGAAAGGCCCATTTAAACTTTACATTCTATAGTTTTAAGAATCATATTAGTTCAAAAATTAAAATGAACAAAAAGTATACATAAGCCTCATAATTTTATGAAATTTAATTTTGTAAACAACGTTTTTTGACAACAATTTTTATCAAAAAATTTCAAGTTTCAATAAAAATCATTATTTAGAAAGTAAGAAACGTAAAATAAAGAATGCTGACGAAACAAAAACAAAAACAATTCTTTTTTGTCGCCATTTTTAGTGCTACGAATATTCGTCTTTGGGATTTGCCAAAAACAAAACAAGATGCAATTTTATTTTTTCAGGAGGGAAATATTTTACCGAAAAAACGAAAATGTACCAATTCCCACAACATAAAACTTTATCTTGGCAAACGTACGTTTTGGAAATGTTATTTCATTTGGAATCTTATTCATCAGAGTTCATATGGCGATATGATTGTTTTGAATCTATGCTAAACTCTATATCGGCTCATTTTCCACCGAAATCCAATTAACTAGCTATTTTGATTTTAAATAAAGTGTTTTATTTTATGAACTGTCGCAAAAATTTTAAGTGTAGATTGGCGGCACTTAAAAACCGCCAAATCTGTAGCGGCGGTGGCGTTAATACGTCGTAAGCAGTGGCGTAGCGAGGGGGGAGAAAGGGGGGGCATCATGCCCCGGGCGCTACTCACAAAGGGGCGCGAAATGGTCAGCAAAACAAAAAAAATTGTTGGATAATTTTTATTTTTATTATAATTTATTTCTGCAAAAAATATTTTAAATTTAGTGCCAGTGAAATATGATAAATGTTAATTCGTAAATAAAAAGGAACACTAATCAAACTGTAATAATATATTCATAATAGAAATGACACGTCTTTTCTAATGGCTGGCTGACTCGACCTGTATCTGTCAGCACTTCCTTATGGCATCTACGCTGTGTGGTTACATATATTATCTCCAAATATTTGCACTGTACAAAAATCGTTTGTATGTTTGTACAGTGTATAATACAGATTTCAATGGAATAGAACTCTTTATCGAAGAATGTGACTGTAAAATGTTACTCCTTTGTAGAAAAGAAATTGAACTTAAAACTCCATTAGAATTTCTTACTTTTATAATCCCGTATGGAGAAGATGTTTTTCCAAACCTGAGAGTGGCACTTCAAATACTCCTGACTATCTCAGTATCAATTGCTAACTGCGAATGGTCATTCAGCAAATTAAAATTAATTTTGACATATCTACGATCAACGGTGGGACAAGATCACCTAAGTGACCTGGCATTTTTAAGTGTGGAAAGAGAAAAATTTGAAATGATCAACTTTGATGATATTATTGATAAATTTGCTTCATCAAAAGCGGAAAATTTACACATAGTAATTAGTTTTATAATTGTATTATAATCATATTATTAAATATATGTATCTCCTTAGAGATAATAAATATTTACTTTTTTATTGTTTTAAAACTGCGTGCTTTTAAAATATTTCTTTATAAATATGTAAAATAAATAATAGGTATCTTATGAACTAATTTTAGATGATCATATACATTTCAAAGTCTAGTCTTGTTTTCTCAACTACATTTTTTGTCTCAAATTTAATGCCTAACTTGAGCCTATGACTTTATTAATTCTACTTTATTTATTTATTACTTTGCGAGTATATTTTAGATGGATTTCGAATGGGGGGGGGCGCTAAAAAGGTATTGCGCCCCGGGCGCGAGTTAAGCTCGCTACGGCACTGGTCGTAAGTACCGAATTTTTATTCCATACTTTTCTGAATCATATTATTTCAAACATTGGAATATACAAGAAGTATACATAAACACATAATGTTATACCATTTAATTTTTCAAAAGTATTTTGAGAACAATTTTTATCAAAAAATTATAAACTAAAAAACGGAAAATAAAGAATTCCTAGGATAAAAAAAAACGATTTTAAGAATTATTAACATTGAAATAAAAACTTTCATATTGTTTCTTTTTTTATTATTCTTATAGTTCTTAATCAGACGTAAAAAACCATTCTGTAGAGAACCATCATCAAATGAAAAAAAAATATTTACAAGCAAATTTTTTATTGTAAAAATCATTGCACTTACCTGATTTATGATTCCCGGAGAATTCCAAAATGATAAGTTCCTTGTTTGAAAACTTTATTCTCAAATAATAGATACATAGTTTATACCTTCATTACTTTTAGATAACATACTATACAGCAAAATTTTATAATTGATATGAATTTGAATATGTAGCTAAAAACAGAATAGCTGAATTCTAGTTGAACTTATTCTTTCAAAATTAAAAAAAACTTACCAAGAAAACGATTTAAATTAATTAAGAATCAGCACAAATGGCACTATTTCAAGTAACTTGGATAATTTTTTATTGTTGTTATCCGAATTATATGGATACAGAAATATATACTATTCTATAACGAAGAAGAATATGCTATAACTATTACAATTCTGTATGTTCTGAATTCATATTTATTCACTGGAATGACGAAAGCAATGTTGACTTCACTTTAATTCGTAATGAATTGAAGACAGAAGAAATGCATTTTACCTTAATACACACATCTGTAACAGTATCCGAAATCGGAAGTCATCAGTTGCAAGTTTGTTGATAATAGAAATTAAAAATTATTGAGGAATTTTTCTTCAAATGTTTGGCGTGTTCTGTTCCTGAAAGATTTACTAATATTCTGGAGATTTTTTTCAAGTTCTTCGGCCTTTTCCTTAGGGAAATTTTGTTTCTTATTTGCTGCGAAAAAATGGCGTCTGATTCAGTCAATGACTTTGATGGAACTAAATGAAAACGTGATAAATTAATGTCCGATATTTACAGGCTCCCGCTAGACGGCGTACTCGAGCGTTGCGATCGCGAATCGAAAGTTACGTGACGCGATGTTTCTTTATTGTAATATGTTTTTATAGTTGGTGTCACGTGACTCTGACAGCTACTACTACTTTCATTTAATTTTTATTGTTTCACTTTGGTTTTTATGTTGGCAACCCACTTGAAATGTTTTTGTGTTGATTATTTAGTGTTCGAATTAGTTAGGTTTTGTAAATATCACTAAATTTTGATTGCTTTAGAATTAATAAATGTTTGTTAAGTTTTAATTCGTATCTGTTTATTCATCTGTAGAACTTGTAGTTCATTTGAATAACACAAAAAGGCGTCCGCAGTATTTATTTTCAATTATTAGCGACATTTGTGGCGTCCGTGACAGGACGGTTGATACGCTATTTCTGATTTGAAAAATGTTTCTAGCATCAAAAGGATTTAAAAAGGAAGATCTTATTATTGTTGCCCAAGAAATTGGCGAAGTATTACCTCAAAAAGCTACTGTAGCGGATTTGAAAACGATCATTTTGAAAAGTAAAGAATATTTAGCTGATCCAGATTTTGTAACAAGTGTATTGGTAGCTACTGTCAATGATCGACGAAAAAAGGAGGAATATGAAGAGAAACAAAGAGAATATGAAGAGAGAGAAAGTATGAGAAAACATGAACTGGAATTGGCGAGAATTCAAGCTACATCGCAAAGAACCGGTGAGTCTCCGCCAAATATTATTAGTGCCAGTGCCAGAAAGCAGTTTAATTTACCAAAATTAGAACTTAGGCAATTTAGTGGAGATTTAAAAGATTGGCTACCATTTTGGGGACAATTTGAACAAATTAATAACGATACAGAAATTGCCCCTGAAAACAAATTTCAATACCTGATTCAAGCAACAACTGTTGGGTCTAGAGCTAGAGAAGTTGTAGAAAGCTTTCCGCCAACCGCTGCAAACTATACCAAAGCAGTTGAAAGCCTCAAAGCCAGATTTGGCAAGGATGACCTTTTGGTCGAAGTTTATGTTAAGGAATTGTTGAAGCTCATAGTTTCCGTTCAAAAGCATGAAAAAATATCCATGACGTCCCTTTATGACAAACTAGAGTCATATCTTAGAGCTTTAGAAACGTTAGGTGTTACGACCGAGAAATGCGCTTCAATACTATTCCCTATGGTAGAATCTTGTTTCCAAGAAGAGTTTCTAAAAGCCTGGAACCGAAGTTCTTCGCGCGTTGCTTCAGTTGACGCCAAAGAGCGATTAACAAACATCATGGCTTTTCTGAAGGCAGAAACGGAAGGTGAAGAAAGAATTAATTTGGCCATGTCAGGTTTTGGCTTGGGATCTGATGAAAAACGCCAACCCGTTAAAAAGAAAGCAAGAGATTTGCCAACAAAAAGATTTCCTACAGCGTCAAATCTATTGACTACAGATGTAAAAGATTTGAAGAAAGGGTGTGTGTTTTGTTCTGGGAAACATAAAAGTTCAGATTGCTTTTCCGCTCGAAATATGACTTTAGCTGAAAGAGAGAACATAGTAAGAGAAAATCAATGTTGTTTTGCCTGTTTAATGCAAGGACATCCAGTTCGTAAGTGCAAAGCTTTCATAAAATGTGTCATATGCGGTAAAAGACATGTGGTACTAATGTGTGAATCTTTAGCTGCAAAAAATCGTGAATCCGATAAATCTGGGCAGAAAAGTGAAAGTTCTGAAATAAACATGTCCAACATCACGTACGGTCTGAAAGTGTTCCTCCAAACTAAGAAACTAAAGCTGATATCTGATAGAAAAGAAATTGTGGTGAGAGCAGTTTTGGATTCTGGATCACAAAGAACATATATTTTAAAAAATTTGGCTGAAAAGATGGAATATGTTACCTTGAGAAACGAAACTCTCATACACTCTTTGTTTGGTGGTCATAAATCAGATGAATTTGAACACACGTGTTATAGAATTAGATTAAGGAATCCAGAGAATAACTTGACTTGTAACATGGAAGCTTTAGATCAAGCATCTATTTGTGATACTATAACGCCTGTTAGCTTTGGACCCTGGTTAAAAGAGCTTGAAGAAATGAATATAAAGTTGTCAGACGTCGGAAATGAGTCACAACCAGTTCAAATTCTGCTTGGAGCTGACGTAATAGGAAAACTTATGACAGGAAAACGAAGAGTTTTGGCAAGTGGATTAGTAGCAATAGAGACACTATTGGGATGGACTTTAACAGGGAAAGCACCTGAATATGATTTACCGTCAAGCAACGCAATGTTGGTTACTTCACTTTTAGTAAAAGAAATGGATATTTCTGAGCTGTGGAGATTAGATTCTTTAGGAATAAAAGATCCTTCAGAACAAAAATCTAGAGAGGAACTGCAAGAAGCCTCAATGGAACATTTCTTAAATACAGTGAAAGTTGAAGGAGACGGCCGTTTTATAGTTAGTCTGCCATGGATTGATGGGCATTTGCCTTTGCCAGATAATTAGATTTGGAGTTAAAGAGATTGCAAATGACAACACGCAAGTTGAAAACCGACAAATTGTATGATGCCTATGGAGAAGTGTTCAAGGACTGGGAGAAAGAGGAAATAATTGAAGAGGTTCCAAAAGAAGACATGGGAATACCTTGTCACTACTTACCTCTTCGACCTGTGATAAAGGAGAGCAGCACAACTAAAATCAGGCCCGTGTTCAATGCTTCTTCTAAGAGAAAAGGAGTTCCTAGTTTAAATGATTGTGTAGAAAAAGGGTTAAATTTGATAGAAGTAATTCCCTCAATGATAAATAAATTTCGAAGATATAAATTTGGTGTAACAGCTGATATACGTAAGGCTTTTTTGCAAATAAGTCTTTATGAAAATGATAGAAATTTCTTACGATTCTTATGGTATGGAGAAGATGGACAGTTGAAACATTTTCGTCATCGAAGAGTTGTGTTTGGCGTTTCCTGTAGTCCGTTTTTGCTTGGGGCCACTATTCAATACCATTTGAATAATAAACTAGAGGAAGCAATGGGAGGGAATGAAAAATACCCTAAAGAGATTATACAGGAACTAATATGCAGTTTTTATGTAGATAATTGCCTCACAAGCGTGAAAACTGAATCAGAGTTGAAACAATTCATAGAAGTTGCTACTAATATTATGGCTGAAAGACAATTTGATTTACGAGGATGGGAGTCTACTAACCCATCAGAATCTAATTCTAGTGAGACCAACATTCTGGGAATGAAGTGGAATAGACAAAGTGATACTCTTTCCATAAGTATTCCTGATGTTAATGAAACAAAGATCGAAGTGATCACAAAGCGAAATATTTTATCAGCTTCATACAGAGTTTTTGATCCCATAGGGATAACCAGTCCAGTGATGATGCGTCCAAAACTCTTGCTACAAAATTTGTGGAAGTCTAAAATTGGATGGGACGCTGAAGTTGATCTAAAAACGAGCGAAGAATTTCTAAAATGGTTAAATGAGCTTGAATATCTGAAGAATGTAAAGGTGGCAAGATGGTTGCACTGCGATAAAGGAAATATTTCCCTTCATTTTTTTTTGTGATGCGAGCAAATATGCCTATTCGGCAGTAGTCTTTCTGCGAGTTTGTTATGGGACTAATATTTATGTACAGCTGGTACAAAGTAAAACAAGAATTGCCCCTTGTGGGAAGAAAGAGACAACAATTGCAAGATTAGAACTTCTTGGTGCCACTATATCTGCTCGTCTTTCCATTGAGGTCCGAAAGGAGTTTAAAACCGACGATGTATATTTTTGGACAGACTCCACCACAGTGTTAGCTTGGTTGAAAAGAGAAGAAACGTGGGGTGTATTCGTGCAGAACCGTGTTCAAGAAATTAGGAAACTGACACCAGTTCAAGCATGGAGACATATACCTGGATCCTTGAATCCCGCGGATCGGCCAAGTAGAGGTTGTTCAGCTAAACAATTGTGCCAGTCAAAATGGTGGGATGGTCCCAGTTGGTTGTATCTTCCATCCCGTGAATGGCCAACTAACGACTCAGAGGAAAATGTCAATGAAGAAGAAGTGATTAGAGAAAAAAGAAGAACGATCGTATCTTCAATTGTAAATATTGAAGTTACAGAAATATGGAGCGATCATTTCTCCTCTTACAGTAGAAACATCAGAGTGATGTCATGGATTCTTCGTTTAATACATAACACATCACATTAAAATAAATTAAAGGGTAACTTGAGCTATGAAGAATTCAAAGAAGCAGAAACTCACGTTCTCAAATCTATACAATTAGAAGCGTTTCAAGATGAGAAGTTTCTTAACAAAATGCAAGCATTTAGAGATGAAAAGGGATTACTGCGAATAAGAACCAAACTTGTAAATAGTGATGAAACAGAAGATTTTAGATTTCCCATTCTTTTACCTGGTAATAGTTTCGTTATGAAGTTAATACGAGAAGAGCATGAAAAGTCAATGCATGCTGGTTCTTCTATCGTACTTGTCAGACTTAGGGAGAAGTTTTGGATTCTTAAGGCTAAAAAGTTAGTAAAAGAAGTCATTTCTAAATGTGTGACATGCAAGCGTTTCAAATCTAAACCAGTTGAAGTTCCCTTCGCTCCGCTGCCTAGAGAAAGAGTTACCTTGACAAAAGTCTTCGATGTAAGTGGTGTAGATTATGCTGGTCCTCTCTACTTGAAGTCAAAAGGAAAAGCTTGGATCGTTTTATTTACGTGTGCCGTTTACCGAGCGGTCCATTTTGAACTGGTACAATCACTCACCACAGATGCTTACATCCAAGCCCTCAGGCGATTCATTGCCGGACGAGGCCGGATTTCAATCCTTTATTCCGACAACGGCACAAACTTTGTGGGAGCCAGCAGAGCATTGAAAGCATTAGATTGGGACAAGATAGCCGCATACTCAACCGCTCAGAGAATCACTTGGAAATTTATTCCACCTACCGCAGCATGGTGGGCTGGGTGGTGGGAGCGAATGGTCAGAATGCTCAAAGAACTGCTACGTCGAGTTCTAGGGAAATCTACCATAGATTACGAAGAACTCTACATAATATTGTGTGACTGTGAGTCAGTAATAAATTCAAGGCCACTCACTTACATACAAGATAATCCAAATGAATTAGTACCGTTGACACCCGAAATGTTTATTCAAGGTGGCGGTAACAACGAAACACCAGATCTAGATAATGTAGACCGATCTTGCCTCATAAAACGAATAAAGTATTTACAGAAGCTACGTGAAAATCTCAGACAAAGATTCAGAAATGAATACCTTGCTCTTTTAGTCCACAAAGGGGTAAGAAGAAATAACGTTTTAGACATTGGTGATGTTGTGTTAATAGGACATGACAATGTCCGTCGTATCGATTGGCCGCTTGGAGTTATTTTAGAAATTTTTCCTGGTAAAGATGGTATTCCTAGAGTTGCAAAACTGAGGACCAGTAAGGGGGAAAGGATCCGTCCATTTCAAAGGCTTTACCCATTAGAAGTGTCTACCAAAACTGATATTGAGGTCTTAAAAGCTGCTAGACAGACCGACAATTTCTTAGAAAACAATGAAGCTTTAGTGGTGAATTATTTTCCTAAAACTAAGTCGGGAAGAATCATCAAAATTCCTTTTCGGTTGGACTTATGAACATTCCTTTTTTATTTCGGCTCCAGTTAGTTTAAAGTTCCAACTTTCGTAAAATTTTGGTTGCAAAGTTCAATAAGCCTAACTTTGCAAGGTGGGAGTATGTTAGAGATTGTAATATGTTTTTATAGTTGGTGTCACGTGACTCTGACAGCTACTACTACTTTCATTTAATTTTTATTGTTTCACTTTGGTTTTTATTTTGGCAACTTACTTGAAATGTTTTTGTGTTGATTATTTAGTGTTCGAATTAGGTTTTTTAAATATCACTAAATTTTGATTGCTTTAGAATTCATAAATGTTTGTTAAGTTTTAATTCGTATCTGTTTATTCATCTGTAGAACTTGTAGTTCATTTGAATAACACAAAAAGGCGTCCGCAGTATTTATTTTCAATTATTAGCGACAGTTAGATCAATCATATATATAATCAAGATTAGTTCAAAGTATAACTAAATAATTTTAATTTGGTAATGGTGACTAATATAAATCAAAAAATTATAACCCCGCCCACAAATAAACTGCTAAAGAATTACTTTGATTACCAGTTTTATCTTTTTACCCTGTTTGATACGCTTTTACGCTGGCACGTATTTGTGACAATCGGGACAAAAGAGTAAAGTTATGCAATGCAATGCTTTGAAAGGTAAAGTATTTCAAAGGCTCCCTTTATTGGAGAAGCTCTTAACTTAACACGTTCACGCCGGGAAAAGTGAAAATACTGGTACGGGAAGAGAAAAAATATTGGGAGAACTATTTCAATATTTGATAATATTCGGGAGGAGTTAATCTATTCTTAACAATAACAATTCACTGTAAGGAAATTAATCACGGCGAACAATTCACTGTAAGGAAATTAATCACGGTGAAGAAGCAATTCAATATAAAAATTGCATCCGTTAAAAACACTTTGGTAGTTATGGATTTTTATTATTCCCGGAAAAAAACTAAAAAATCAAATTAATTTGTTACCAGTTTTCACTCCGGTGCGCCGCCAAGATGAGAAAATCTAGCGTGACCCACCGGTGGGTCACGCCGGCGTGAAAGTGTTAATAATTAATTTGAGGATTTGCCTTAAACTTATTTTGCATTAACTCCCAGTAAATAGATCCCAAAATTTCCAAGAACGTAGCAGCTTACATTAGCTCTTTCATTTGGAAAATGTTTGCAGTGGCAGCAGCTAAAATTTTGTAAAGTGGAAAATTTTATGTTTACATAGTATTTCACGTGATAATGGCAAACATAAGAAGCCAGGCCTTGTAAATTGCTTGTTTTAAAAGCAACACTGCAAAGATTTACTTTTCAAGGATTACTTTCATTGTAGAAATTTTTGCTATGGAAATAAATATTTCATTTTTCTGGAAACGTATTTCTTATTCTTTTGAATCGTATACTAACAAATAGATCATAAATTAGTGCCGAGGACAGAGCTGCTAACAACAGCACTTCCATTTGGAGATTTATTTAGTGGTAGCGATAATGCCAATTTGAAAGTCTTAGACTATTATAATCTTTGAAGTGACAGTATTATAAGATTAAGAAATAGTCAGAAACATAAAAAAAAATTTGCCTTAAGAGTTTGCCAAGGGCGTTAAACATTTTGCATTAAAAAAAGCACTTCAAATGTACATTTAAAAATTACCTTTATTCTAAAAATTCTTGATAAATGATTTGCAACATATGTTATTCAAAATAAAAGATTTAAGGCTTTCAAACTGTGGTTAATCCATGGCATTCCACGCACACAAATCAACTTAATGCTTTATTTGTACTAAAAACGCGTTCTCTCAAAAAAGTGTCCACATGCAATTTTAAAGAAACCTAAACAATTTCACTATCAACTTTATCAGCTAACCATTATTAATATGTTTGTGAGAGAATAATAATATTAGTAGAAAGTTTTTTTTCCGGAGTATGCTAAGCACTTATAGGCAAAAGAGTAAAATTTTACATGTTTTGCAATTTTTTTACTGTGATAATTCAGAAACAGAACAAAAACATCAAAGATGAACATTATTGTTAATATTAAACACTATTGAAGCTCCATAGCATGATTTTCTATCTCATGTAAATGTTATCGACAGTGTCTGTATTGCAAGCTATGGTGGATCAGGGGATAGAGCGCTAACTTTTCAATGAAGTGACCTGAATTCCAGTAATGGCTAATCGATTAGAATTTCGCGACCGGCTAGCACTGACCACATTGCTATCGTAAAATATCCTCAGTGGTAGACAGATCATGCGTTGGAGTCCCCTTTGATCGAAAAGATCTCCGCAAATTTCTTCTTAAACTTGATCCAAGAATTCTCTTTTCTTCTGGATTGGGTTCAAAATTACAAGGAGTTGAACATTGATAATCACAAATTCAATAATTGTGTCTGCTGTTCAACAACGTTTATAAAATGTAATAAAATTTCTTTATTGCATGCAAAACCTGAATTTTTTTACAAAGTAGGAAATATGACAACCTAGGCATTGTTAATGATTACAAATCCGCAATAGAAATAACTAGTGTGAATGCATGATTTTAGCTCATGTAAATAATGAGAAAGGAACAGTGTCTAACTTTTTTCATCTCTTTCACTTTTTAATGACTTAAAAATTTTCACTGAGCTGACAGCTCAAGAAAAAAAATATTTTTCTTCACTCAATCAATCCATGTAGCATTTGGATTATATGCAAACGAGTCAAGTTCTATGCGTTGAATTTCATCACTGACTATGAATAAATTCTCATCATATACGAATTACATCTACCAGCTGAAGTATTCAGTGGCGAATACATTATTTCAATTAAGGATTGTGATACTAGCCCGTAACTTATACAAAAGATTAAAACATTTATTAATTACGATTAATATTTTGTTGTGGTAGATAAAGAAATTTCGTTTCCCTTTTTTAATGTTAGCGTTTTGATCGAAATACCTGACTTGCGGCACTAGCCTATTCATCTCAGATTAAATTGCCAAATTCAACAGTCGAATGACTGATATACAGAACAGTATAATGTGTGATAATTTACACTTCACTATAAGTGTTTTCAATTTCGTTTCAGATAAGATGAAAAAAAAATTTTTTTAATGCAATTAATATTTTGATGTGGTAGATAAGGAAATTTCGTTTCCCTTTTCTAATGCTTTAATGCAGTGTTTCCCCAAGTGAGGTACGCGTACCCCAAGGTGTACGGGAACAGTTTCGCGGGGAAACGCGTTTTTATGCGAAATATCTTGCAACAAACGAAAATTTCAAAATCTTTTATTTAAAAACAGCTAGCGATGAAAATTTACGATTACGTATTTTTCTATTGGCTATTTTTTTCAGCGTAAACAGAGTTAATAATTGGTGGCGTCAGCAGCGAGTTGTGACTCTTGTGCAATTATTTTATAGTAAAAAATTTCTTCATTTTTTTATTAGTAGTATACAGCTTTACGAAAAATTTAGAATGGGTACACAACATAGGCTATCAACATAGTAAGTCATAGGTTTGGGAAACACTGCTTTAATGTAAGCGTATTGATCGAGGTACCTGCCTTGCGGCACTAGCCTATTTATCTGAGATTGAACTGCTAAATTCAACGGACGAATGCGGTCGAATGATTAATATACAAAACAGTAAAACGTGTGATATATAAACGAAAAAAAAAAGGAACAAAGATTTGAATAATAGTTGATAAGTTGCAAGCGTGATTACAAGAAGTCTGAATAACAGAAAAAATAAGCTAATTTACATAGTAGAAAAAATAAATATATACCAAATTTTCAACGGAGTGAGTAAAAACAAAATAGAAAAACGAATATATACATATTTACAGGGGAGCGAAAAATAGATAATGTAGATGATAGATTACATTACCTCTCTGCCACTCCTACCCCCACAATAGGCTTTGCAGGTGCACAAAGGAGTAATTTCATCTAGAGGAATGAAATATATATACTATATATACTTTTCTATAATCTAAAGTAAATTTCAACAAAAAGCATACAAATAAAAGAATGGTTACTATTTCGTTATTAATTTATTTGTAAGTATATATCAATCAACTGTATCATTTAACCATTCTCAATAAATTTGGGGGAGAATAATAATATTAGTAAAAAGAAAAAATTTTCGGAGCATGCTAAGCACTTATAGGCAAATAGTTCTTTTTAATTACTTAAAAATTTTCACTGAGTTGACAGCTCAAGAAAAAAAATCATTTGCTTCACTCAATCAGTCAATGTTTTTTTTAACGTAATGCAACTTTCAAAAAGAGTTATTTGGTTAATTTGATTATTAATAACACTGGCAGTTTAGAAAAAGTGTCAGTTTATAGGAATCCCGGAAATCAGTGTAAAGAATACCGTGCATTACTTTTCGAACATATTATGTTTATATAGTATTTGATGTGATAGTGGCACACGTAAGAAGCCAGGCCTTGTAAATTGCTTGTTTTAAAAGTAACACTGCAAAGGTATATATCAAGGATTACCTTTACTGCAGAATTTTTTTATATGGAAATAAATATTTAATTTTTTGGAAACGTATTTTGTATTCTTTTGAATCGTATACTGAGTAATAGATCATAAGTTAGGGCCGAGGACAGAGCTGCTAACAACAGCACTTTCATTTGGAGATTTTTTTAGTGGTTGCAAAACAGCCAATTTGAAAGCCTTAGACTATTATAATATTTGAAGTGACAGTATTATAAGATTAAGAAGTAGTCAGGAACATAAAAAAAAATTACCTTAACACGTTCACGCCGGGGTGACCCACCGGTGGGTCACGCTAGATTGTCTCATCTTGGCAACGCACCGGATTAAAAAATGGTAGCAATAAATATAATTTTTTAGTTTTTTTCCGGGAATAATAAAAATCCATAACTACCAATTGTTTTTAACGGATGCAATTTATATATTGAATTGCTTCTTCGCCGCGACAAATTTCCTTAAAGTGAACTGTTATTGTTGAGAATAGATTAACTCCTCCCGAATTTTATCTAATATAGAAATAGTTCTTCTACCAGTATTTTCTCTTTTCCCGTACCAGTATTTTCACTTTTCCCGGCGTGAACGTGTTAAGTGTTGGCTAAGTGCGCTAATCATTATGCATGTAAAAAGTCACTGCAAAGGTACATTTCAAAATTGCCTTTATTCTAGAAATTCTTGATGCATGATTCGCAACATATATAACACAAAATACAAGATTTAACACGTTCACGCCGGGAAAAGTGAAAATACTGGTACGGGAAAAGAGAAAATACTGGTAGAAGAACTATTTCAATATTATATAATAATCGGGAGGAGTTAATCTATTCTCAACAATAACAATTCACTGTAAGGAAATTTATCACGGCTGGATATTGGGGTTATCTCGGCGTTTGGCGCGAAGCGCCACTAATCGATTCTGTCTTGTCGTATTCTAGGAGGTCCTAATTATCTTTGAAGTTGTAGTATGTTGTAACGACAAATCAAGCCCTTACAGAATATATCTTTAGTTTTGAATTGAAAATCATCTTTGGAATGGGGTTGAGTAGAGTTTTGTGATAAAGAATTTAGCACGGCGAAGAAGCAATTCGATATAAAAATTGCATCCGTTAAAAGCAATTGGTAGTTATGGATTTTTATTATTCCCGGGAAAAAACTAAAAAATGAATTTATTATTACCAGTTTTTACTCCGGAGCGCTGCCAAGGTGAGACAATCTAGCGTGACCCACCGGTGGGTCACCCCGGCGTGAGCGTGTTAAGGTCTTCTGACTGGGGTTAATCCATGATATTCTACTCACGCAAATCAAGGTAATGCTTTATTTGTATTAAAGACGAGTTCTCACAAAAAAGTGTCTCGCAATTTCGAAGAAAATTAAACGATTTCAGAACAAGTAGCATTTGGATTATATGCAGACGAGTCAAGATCTATGCGTTGAATTCCACCGCTGACTAAGAATAAATTCTCATAATATACTCATTACATCTACCAGCTGAAGTTTTCACTGGCGGAAGTATTATTTAATTCAAGTCACTTCACAATTCCATGCGCTTCATGAAATAAAAGATTACAATTTATATTAATTTTTAATAATATTATTTTGTGGTAGATAAAGAAATTTTGTTTCCCTTTTTTAATGCTTTGATATTAGCATTTTGATCGAGGTACCTGACTTGCGGCTCTAGCCTATTCATCTGAGATTAAATTGCCGAATTCAACGGTCGAATGACTAATATACAGAACAGAAAAATGTGTGATAATTTACACTATATTACAAGTGTTCCGTATTTCGTTAAAGTCCTAGTGTTTTGATTTTATTGGGCACCTGGGCCACGAAGCGACCCCTATCCCATTAATCTGGAATTTTAACACTGTTTTGTTTGAACATTGAGGTAAGCAGGCAGTTTAGTTGCTTTTCTGAATGTTTCAAGCACTTTGCTTGAGTAACTAAAAAGGAATGTTGTTGTTGTTCATTTACGTCGCATTAGAGCTGCACAATGGGCTATTGGCGACGGTCTGGGAAACATCCCTGAGGATGATCCGAAGACATTCCATCACAATTTTGATCCTCTGCGGAGGGGATGGCTCCCCCGCTTCGGTAGCCCAACGACCTGCGAGCGAAGTCGAGCACTTTACGGTAGAACAGTTTAACGAGGACCAATACCGCACACCCTCGGTCCCTAGGCAGACTGATCCAAGTGGATCACCCACCCGCACACTGACCGCAGCCAGTGATGCTTGACTTCGGTGATCTGCTGGGAACCGTGTCTTAACGATCAGTCCACTGCCGGACACTAAAAAGGAATGAAAAAATAAAATGAGCAGCTTGCTCTATAATTGTGTTTGTTTGATTTTGGTGTTATTCAGAATTGTATCAGCATGAGGAAACGTTATTTTCAGAAAGGTTGATGAAATTATTTGTTTTGATAGTTATGAGGCGTCGGAGGAGAAATGTGCAACTATTGGTCTGTAGTTTTTATCTTTGATGTAATTTTCAAATTTAAAAATTTAATTAAAATTTGCTAGTTTACATTCTATGGCTTTATTGAAAAAATCTGCGTTTCGCTTGTATATTATGCTGTGATAGAGTTGGTATTTTGAGGTCTGCATGTATATTGGTATTCCGGATGAGCCATCTTTCACAGGTTATTTTTCTAAGGATCCTGTTTTGGCATTGGTTTAATTTCTTCAGTAGATGTGGAGGTATCGTTGTCCAGGCAGGTGAGGCATAGGTAAGTATTGGGCGGATCATTGCTGTATACAGTAGCATCTTTAGTTTAAGTGACATATTCTGATTATATATTAATGGTTGTAGGGCTATTATTTCTGCATTTGCTTTATCTATTGTGTTTTTGATATGATCATTCCAGGTGAGTTCACTATTGATTATAAGGCCAAGATAATTTGCTTTTTTAACTATTGGTATTGGTATATTGAACATTTTTGGTTGAAGTTGTGGAAGTATTTTAATTCTTCCTTTTTGCATAATTAATATTTGTGATTTTCCAGCGTTTACAGCAGTTTTTTATTTTAAGCACCAGTCTTCTATTTCGTATATATGGTCCTGTAGTTTTTAAAGAGCATGATTTGGGTTTCTGGATTTAATAATAATACCGGTGTCATCTGCTTAATAGGCTGTTATAATTGGCTTTGTTTATAGGAAAATCATAGGTGTATTATATGTAAAAAATCGGTCTCAGAATGCTGCCCTTAGGTACTCCGGCTGTGATGTTTCTCTTAGTAGATTTTTTGTTTTAGATGGTGACTTGAAATGTTCTATTAGAAAGATAGCAGGATAGGAGATTGATTATGCCGGGTGGAAAATTTTGCTGTATGAGTTTATATATTTTGCCATACTTTATCAAATGCTTTGGATATGTCGATCATCAGGAAGGCTATTGTTTCTTTATTTATGATTGCTCTGCCAGTATAGTCTATTATTCGGAGTAACTGTTTGGGGGTATCTAATTTTTGTCGGAATCCATACTGTTCGTCGGGGAGGGCTGTATGCAGTGGTTTTATATTTCGTTAAAGCTCAGATAATAAAAATATATTTTCAATGCAGTTAATATTATGATGTGGTAGATAAGGAAATTTCGTTTCCCTTTTCTTATGCTTTAATGCAGTGCTTCCCCAAGTGAGGTACGCGTACCCCCAGGGGTACGGGAACAGTTTAGTGGAGGTACGCGTTCTTATGCGAAATATCTTGCAACAAACAAAAATTTCAATATCTTTCATTTAAAAACTAAGCTATGCATGAAAATTAACGATTACGTATTTTTCTATTGGCTTTTTTTTGCAGCGTCAACAGAGTTAATAATTAGTGGTGTCAACAGTGAGTAATGACTCTGTGCAATTTTTTATAGTAAAAAATTTATTCATTTTTTTATTAGAGGCATACAGCTTTACGAAAAATTTAGAATGGGTACACCAAAGTCATAAGTTTGGGAAACACTGCTTTAATGTAAGCGCATTGATCGAGGTACCTGCCTTGCGGCACTAGCCTATTCATCTGAGATTGAACTGCTAAATTCAACGGGCGAATGCGGTCGAATGATTAGTATACAAAACAGTAGTGTGATATATAAACAAAACAAAAAAGAAAAAAAGATTTGAATAATAGTTGATAAGATGCAAGTGTGATTACAAGAAGTCTGAATAACAGAAAAAATAAGCTAATTTACATAGTCGAAAAAATAAATATATACAATAAATATAATAAATATATACAATAAATATGTAAAAAATTTTTAACGGAGTGAGTAAAAACAAAATCGAAAAACTAGTATACACATATTTACAGCGGAGCGAAAAACAGATGATGTAGATCTTAATCGGAGAAGAGAGTTATAGAGTAATAGTTGGGATAGATTACATTACATCTCTTCCTCCCCTCCCCCCATAATGAGCTTCGCAGGTGCACAGAGGAGTAATTTCATCTAGAGGAGAGAAATATATATATATATATATATATATATATATATATATATATATATATATATATATATATATATATATATATATATATATATATATATATAACAATATATATATATATATATATATATATATATATATATATATATAACAATATATATATATATATATATATATATATATATATATATATATATATATATATAACAATATATATATATATATATATATATATATATATAACAATATATATATATGGGTCATTCTCACGAAAACTGTCATTTTTCAGTTCATAAAATCCCAAAAAAGTAAAGTGAATAAAAAGCTCTGAAACTTTTTATATTAATAGAAATATGTAATGGCCTTATAAAGAAAGTATATATCCTATAAATTATACTTAATATTTAAATTATTTAATTTTTTAAATAATTATTGTATAATTAATTAATTTTTAATAATTAATTAATTAATTTAATAAATAAAATAATTAATTTAATAAATAAATTAATTAATTTAATAAATTAATTTATTAATTTATTTTTCAAATTAATTAATAAGTAAATTAATTATTTTCACTATTTAAAAAGTGAGGGAATGGCACTAATAGTGAGGGAATGATATTTTATTTTAATACATGTTTTTATCTAAGTTACATCTACCTAAAGTTTGAAAATGATTACATACTAAGTATATCTAATATTTATTATAATTTAGTCTTATATATTTAATAGTTTTTACAGGTTTGGGAAATAAAATTGGCTGGCACGATTGAACAAAAAAAAATTTGATAATATATTCATCTTGAATCATTCCCTCACTTCAGCGTCATTCCCTCACTTTATACACTAGTGAGGGAATGACAAATTTAATAAAATTTAAAAATAACAGTTAGGCCTAATTAATTTCTGAAGTCAATCACATACAATTATATTCATACCAGAAAGCAACATAAAATTATCTACTTTCTCGATGAAGTTGTATTTTATTTTACTCTGAAAAATGACATGAGGGAATGACAAATGTAAAAAATTTTACCTGGTTTGATTCATTCAAACTTATTCCACAGCAAAGCTCCTTTAAGTTGAAGATGGAAACATACTGCAATTTTGTTCTATGATGCCAGTTGTTAACTTCTGAAGTTTTTATTAAAATATTTTTATTCTAAGAAGATTGCAGGTGATAAGAACAATGTTGTGAGGGAATGACGCGAAACACTGGGGACGAAGTTTAAAATAGTGCTGTGTTAATATTTTTATCAGAAATTAAATTTAAAATTGATTTTCTGAATTCTATATCTCAGTATTCTGAAATAAAAAACACGAATTTGTAAAAAAAAAAAATTTATTTCAGAAACAATTTTTTTCTTTTTTTAAATCAGCAGTGGGGACAAGTGAGGGAATGACATATTGGTATATTTTAATTACCTAAAATAAATAATAAATAAAAATTAATAATTTTATTTTTATTCTCTTGTTAGCCTGCATTCTGAAGGACACTTTCCCTGAAAAAATTTTTTCGTAAGTTGTAATATATATTGGTAAGTTGTAATATACAGTGAAACCTCGATTTTACGTCCCCCGAATTTACGTTTTTCCCGCATTTTACGTTTTTTTCATCAGGACCCAGTTTTTCCGTATACCTCCAATGTTAATTTTACCCGGATTGTAAGTTTTTAATTTACGGAATTTCCCGCATTTTACGTTTTTTGTAGAAAGAAAAAAATAAAAAAATGTTTTAATAAGCAATATTTTTTCTACGTTTGCTTTTTTAAAGCTCATCCACGTTGTTGAAAGTAAATCTATGAAAGCAGAAACGCATTCCACAGACTACTGTTTTCTAGAACTTTAGTCCTCTCACCCCCATCCTTTGCTGAACACCTGCTGCCTGTCTCGGACAAGGCAGCGGGCGAAGAAACAAAGTACAGAAACAACACATTTCATTGGTGCAGGAATGAGACAGATAGGAGAAGAGACACTCTAGTTACCAATCAGATGTAGTGACTTATTTTCTTCCTTGGAAAGCAAAGGGGATCTTTACGTTTCTACAGCTTTTCAGACTCTGTTGTTGTTTAGCACAAAGTGGTCGCATTTCAAACCCTTTCGTACGAAAATGGTGAGCAAAAAACGCAAAAACTTTTCTGTTGCTGAGAAAGCCGAAATTGTTAAGCAGTTTAATGAATTTCATGGAACAAAAGTAGCATTCGCTCAATTGCAAGGAATTCCCGTAACAACCCTGCAATCCATACTACAGAAAAAAGAATGCATTGATAAAAACTTTGAAAAAGTCGGTGAAAAAAATGCCAAGAAACGGAGAACAATGAAAAATCCCCGTACGACGAGATGGAAGGGAATTTAGTAAAATGGTTTAAAGAGGCTCGTGACGCTAATGTACCTGTAAATGGCACCATATTAAGAGAAAAAGCTGTAGAAATCGCCGATAGACTTGGTTTAAAAGACTTTACAGCTTCCAATGGCTGGATTGACCGGATGAAAAAAAGACATAATCTTGTGTATAGATCGCTCTCCGGAGAATCATCAAGCGTGGATGAAGCTACAATAGAAGAATGGAAGAAAAATTTACCAAATTTGACCAAAGGATACAAGCCAAAGGACGTATTCAATGCGGACGAGACCGGACTTTTCTTTAACCTTCTGCCGGATAAAAGTTACGTTTCTAAGGGAGATTCCTGCCACGGAGGGAAGATGTCAAAATTGCGTCTTACTGTTTTACTATGCTGTAATTCTGATGGAAGTGAGAAGGTGACTCCACTCGTTGTTGGAAAATCACGCAAACCACGATGCTTTAAAAACGTGAGAAGTTTCCCAACAAATTATGAAGCAAACAAAAAAGCGTGGATAACAAAAGCCCTTTTCGAAGACTTTTTGCAGAAACTGAATAAAAAGATGAAATTTCAGAACCGCAAAATAATTTTGTTTATCGATCAATGCAGTGCACATCCGGATTTGCAGCTATCTAATGTGCGTGTTGAGTTTTTTCCTGCAAACTGTACAAGCAAATTACAGCCTTGTGATCTCGGCATTATTCGATCATTTAAGGTTTTTTACAGAAAGCAACTTGTCCGGAAAGCTGTAGCTGAACTAGAGAACGGAAACCTAAATGACGCCTGCAAACTAAAGTTAAGTGTTCTGGAGGCTATGCATTTTATTTCTGCTGCTTGGAGAAGCGTTACACAAAAGTGCATTTCCCACTGTTTTGAAGAAAGCGGAATCGTAGCTTCTAATGAACCGTTAACAGATGCAGGATTAGATAATCTAGACTCGGATAATGACAATGAAACAGTTAGCTATGACTTCGACGAGTACATCCGAGAAAACTTAGCAACATGCGAAGCTGAGAGAACTACTGCTCCATCCGTGGACGATGTTATGGACTTTTCATCCGCCGATGAAGATGAACAAGAAGAAACAGAAGCACAGCCCGTTCCTTCTTTCAACACAGCATTGAGAAGTTTGCTAATAGTGAAAGACTATTTTCTATCATACAAAGACCAGGAAAAAAATTTGCAAAAGATTTCAATCCTGGAAGATGAGGCATTTACTTTGAACTCAATGTCTAAAAAACAATCTACTATTACGCACTATTTTGCACCTAAATTACATGATTCTTAACAAAAATTGTAAAAGTGATTTTGAACTGGTATGTTTTTTTCTTTAGATACTAATATTCTTTTCGTAAAATATAAATTTTAATAGTACCTTTTGAAAGAGTCATCTTTACTACCTTAGTTTGTTTTATTTTCCCATTATTATTATATGATTTTTTGCTATCTAAGTATTTCCCGTATTTTACGTTTTCCCGGATTTTACGTTTTTTTTACCCAGTCCCCTGAGAAACGTAAAATCGGGGTTTCACTGTATACATAAAATATACTGGGGACATGAAAATGACTGTTTTTGTGAGAATGACCCATATATATATATATATATATATATATATATATATATATATATATATATATATATATATATATATATATATATATACACTTTTCTCTAATCTAAAGTAAATTTCAACAAAAAGCATGCAAATAAGAGAATGGTAATCATTTCGTTATTAATATATTTGTAAGTATATATCAATCAACTATATCATTTAACCATTATCAATATATTTGAGGGAGCACTTTTGGGCAAAACAGTAAAATTTTCTGCGCTTTGCAATTTTTTTTAAAGTGATAATTCAGAAATAGCGCAAAAGCATCAAAAATGAATATTATCGTTGACACAAAAGCATCATTACAAAGCAAAATAAAAAAGGAGGTAATATGCTATATAAGCTACTATTTTTGACCGATTTCCGTTTTTAAAACGCATCTCTCTCCCCGAATGTTTTATAGAAATCGATTCCTTTTAGAAAATCGATCTTTTATAGAAACTTTTAGGAATTAATTTCTTATGGAAACTTACAAAAATAAATCTCTTATAGAAATCGATCATATATAGAAATCAATTCTTTATAGAAACTTATAAAAATTTATGTCTTATAAAAATCTATCCCTTATAAATAATCCTTTATAGATATTTATAGAAATCAATCGCTTAATACAAATTCATAGAAATTGATCACTCATAGAAATCAATACCATCTTTTTTAGTTCTCAAAAACGTCTTTTTTAATTCAGTGATAATCGCCTGCCTGCGTGTACAACGCGTCGTTGATGATTTTGCTTTAAATTATCTTGACGCGTGTGACACATCTTAAGATTATTAACCATAGATGACACCACTATGCAGCATTTTTCCAGTGTAAACCACGTGGTCAATTTTGATGATTAACTATTGATTTGTTAGGAATTCTTTGTTATGAAGCAATTTTTTGTTGTGGAAAAGGAAAATATCATAATCATTGTGGTATCAAATCTTTGCGCTAAATATCTTAAAAGTAAATACTTAACCATAAATTAATTTTTACCATGTGTTTTTGTAACTTGTTTTGAAAAAGTTATCCGATAATGAATGACTGACGATTTTGAATATGCCAATGTATCAGTAAGTTTCAGCGATGAAAGTGATATTCTATTGAGTTGATGTAATTTGATTTTAATAAAAGGAAATTCAAAATAAACCTGTAATCAAATTGTTTAAACTTTGTACGTAAATTTTTTTTATAACTTTTATACCAATTTTTTTATACTTTTATACCTTTCCATTCACCTTCCACAACTGAAATTGCAAAAATTACATTGCACTGTACCCATATATACATATTTCGTCAAAAAAAAAAACTCGATCATTTTTCACTAGTTTTTCCGGAAATAACTCGTGCTATATCGCTAATTTACAATCCAGCGACTTTTAATGACTCTCACCTTTTTTTTTTTTTTTTTTTTTTTTTTTGGAAATTTTTGGACCGCCTTAATTGTAAGGCAAACTTTTAATTTTTAAAATGTTTTGCTTGAGAAAAAAAAGTGCTTTTTTTTTTTAATTTAAGAATATACCAAAAAAAGGACATCGGATCGTTAACCCTTTCGGGCCGACTGTCACAAATGCGTGCCAGCATGAAACCGTATCACTCAATGCAAAAAGATAAAACTGGTAATCAAAGAAATTCTTTAGCAGTTTATTTAAGGCGGAGTTATAGTAGTTAGATTTATATAATTCCCCATTACATTTTTCAAAATAAAACTATTTAGTTATATTTTGAATTAATACTGATTATATATATATATATGATTAAACTAACAATAATTAAAGTAAAAGCAAAGTAAGTCTGTCAAATTAGCATCGCCAACATTTAAGTTACCGTTTTTTATTTAATTACAACTTGATTCTGATTTTGTACGAATGCTTTTCTGAATCAACCGTCCCCAAGGGGTTAAAGCAGCAGGATTGGAAATTTGCAACCACTACCGGATCTTAAAACTAAAAACCGAGTCCGGGTGGTAAAATTCTTTTGCCGTTTTGGGGTTATACCTAGTTTAAGAAACTTCTCTCGGTTAATTGCTGAATACCCAGTCTATCTCTAGTGTTAATGTTTTAGAGGTGATGTTTGATGGTAAAGTTGAACATCTAATTGATTTTGCATAAAATTATATAAGATTATAATATTTCATTATAATTTTATTTATTTCATGCTTAAATAATTGTTGAAACAACAGATTTTTACCATATCTAAAAAGGGAATATAACATTTTGAAGCATATGATTGGTAAGGTTCTATGTAAAATTAGGCCTAGTTTGCCAATCTTAAAAAGATACATGAACGATTTACTAAGAACATATGTGTGACTATATGATTATACATAATCATCGATCGCACGCCCTACTGATGTGTCAAAAGTTACGGAGCAGTTACTTGTCACAGTGACTCTCTAAAATTCTGTCACAGTGAAAAACCTCACAAAAGGGACTGGATCTACCATCATAAGACTTGTCAGTGAGAATAAAATCCTCTGCTACTGTCACCGAGACAACCTGCTCCTACCAAAAGGTTGTCACAGTGAAATATTCACTACTACTTACACTGTAACAAAATCAAAGAGAAAATACCTGTTGATTTCTTTTGACAGCATGTCGCTGCTCCATAATTGCAACCGAGTTCCAAAAAAAGGAAATATAAAATAATAATGCTTCGAAAGAAACTGGTAGAAAAAAATTTAAAGAAGATAAATAGTTTATTTTTGGTGTTTAATTTGTTACATAGGTTCATAAGATGGCACAGGTAGCATTATGGAGACATTAAACGAATAAACAGAACTATTATTTAATGCAAGGGAACTCAAAACATTTTTAAACTTCTTAGATTTCTATGGAGAAAAAAAAATTACATTTATAAATAAGCATTCAATTTATTACTCAAAGTGGGCGTTTCTTTCTGGTAATGTCTCTTCTGGTAATCGTAGTAATTCATAAATGTTTTAGTGTTGTAATTGTTTTGATTCCTTCGTCTGCGTATCTAACTATATTATATAAAACGCCAATACGTACGTATGTATGTATGTATCAATAAAACCGATGATATTTCTTTTCTCGCGCTGGCAACAGTATTCATTTTTAATTGATTGGATTCGGCGCGCAAGAGCACGTAGTGAGCAACCAGATAACAATAACCAGAGTGAGCATTATCAGGTTGTTCAATTCAGATTCATGCACTAAAAACATGACAATATTTAATTTAAACTCAATTAGGAATTAATTAATTAATTGAAGTGAGAATGCTTTAAAAGGCCGCTGTTTAATTGATATTTTTCTACTGGGAGCTACCTAAACGTCTAAAAAACGTTTAAGTGTTTGTATTGAATGCATTGAATTTTTTTATATTTCGCGTTTATTTATGCATTGAATTTTCACGCTTTAAAATACAGAATATTAGTGAAGCAATATTTGATAATTTATTTTGCTAATATGTTTCTTATTCAGCTAATGTTTTGATTTTTTCACCATGTACAATCTAAATAGCTAATATACTTTTTTAAAAGCCAAAGAGAACATTGGTAGAATTCTTCTACATAAGTACAATACTATGTCTTTGATGATAAAGTACTATGTCTTTGATGATAATATATTATGTCTTTGTGCTAGAACATTGTGTTCAATGGCGAGCGAGCGCAGCGAGCCATGGTTCACGGCGTGAACCACATAGGATTGCGTAGCAATTCTCGGGGGTTGGCGAGCGTTAGCGAGCAGGGGGCGGAGCCTCCTAGTATTTCTTTAAAGCTGTTAACTGAATAAAAATAAATTTAATGATAGAAACATTACTTAACTATTCAAATAATTCCTGTGTCTAGCCGTAAAAAAATCGATAAATAAATGGAAAAATTTGCAAGTTTGAGGCGGACTTTCTTTTCCTTGAAAAATTCATTTTTATCTCAATGAAAGTTTTATGAATTACTTTCTTTGCCAGTTATTTTGAAAGTTTCAAACCACACTCTGAAAAAGTTTGTTTCCAAAATAACTTCAGAGTATAAATATTTTTATTAGTTGTCACTACCATTCTAATTTTTTTCTATGATTTTAATTTTACTCATTATGAAAACTTAGTGAATATATTGGTAACTACCACTCATACATTTTAAATTAATTATATTTAAAGCAAAACTCTTCTTATGTTCGCCCACCCCAGCTAAATTAGCACACAGACTAGCTAGTAAATGGTCTACTTCGAGTCGTAAAACTATCTTGGGGTATCCTCTAGCCCAGTAATTCCCAAAGTGGTCTATATCGACCCCTGGGGGTCGATATAGACCACTGAATGTATGATATGAATGAATGTATGATATGCGTTGACTAAAATATATTTGATTTCTAAGAAGACTAAGCTTTTTGTTCGATAAAAGCAATATGTGATACATTGTGCTGTGATGCTTATTTGTAGTGATAAGTGGTTGAAACGTGCTTGTGTTCTCTTGTTATACTAACAAACTTCGTACAGGAAGAAAAAATTTTGATTATTTTCGACTTTTTTTTATCTGTGTGCATATATATTTCATATTTATGTATTAGTTATCATATTTATGTACTTTCAAATTTCATCAGTTTTGATGATAATTACTCGGGTAATGTGCCCATTTATTAATTCCTACTTTTATTTTTAGGCAACAAGGATCAGAAGGTTTCCACCTCAACGATCCTCACCTGATTATGAAGGAGTAAAGGGCCTTTCCAGCCTCAGGGAACCCGGCCAACCGATACGACTGCTACTTTTTAAACAGAAATCGGGTTCGCGTGCACAACTGTTTCACCTTTTAAATAATCTGTGCAGACTAATGAAAAAACCGTGTGGAGGCTTTCTGATCATGGTTGGATGAAGCTTACATCACTATGTTCACTTTTTTGTAATTTTTGAAGTAATTTAATTGCTGTACTTTTATCAGCAATTGCTATAATCGATTGCAATTATTTGCTTTGAACTCTTCAATTAATTTATAATATCGTGAGAATTTAATTTGACTCAATCAGAATTAACATAGTCTGACGCTCCTGTGGCGCCTGTAGTGTTCTAACATTAACTGCAATTGGATAAAAGCACATATTGGTATCGTAGGTAACGAGGAAGCGGATCAGGCAGTCAAGGGAGATATCAGTCTCAGTCAGATAAAATTAGAGATCCCGAGTTCGAAGTTCCAGATCAAATCTAGTGTGAAACTTCAAAATTTAAGAACATGGAGGCTGGAGTGGCAGGACTGCGGGAAGGGCAGACAAAATTATTATTTCTTTAACACGTTGAGCCCCGCGTCAGCCATCGGTGACTGACACTGGACTTTCCATTTAGGCCACGTCAACCACCGGTGACTAACACTGAAATTACATTCAGGCCGCGTCAACCACCGGTGACTGACACTGAAATTACATTCAGGCCGCGTCAATCACCGGTGACTGACACTGAAATTAAATTTAGGCTGCGACTGCCACCGCTTGCTGACACTGACCTTTCACATAGGCCGCGAAAAACAGCTGGCTTACAGCGTATAACATGATATAGAACTATAAAATTTACACTCTTTTATGGAATTGCAGGAAATGTATTCAAAATTTACTTAATTATTGTGATTCTTGGTTTAATAAATTCAATTAAGTAGAGTTTTATCCGCCACTATTTTTAAACAATTCATAGGCATATATAATTCACCACTTTTTTCAGATATGTCATGCCAAACCTTTTATAAACTAGCATAATCTGTCTATATTTGCAAATTTAGTTTGTAGTTATTTGCCGTGTGTAAGGACGACGAGCAAGCCATGTAAAATTAGAGTGGCATTCAATGCGTTAAAGATCCATAAATCAGGAGATTACAGGCCGACTTTTATCTTGACCAGTTTCTTACGGGACACGGAGACATTTAATTTGTCACTGTCCCCACTTCGTGGTGAACACCTTGATGCAAAGACCCTACAGTTGTCCTGTTGTCCTGCGGAAAACTTTTTCCGCAGAGTTGTCCTGTGGAAAAATTATTAAAAATGTTATGAAAACTGCTCTTGAGGACAGTTTAACAGACCTGTAATTCTTGGAGTCTGCGATACCTAGTGATTTAAATTTTGGTTGATTTTAACTATTTACACCTCATTTTAGTCGATTTTACTACTTATGAACTTTTAAACTTTCTGCATTTGGTTTTAGTTGGACTTTTTTTTTTTACTGAACTTTCAAACACTTCACCTGGTTTTGTTGATTTTAACTTTATCGAACTTTTAGACTCCTTCTCCAGTTTCCAGATGAACATTTAATTATTGAACTTTTTAACTTTTGCTCTAGATCTTAACTGAACTTTACTTTTATTTAAATTTGTATTTTTTGTAAGTTATTTTAGTTACTATTGTTTTACTATGTATTCTTAGCAGTGTTTTAGCTTTTATTCTGTACCTTTGAGGACTTTTCTGTCACTGTTTTTAACTTTCACTTATTAGCTTTCCCTAATATTTTTAAATTTTACTATTCCTAAATAACTTTTAATATTTTGGCCCTTTTACACTTTTAAGAATGTTGTTCAATTTCTGCTCCGGTGAGTTTTTAATAATTACTTTTAAGTATATTTACCATTATAAGAGTCTGTGGATCTGTTTACTGAATTGAATTATTAATCCTTTTTGTTTTCTTATACAATCTTACTCGCCCGGCATGGTTATGGGCAGTTGCCACGCAATGTATGTATTTTATGTTTTGTACTGTGTTTGGGTTTTTAATAAACATTTACCCCCATGCCCTAAATTGGGGCAGGTCGGGGTAAATCTTTTTTAGTCTGAAGCTCCTGGAACTTTCATTATCTTACTGTGAGCAAAATATGATTCTTTTTTTAAGTAACAGCTTTCCTTAATTTAATTTCTAATAATGATTGGTATTTATTTCTAAATAGCGTTGTTGTCCTATATAAAGAACTCAGAGCAACATTTTTCCAACCATATCATGCATGAAAAACATTCAAATTTAACTGTGTTACATGTTTAATTCATATCATTTAAGTTGTCTTTAATTTTGTTCATCGGTGTATTTAGCTGCGTGGAATTGTTTTTTCTAAAGCAATGGTTTCCAACTGGCGGCCCGGGGGCCGCATCCGGTCAGCGAAGCCTTTTTTGTGGCCCGCGAACTAGAATATATTAGTTGTCATTTTTTTGCGGACAATTTTCGTAAGAAATCTATGTGGGTTTAAATTACTTTTCTCGTTAATGAAAACCTAATTTCTTCGTTTCTGTGAAATTTAACATACCAACTGTGCAAAAAAATTTATATCTCATGTTCTGCACCCAGGGAAATATTTATTCAAATGCAAAAATAATCGCTTTTGTTGCTCTTTTTGTATTTTGTAAATATAATTTAGCATGTGCGTATCAGAAATTTCTCGAAGAAATTCTCCCATTTAACTTTTTTAAACCACTCATTTTGAAAGAAAATAATTTCACACACATTTATAAATTTAAAACGTAAATATCTATTCTCTGGTGGTTGTAGCAGACAAACCTCAATTTTCTCACTGAACATTTTGTGTGCTACTATGTAAGTTTAATTACAACCTTTTTAAAGTTTTATATCTTAACAATTAGATATCTGTTGCACAGTAATTGTTTAATACATAGGTGCACATTAAAGTTATTGTAGCCTGAATTTTTATTATATACTTAATATTTTTAAAAATATTATTAATAACAATTAAATAATTTTAAAAATCTACTTCTTATTTTAATTTGTAATTCGATACTTTTTCTTTGTACAACTTGGTAAAAATCTGACAGTAATATTTTATGTTCCTTCAAACATTAAAGAGTCCTATATAAAATTTTGATAAAGTTGCGGCCAGCCATTTGATTTGTGTTTTGAATTGTGGCCCCCGGCCTCATGTAAGTTGGAAACCCCTGCTCTAAAGACTCTAAGCAATAAGTAGGCGTTTCAGTGTAGGCGTCAGCAATAAGTGTTCCCTCCTTTATTTGATGGCTCAATCTGATTTGCAGCTCTATTATTATAGCTACCCCAATTAAAATATTGTATATTAAAAGATTTCCTCCTTATCAAAATAAAGAAATTAATAATTTTTTAAATTTACCAGTATCAAAAAATAGCTATGTTTGTGCGTATAATAGTTTATGAAAATGGTTAGAGAAATTCGTGAAACCATGATGCACATTATAATCCAAAAATAAAAAAAAAAGAAGTTTAAAATAATTTCTTTATACCACTTGTATTTACAAATCTATATTTATGGTATTTGTATATTCAGCATCAATGATTACTTTTTTACATTCTTTCCTAATACTTTAACAAGCTCTCTTGAGATTACTGACTCTCAGATGAGTGACTCTAAGCTTAACCGGTATTCACACTGTATTTTGTTTCCCTATTTCCCTTAATGTTAAAAAGAATCGTGTTAAGAGAATTTAATTCGTGGAAGGCACAGAAATAAATAAACCCTCTTGAGAGTAATCACTCTCGGATTGGCGGCAAGAAAATATATGTTATCTCTGCGATTAGTCGACGCGCACCGCCCTTTCGTATTGCAGTTTTGTTAAAAAAAAATCGTGTTCTGACTTTCAGATATAGAACGAGTTTCCAGCTTAAAGAGACACAACGTATACAGAGCTGCCAACTTCCATCTCTTTTTGTAAAAATTTATTCTATGTTTAATGTTTTATAATTAATTCAAAGTTTATATTATGATGTTTATAAATAGTTGAACGTTTAAAGAATGTTCATGAAATCGCCATTGACACGTTTTTAATTTTCGTAATTGTAAATATATTTTGCACCAGTTGCCGTTTTCAATTTTTGCATCTTAAAATTATTTCTGTCAACAAATTCTGTTTCACAATAAATAAAAAATTTCAAATTATAAAAAATAATAAAGTGAGCTGATTTTTATTGTAGGTGAATTTAAACTGTAAGTTATCATATCATTAAATTTTTATTAGTACTTTTTATCTGTTTAAATGAATAAAATTTCGAAGCTCAGCGAGACAAAGTGTTGCTTTCCTCATCTTCTTTCAAAACTAGACCATTAGAATGTTCCATGTGGGGAATTCTGAGAAAAGAAGCAAATATGTGGATTTCCTGTCTTAAACCCGTTTTACTCGCATGTAAGTTATCATATCATTAAATTTTTATTAGTACTTTTTATCTGTTTAAATGAATAAAATTTCGAAGCTCAGCGAGACAAAGGAACGGAAATATTACGGAACGGAACGGAAATAAATACACGGAAAGCGAACCCCCCACTGTGACCTTGGTGGATTGTAGATTCGAAAATGTACGTGTGTGTATTTTTCTATTTATATATCTGTAACAGGAATATATCTGTAACAAAACATTTAAAATTTACTTAATTTTCGTTTTAGGTTACAAAGCAAATTAGACAATTCTCCACATAATTAAAGATTTATTTTTAAATTATTTCATCTTCCGTTTAAGGGCAAAAAGAATCAATATTGAATCAGAAATGTATCATTCTTTTGATATCTCAATTTCTTTTCTTATTTGATAGAAATAAGAAATAAAATTATTTAATAAATACATACGTATTATTATTAAATTGATTACTTTTCCAGAGGATAAGAACTAATATTTTCGTAAAAATAAAATTTAACTTAATGCAGAACTCAAAATTATATAATTACTGCGAGAACTGAAATATAAAATAGATTGAAATACAGTTGCCACGTCTGTTATGATCACATCTGTTTTGAGAACACTTGATTTAATTATTCGGAACGTATATACTATTCAGGGGGGGGGGGGGAATTACAAAGTTAAGCTTTATTAATAGACTTAAAACTAATTTGATTACTATATACATATTTCATTTTTATAGAATCGATATTTGACATTTTAAATAAACATAGGCCGCGATTTTATTCACAGATGCGTTTTGATATATGTGTCTTTAATTAACACGATTCGGGAAATTATCAAAGTATTTATGATTTTCAATATTTCTTTCCATTGGTCATTTTAAAGCATCACCCCCCTTTTTCTGATATCTGTAGAAAGAAGACTTATTTTATGATCATTAACATTGAATGAAAATAGGCATTCTAAATGTCTTCTCGATATATAAACAATTTTCATTTGGATTCCTTTAAACTAATTTTAACGTAATTGTTTTCTTACATAGGTTGAGGCGAGAGTAAGAAATAAATTACTAACCTTAATTTTTTTCTTTATAAGGTTTTTCGTTTCCTTTTTTTACCCATGTCCTACAAAAATAACGATCAAAACATTATCTATCTTGAACTTGCGTTGTTGCCCTTTTGCGGCCTTTGATGGAATTGCATATAGCTCGTTCACCAGGAGTTGGCACTTGGCTCCGCCTTCATCACGTGGTATACGACGATTCTATTTCGCTATTTTTGGGAGGTTGTGAGCAATCCTGAACAATGTTGCTATTTGGCGATCGTTTGGCAAAAATATTTATTTCGTCAACTTCATGTGCATTTTTTTAACAATAAATATTTAATAAATTTGATGATATTTGCACCAATTTTTATGATATTTCTTTCTTTTGAGTGAATAGTTTGTCCTTTATGAGACATTTCGCTGGGAGAACAGCAGTTTCTAAATTTAAACTATATTTAATTAGCAAGTGTAACAAAAGGTATAATAGTAGATGATAAAGCAAAGTAAGTGACTGAAAAAGAATTCACTTTTTGTGTTTGGCGCAAATTAAGGGTTGTCTCACTTTCAACAACGGAGATGTTTCTCTTCTAACTCCCGCGCTGAAATGAACTCTGCGTCCCAGGAGGTGGAGCCAAGTCTCAACTTCTGGTGAACGAAATATACCTGCCTGTTCTGTTCTGTTCTGTTAGGTGGTTCGGGGTGCCTGAGGCCGGAACGGCCCTTTACCCCTTCATCTTGTGATAAGTTCAATGAGGTAGTTCCTTAAGGTGGATAGTAGGATGGTGGTTTTTATTTTCATATTTAAAGTGGTAGTAAGTATATACTATTTTTTCTTTTATAAGCTTAATTTTTAGATGATTTTGATCACCACTATTCTTACAAAAATTAAGCACATATATTACTATGCGTTACTATCATGGTTGTCAGACCAGAGACCAGACCAGGAGATCAGCTCACGACGTGATCGAGTAAAGACGTGTTTTATCTCAGCGCAGCAATGCCGTATCATAGAACGGGACGAGGTGGAAAAGTCTACCCGGCCACCGGCCGAAACAATATGCTGAACAGGATTGACCAAACTTCAACAGAGGAATTTATTGAGAAAAGTGGGATTCCCCTAAAATACTTTCACCCGAGTACGAGTATGGAAAAGGATGAAGTAAAAGATTACTACCAACAGTTTACCCTGGAAGAATTAGAAAGATGGTATCACCCATACTGTAGACTCCGAAAGGGATTATACTGGCGCGCGGATCCTATATATCACTACCTCTTGCATGGAGCAGAAGGTTTTCTCAACGCCATGGAAAAGAAGCAGAAGGAAGAGAAAGATCGACAGATTGAAACTCCAATTGCCAATCCAGTGCCCAACGCTCAAAAGCCTGAAGAAGAGCACACTATCAAAGACTCAGTGCCTACTCCAACGATTGAAATGGACACTACGGAAATTCCAGACCCCACTGTGAAAAGAAACAAGAAGAAGAGAAAAAAGGCGAAAACGAGTGTCAACCAGGCGACGCTCCCTGACATTACTGCCGATAGCGAGCCCACACAAGTCCCAGCTCCCGACATCCCAGCTGATACAATGCCGACGGAGAGTGTGGATCCCACCACCCAAGTCATGGAGATCTCACCCACCGACAAAAAAGTCCCATTTGTAAAGAATGAAAAAGTGCTCATACGTGGGCTACCAGTAGACTTTAGCATAGATGAAATTTCACTTGAACTAGGAAAATCTAACATTGAGATTTCCAAAGTCGTACAATTCAAGAGAAAAGTGGGAGGAGCCTATAGGCCACTCCCCATCTTCCTCGTAGTCACTCCTCTGCTGGCCAATCAGACAAAGATATATCACATAGAATGCCTCAAACAGATCCCGATAGCAGTAGAGAAGTACAGGGGAGGAAGGAGACCCACCCAGTGCTTTAAATGTCAGAATTATGGACACACTCAACGAAACTGCACCAAGGAAGTCAGATGCATGAAATGTGCCGAGGGGCACTTTTCATATCAGTGCACGAAGAGCCGTGATACTCCAGCTACCTGCTGCAACTGTGGAAAGAGCCACACCTCCAACTTTTCCAGACCAGAATTTCCAGACCAGAATTTCCAGAATTTCCAGACCAGAGCCAAGACTCCTGCAGCCACTGCACATCGACTTGTGTCACTTGTGAAAGAATTACAAGATCTCATGAAAAACCAGGAAGTGCTGTCCCTGCTACAAACTCTACTAAAGGGGGTCCCCCCTTCCAACTGATGTTCCATGTTACTCCAAGCAACGTCCCACCCCTGCAATGATATGAACCTGAACTCAAATATTACCCTTCATGGTGTTATCTAGGACTTTCTAGTTTATGACATCAAAATTTAGATGAATCAGTTAGCGGCGCTTCGCGCCGAATGCTGAGATTTTCCATATTTCCAACGTTCCAACGTTCATGGTTGTCAACTTAAGTTTTCTCAAATATAAAGTATTTGTTTGCTTAAAATTAAAGTTTTAATTCCATTTTAATACCACTGGGGAAAATGATAATGGAAGGGATTAAAAGTTGGCAGGTATGGAATTGGAGAACAACTGTTTCTAATGAGTAGGCATCACATTTCTCGAAACTTATAGCGTTTGGCAGAGGTATCCGCGAAGAGATTAGTTATCATTGTATATCTTATTTATATACAGCTGTTCTTATTTTGTTTTTCTTATTTATTTATTTTTTAAATAAAAGCTTACCTCTCTGTTAAGTACTTTCATGAGTGTATTTAAACTTTTAAAGCTGTATGGAATGCGTCCCCTTAAGATTTTAAGTGGAAAGTAGGCGTTTCAGACGTAAGTATTCCCTCCTCTATTTATTAGCTTTACCGAATTTTCCTTGTCATCTTGAAGCATAAACAATTTTGTGTACTTTGTTTTTTTTTTTTGTTTTTTTTGTTTGTTTTTTTTACGAAAACCCATTTTAAAACAAATTATTTCTAAACAAAAAATTTCAAATAATGATTTCGATATTTTTCCTCCTAAATTTGTGCTACGCGAATTATCAACTCAATGCATTATTAAATTTATTTTATACTCGAGTGGTAAAAGTGTTCCTTTACCCCTTGGGGACGGGTGATTCAGAAAAGCATTCGTACAAAATCAGAATCAGGATGTAATTTTAAAAAAAACGGTAACTTAAATGTAGTCGCTGGTAATTTGGCTGACTTACTTTGCTTTTACTTAAGCTTTACTATAAGCTTCCATATCACATTAAATGCCTTATTAAAATTAAAAACAAACTGAGAATGGCCTTCCAAAGGTCTAGGAACCCTGCCATCAAAACCCAAGTTAATAGTTATACCAAGCTAATCAAAAAAGAAAAAAAAACGAATATAAAAAAGAGACTTGGGACAAAAAGGTCGAGAGCCTTATTACGCAGGACAAAACAGCGTGGAACATGGTACGGGCACTTAAAAGCCCCAAAACTACTAATATGCCACTCCTAAGTCCTAGGGGTAAAACATACTCAGACATCGATAAGAGCGAAATTTTCGCTGATACCATGGAAACCCAATTCTCAATTAACAGTGAACCCAGTAATACCACTACTGAGTTGAATATTCTCAAAACCTACCACGAGTGTATCAGCTCACACCTCCCAAATAATGATAATGAGCAGATTACTGTCGAGGAGCTCTACAGTATCATTGTAGAGCTCCTCGTAGAGATCATATCACTCTACAGTACCAAAACAATAAATCCCCGGGGACTGACTGTATTAATAATGTCATGATTAAATACCTCCCCCCAAATATCATTGAGCAACTCAAAAATATCCTTAACTCTTGCCTCAACAAATGCTATTTCCCTCAGCAATGGAAACACGCACAGATCGTATTATTCCCCAAACAGGGCAAAAACCTTTTAAAACCCGACAGCTACAGGCCCATAAGTCTATTAAAGGCCTTTTCAAAAATATACGAAAGGACCATCCTGAGGAGACTAAAATTCTTCCTAACGTTCCTACCAAACGAACAGTTTGGGTTTAGGGATAACCTCTCAACCGCGAAACAGTTAGTTAGAATCGTGGAGCAAGTATCGAGGAGTTTCTGCAAAAATGAGACCACTGCCCTCCTAATGTTAGACGTGACCAAAGCTTTTGACCGCGTCTGGCATCAGGGCCTCATTTATAAACAGATTAATTACAAAATCCCAAATAACTTAATTCTGCTTATTAATAGTTACCTTAAGGACCGAACTTTCCATACTAAGGTTAATACCGCAATCTTCTCAGTTAGATCAATTAAGGCTGGCGTCCCCCAAGGCTCTATCCTGGGCCCGACCTTGTACCTTATATATTCGGCTGACTTCCCCAACCTGAGTGAACAATATCATAATATAAGCATGACGTACTACGCCGACGACACGGCCAGGGACGTAGGTAAGGGGGGTGTTAAGGGTGTTCAAACACCCCCCATTGTACAAAGCAGTTTCTCTTTTTTTTTTATACTATAGATAATTTTTTCTTAATTTTAGAAAATTTGTAAATATTTTATTTACTGAAAAAAATAGAGAATTCCCAGGACATTTTATTTGGAGACTTTTATCAGTCTGTAACTTAAATAAAATAGTCACTGCTGCCTCTTTTCTACCCATTCATCAAGAGAGCAATAAACGCTTCTCTTCAGTGATTAAATTAGATAGCATCCCTTTCCTCACTGATTTACCACCCACAAAGTTTCTCCCCTCAGAAAAGTAGCCAGCTCATATTACTTACTCTAAGAGAAAATGTTCTTCCTTTCTTCCAATGGGTTCTATCTTATCTCATCTACTTTTTAAAATATCGGCTGTACGCAGATCCTATTTACGGTCATAAAATGCATACTTCACACTAAGAATTCTCTTGGATTTCTGGGACTGCATATATATGTTAACCTTTTCAGGACATAAAACTTCCTTGGCAATTTTTTCGGTCATTCTGTCTGGGAACTTTGTCTTAGACACTCATCCTAAAAGCTCTTAGTTTTAAATTTTTCCTTTTGTTTAATGTAGCATTTTATTTAAAATTTCTTTTTTTTTTTCTTTCGGATTAATTTTTATTTGTTAATCTCGTCCGTTAATTTTTAGTTTGTATTGTGTAATTCTGTTCCTGTAAATAAAATGGGCTATTTTATTGACTATAAAAAGAGCTTGAATCGAAAATATTGGAGGTAAGCAAATACTTGTATTAAATCAATCTTTCCGCATATAGGTAACATTTAAACTGTACAACAAATAGATTTATTTAGTAAATTTGATTATTCATGCACAGTTTTATTTCCCTTTTTTGGTTTTATTTTACAATTATGAAATCAGACTTAAAAATTTTTGAAATTTTTAACTGAAAATTGAAGCAACTTTATTATAATTCAGTCAGAATTGAAATATCTATATTACATTTAATTTCAAAATGAAACACGAAAATTTCATGAATGAATAGCTGAGAGTAGTTAATCGTTCAAACTATCTTAGTATAAATGTGTAAGTGTAACTTAAAGTTTAACTATTTTTTAGAAAATTGAAAAAACTTTCTACTACTAACTTTCCCTTCTTGGGATCTTATTGCAAGGGAAGTTACTTATGATATTGACAAATTTTTAACGATAATACTTCATTGCATGATCATAAGCAGCGATATATGTAACAGTTTTATAAAATTAAAACAAATGTCAACAAAACTTTAAATTATCATAAAAATTACTGGAATTGTTAATTAAAAGAATAATTCAGTACTTTCTAAGAATAATTTAAATCAGCTCAAATGTTTTTTGTTTTTTTTTTGTCTACTTAATTTTATATATATTTATAGCAAAGTCGAGACCCCTTTTTCGTTAGCTATTATATGCATAGACCTTGTGAAGAAATCTTTAAAAAAAATATATGCCAGCTGAAATTTAGTAAATAATGAATATTTTATCCTAACACAACAGATTAACAGGAAACCTTTACATCCACTTATTAAATAATATCAGTTTAAATTACAAAATATGAGAATAGTATCCAGGAGTTTCTAATCCGTAATTAAAAAAATTATTTACCAATAATAAATTTTTCGTAATAATAAATTTTTCATAATAATAAATTTTTCGTAATAATAAATTCCACGTAATTCATAAATTTTCCGTATAATTAAGATTGTGACAACATGTTCTGAACTAAATAAAAATTATGCATTTAATGTTTATTTTTAGTGATTATACATGCAGTAATATATATATTCATGCAGTATAATATATATAAAATCAATTTTATGGGTGATTCTTTTTAAACATGATAATTCGGACCGAAAAATTTCTTCAAATTTAAAGTCTTCAAAATAATCTAAAATCTTTTTTTGTATACTTCTTTAGTTACACTTATTAATTTCTTACAGACAGCAATGTAGAAAACAAAAATATAATAGAAATTCACCAAATTTTGAATGCCAGGAAAATGAGATATTAGCTTAGAAGTTTAAAAAACAGTCATTTTAAATTAATAGTAAGTAACTCAACTTAAGCCTTTATGTTAGATGGACCATAAATTGCTTAAATTAGTTCTTTTTATCCACTGTAGAAAGAATTAAAAAATACTTTGTTGCTAATAAAATAGCGTATAATAATCAATCATTAAATAAATAACTTTGATTACATCCAAGCATATTACAATCATACATGAACTTGGTATTAGGTTAATATTTGCTTTCCCTCCTTACAGTATTAGCAGTTAAAAAAAAATTTCTGGTAACACTTCAATGTCCTGGAATTCATATGCCAGGAAAATGACAGCCAGGATAATGACAAATTCGCCATTTTATAGCATATAACTTCACTTTAATATTTTGGCCTAAGACGTTTATATTCTGCAGAAAATAATAGGATTTCTTAAAATAACTCAGATAAATCTACGTAGTTTATGTTATTAATGATTTCAAGAAGCGAGGAAAATGACAACACCAAACCCTACTTACCTTGAAAAATTGCTTGAAAAAGATTTTGAACCAGAAAATTGGTTCTTTATTCATGCAATAAGACATGTTCATATAGGAAGGCATCTAATCAATCTATTAACATAAGATATTGATTGCTGGCTCTATCTATTTTGGTTATAAATCACTAAATAAAAGTAGCCAGAAAAATGACAGATTTTCTTGGGACAAACAAATTATTAACGCAAAAAATTAATTTAAACAAAGTTTTTGTAAATAATACTCTCTCGTATATTCTAGAAATGCTTACACCGGTTGAGATTAAAAAAATTGGATATTGAAAAATTTATGTGAAGTTTTGAAGTTAGCTATTATTGGAAACATTGTTTGTGACATGCCAGAAACATGAAATTAAAGTGAAACATGAAATTAAGTGAAGTAACATGAATTAAGTTCAATTAAATTTTGTAACTATACAAAACAGTCAATGCTAGTGCAAAGTCAGCTAATGTTAGCAAAAATGCTAACAGCAATGCTATTTTTTTTTTTAAATGTTCTTCTAGTATTATAGTATTAGATCTTGGAGAAAGGGACAGTGAATAGTCATATTTTGGGAGAATCACCCATATATATATATAAAGAGAGAGAGAGAGAGATCGATAGATATCATAACCCTGCTTAACTCTAATATATATATATATATATATATATATATATATATATATATATATATATATATATATATATATATATATATATATATATATATATATATATATATAGTTATATATATATATATATATATATAGTTATATATATATATATATATATATAGTTATATATATATATATATATATATATATATATATATATATATATATATATATATATATAGTTATATATATATATATATATATATATATATATATATATATATATATATATATATATATATATATATATATATATATATATATATATATATATATCTTTTCCAACTTCAAAAAACAAAGTTATTTCCATTTTTATTAAAAATCTCGATGATTTTATTTTAAAATTATCTTACAAACATAATTTCCCAATTGAAGGTTTCTTTGAATGGAGAGAGAATATCATTAAAGATTTTAAAATCAATATTAAAAGGGACAAATTAGTTTTTCAAAAGGATTTAATTTTTAACTCTGTTTTAAGACAAGATATTAAAAATATTCAAAATAAATTTTGTATAACCACTGTTGATAAAGCTAGTAATAATTTTGCAATTATTTGAAAATTTTTTTACAAACAACTTCTTTCCAATGAACTTAATAGCAATATTACCTACAAAAAACTTAACACCAACAGTGATATTATTATTAATAAAATTAATGCTATCTATAAAAGACTTAAAATTAAACCAAATAATATTAACAATTTTCCTTTTCTTTTTGCCAATCCAAAATTCCATAAGACTCCAACGAAATTCAGGTTTATTGCAAGTGGCGTTAATAGTAACATGAAAAAAATCGGTATTTACATTGAGAACATTCTTAAAAAAGTTTATAACAAAATTAATAAACTTACTAAAAATAATAACTATTTAAATTGGAATATTAAAAATAGCATTCAGGTTTTAAATACACTAAAAACTTTAAAAAATGTAGATTCAATTCACTGTTTTGATTTCGAAAACCTCTATACTTCCCTTCCAACTAATAAAATTCATGATGACCTTCTTCAAATTCATAGCATGTTTAATCTCAGTGATATTATTAATGAAGATAACTGGAACTTTCTAGTACATATTAACCTTAACAACAATTATATTCTTTTCAATGACCACCTTTTTCAACAAATTAATGGTATTCCCATGGGAAATAATTTCAGTACTAACATCTGCAATATTTTTCTTTTTCTACAAGAATATAGATTTGTAAAATCACATGTTAATCTTCCAATTGATTCTCTCTTTCTCAGATTCATTGATGATCTATTAGTTATTAATTTTAATGATTTCGATATTCTAGCAAAACATATTTATCCAAATGAATTAATTCTTAATAAAACCAATAATAGTAATTCTTCAGCAAATTTTTTAGATTTGACTCTTAATATTAATGCAGATAAAAATATTACATTTAAACTTTTTGACAAAAGAAATGAATTTAAATTTCCAGTTAAAAAATGCGTAGATTTCAACTCTAACTTAGCCAATAAGGTTTTTTCTAATATTATTGCCAATCAAATTCATAGATTTTACAGGAATAATTCTAACTATAACGAGTTTTTATTAGATACTGATATATATAAAAACGATTTAATTAATAGCCATTTTCCTAGTTCATTTCTTAATTTCTATTTTAAAAAAATCTTAAAAAACTTGGTACATTAATTTTTAATTTTTATTTAATTTTTCTGTTTTAAGAATAAGCTCTGATTTTTTCAAGGTAAGAACTAACTATGATAAACTATTCCTAAAGCCACTGGACGGAATAGTTTGGATGTATGACCTTTTATACTGGATTAGTTAAATATTTTTTAGTTACTTTTTAATATTTGTAGCCTCTTAAAATTAATTTAATTTTAATTGTCCAGTATAATAAACAGTTTATTTATTTATTTATTTATTTAATTATTTTTTATTTTTGTATAAGTGGAATGGGCTCTGGTTCGTAAAGAACCACCCCAAATGAATGCAGGTGATACGTGTATACTTTAAAATTATGTAAGGTTGTATGAATGAAGAATAAAGCCTATAAACGGTTTTCTATTCCTGTATGCAGGCTCTGATTTTTAAATAAGTCACCCTATGAAAGATGGATATGTGTATTCTGTAAAATTATGTTAGATTTTATGAATGAAGGATAAGTCTATAAACGGCTTTCTATCCTGATAGACTAACTTTTAAATTAATTTCCCTATTAATGATTTTTTTTTTTTTTTTTTTTAAGACTGCTAATTTATTCAATCCGTTAAACATTTTTATTATTATTTCAATTTTATTACCTTTTTACTAATTGTTTCTCATAGATGGCAGCACTTATATTTTACCTAAACATTTTTTTCTTCTTCTTCGATCAAATGTTTTTTTTCTTCTTTTTTTTTAATTTTATTATATTCGATTCAAGCTATAAGCAATATTTTACATCTTCGCGATTTTTGTTAACTGTTTTATTATTGTACTTTTAAACCTAAACCGCGTTTTAATTCACGCCGGTAAGTTTGATTTCCTTTTACATTTTTCTTTTATTTCATGATTTTTTACAACATAAGGTTTTTTGCGATATCGACACATATAAAGAATAATTTTTATCTTAGGATAATTATTCTTTATTCAGAAATATCGCATTATTTATGGCAATTAGATGTGTCTTGACAACGACTATTTGCTTTTACCATTCCTGTTTCTCTACCATTTAGTTTTTTATTTTTATTTTATTCATGTTTTTCATGTTAATTTGTGTGTATATATATATATATATGTGTGTGTGTGTGGGGACGGCATGAGTGGTCGTCTTAAATAAAAGACACGTTCTTTAACAAAAACATATATATTGAAGATTAAATTTACATAGGGAGGACGATTAACAATTAACGATTAAATAACAAAAAAATAATAAATGAGAGTTCGTCTTTAAAAATTTTGAATAATCAAAGCTCCTCTTCGGAGTTTATCACGTCTTTTTCGGTTCGTTCTCCATCCCGCTCTTACTCTGGGAAATCCCCACTGCTTCCTCGTCGTGCACAGGGATGAGTTTTTAGCTTGCATTGACTTGCGGGACTTCTAGCTTAAGGCGACTTCTAACTGACGGATCTGAGAACTAATATCGGGTTACAGCACAGGAACTGGCACCACAGATAGGAACTGTTACCACAGAGAACTGAGATCGGCTTTGTGTACAGGAGCTGGCACCACAAACTCGGCCCTCCTGTATCTCGCCTGGTCCTCCAGCGACTCTGTAAAGAAAAAAAGAAAGAGCAGAGCAGACTGAAAATTTTAATTGATATCTGAAAATTAAATGTTTTCGGTTAATAACGTTAGGTAAGTAGGTATCAGTTCGGGAACGTTAGGTAAGTAAGTATCAGTTCAGGCACGTTAGGTAAGATTGTATCAGTTCAGGCACGTTCACTCTTCCATCTTTTCACGTCTTTTGTCTCTTCTTCAACGGCTTCGTCTTCTTTTCTTTTCAACGTCTTTCGTCTTTAACGTCTTTCGTCTTTTTTTTTCTTTAACGTCTTTCGTCTTCTTTCACGTCTTTCGTCTTTAAATTCTTTCGTCTTCCGTCTTTAAATTTTTTCGTCTTCCGTCTTTAAATTCTTTCGTCTTCTTTCACGTCTTCCGTCTTTAAATTCTTTTGTCTTCTTTCACGTCTTTCGTCTTTAAATTCTTTCGTCTTCCGTCTTTTAATTCTTTCTTCTTCGCAAGCTCTAAAATTCTTCTTGGCAACTGTTCCATGGTTTAAGATACTCCGCACACGTTGTCGAGCAGTTTGGTCCTTCGTGATTCCCTTCTTTTACTACATCATAGGTATTTCCTCCTTTTACTCTTGTTATTTTGTAGGGGCCAAGGTACTTAGGTTTTAGCTTCAAATGAGGTCCAAATTGGGTTCTTTTGATGGCGACCAAATTTCCAATTTCGTACGATTTTGGCTCCTTTCTTCTTAAATTATAGGTCTTTTTATTTTCTTGTTGAATTTTAAAAATTTGTTGCTTTGCGTTTTTTCTTAGTTCCTCTCTTTGGGCATCAAAATGAGACTGAAATTCACTTTCGATCATTTCCTTTAGTCTTCCCAGTCCATTAGTGTTCATTTTTGTCCCAAAAAGCAATTCAAATGGAGTAGTGTCTATGCTTCTTTGATAGGTTGAATTTATCGCTTGTTGAACTTTATTTGTATGCTTGTACCATTCAGCCGGATTTTCTAGGGATAATTTTGAAAGAATCGATATGATGGTTTGATTAATACGCTCTACTTGTCCGTTAGCTCTTGGTAAACCTGTTGTTATTAAATGATGTTTAATATTTTCTTTCGAGCAATAATCAGCAAATTCACTGGAGGTAAATGTTGTACCCCTATCTGAAATTATCTGGGAAGGACTTCCAAATACGGTTTTTTGGATTTCTAGTTTAGCTAAAGTTTCAGCTGACGTAGTAGTCTTCGTGGGATAAATCCATACAAACTTGGTAAAAGCATCTATTATCGCTAACACATATTTATAATTTTTATGGGTGCTCTCCAAAGGTCCGAGATGATCAATATGAAAAGTTTTCAAAGGCAAATCTTCTTTATACAATGGATGCAATAGTCCTTCTTTCTTTCCTCTTTTATGATTCACGAGTATCCAGTGAACACAATTAGCTATGAGGTTTTCTATTTTCTGTCTAAGTTTAGGTATGAAATAATATTCTTCGATTTCTTTTTCCGTATATTTAATTCCCGAATGTCCTTTCTCATGAGCTGTTCTTATAATTTCGATTTGCATATTTTCTGGCACAACCACCAATTCTTTGCCATCAACAAATTTATACAAAATTCCATTTCTATTGCAATAATCTTCATAATTCGAAATTTTAAGTAGTTCTTTTATAGTCTTAATTCCAGTATCTTTATCTTGGGCTGATCTGAGTCTTGGTAGAATATTTTCGACGGTAACACAAAATACATTAATTGGAGATCGACTAAGGGCGTCTATGTGAGCCATCTTATTTCCAGAACGATGCTCAATTAAATAGTTGAATTCTTGCAGCAAAAGTGCCCAACGAGCTACACGAGTCGACAAATCTCGTTTTGACATAGTCTTTTCAAAAGCAGCACAGTCAGTAATTATTTTGAATGGAATACCTAACAGATAGATGCGAAATTTCTTAAGGGCTTCTACGATAGCAAGAGCTTCAAGTTCGTAGCTGGAATACTTTTTTTCAGCATCAGTCGTTTTTCTACTCATATAGTAAGTGGGGTGAAAATGTTTTTCATCAGGGGGTTTTTGCATTAAAATGGCAGCATATCCTTCTAAGCTGGCGTCTGTGTGTAATTCAGTTTCATATTTAGGGTTATATATTGAAAGGACAGGATTTTGGGCTAACAAAGATTTTAATTGATTAAACGCTTTCTTTTCTTCAATGCTAAATTTAAACTTACGATCTTTTTTTAGCAGGTCACTCAACGGTCTAGCTATTATAGAATAGTTCGGAATGAATTTTCTGAAGTATCCGGTCAATCCCAAAAAACTATGAATTTTTTTCAAATTTGTTGGCTCTGGAAAGTTGAGAACTGCTTTGATTTTTAAGGTAGATGGGAATATTTTTCCATCCTCTATCACATGACCTAAAAATTCAATGCGCTTCTTTAAGAAATGGGACTTCTTAAAATTAATATCAAGTCCATATTCACTAGCAATATTCAACACCCGATTAAGCCGTTCAATACCTTCTTCAAGGGAGAAAGACAGAATTATAATGTCATCTAAATATGGTAAAACTATACCCTCATTAATCAAAGTTCGGAAGATGGTGTTTATGAATCTTTGAAATACGGCGGGAGAATTGCAAAGTCCAAACGGAACTTTAAGAAATTGATATTGTACTTCATGTGTCACAAAAGAAGTGTATTTTCTACTATCTTTATTTACATCGACATGTAGGAATCCGTTCTTAAGATCAATCGTACTGAAAATTTTCGAACCTTGTAGTCTATCTAATATGTCTTCAATTAATGGGAGGGGAAATCTATCTTTGACAATTATCTTATTCAATTTTCTATAATCTATACAAACACGAGGAGATCCGTCTTTTTTCTTTACTATTACAACGGGGCTACAATATTCGGAAGAACTAGGCTCTACTATTCCTTGTTTCAACCATTCAGCGACTTGAGCTTCGACAGTCTTTTTTTCAGAAAACGGCAATCTACGTGGCTGGTGAAATATCGGTTCCTGATTTTTAACCAAAATGTTCATTTCCACATTAGTTGTCTTAAGTTTATCTGGCGCATAATCTAAAACTAATTTTTGTAACTTATTTTTTAAAGCATTAGGAACACAAGGATCTATGTTAATTTCAACCTCATCAGATATAGTAAGATCAATTGGTAAAATAGACAAATAGTTTTCTTCATCAAAACACTGAATTTTATTTTTAATTGTGATACCCTTTTCATTGATAATTGTTTCACCCTGCATTAAGACATTAAGGCCTATAATAGCGTCATAAGGCATCATATCATTTTCTACAACACATATTTCAGAAAAACAATTGAAATCATCAATTTTAATACTTTCTTTAAAATAACCTAATGGAGTCACTATTGATTTACCAAATCCGTTTAGAGTAGAATTAAATGGAAATAGTTCTTTAGAGTTTAATTTATTGAAAATTGATCTTTTGATTAAAGTGGCTTGACTTCCTGTATCAATCAAAGATTTCACATTTAAGTTATCAATTATTACCATTTTAAACAACTTTGGCTCTACGCTAACATTTAAAGTAGCAACTTCCGTTTTTGCATTTGATTTTGGACATTGCGAAGCTTTGTGTCCAAACGCTTCACATTTAAAACACTTTAAACCCTTATCTTTATGTATGCAATATTTTGAAATATGATTTCTTGAACCACAATTGTAACACAATTTATTATTAAAAGTTTCAACATCAGTATTATACCTTATCTTTTCATTATTATTTTCATATTTATTTTTATTCCTATTTGAAACATCTTTTCTTACATTATACCTATCATCATATTTTGCTTTTGTTCTATCATAAGAATTATATTTACTATCAAAGTCATGTTTTGTTTTGATTTTATCGAAAGCACTTTTACTCTTTGCAGAATCACTTTTTATTATTTCATAGACTTTGAGTTTCTCTTTAAATTCGGACAAATTTTTGCAGCCGTACAAAACAATTTTGTTTTCATGTTTATCATTAATCCCTTTAATTACATAATGCATAAAAGCAGCATCATCTATTTTTCCGAAATTACCGATCTCTTTCATCTTTAAATAATATTCTTGAGCGGATTCAGAATCCTTCATTCTACGTCGATTCAAAAGATCATGCAAATTAGCAGAATTAATTTCGAAAGAAAATTCATCAATCAAAGCTTCTTTTAATTTTTGCCATGAATTTATTTCCGGGACAGTTCTGACAAATAAAGAGGCGTTCCCACCAAGAGATCTTTTCGCAAAAATAAATTTTTGTAAATCAGACAAATTAAACAATTTTGAAATATTTTCAAAATGTTCGATCCAATGAACAATATTTTCATGCGATTCTGCATTATACTTAGAAATGGTACTTTCGATATCAGAATAATTAATAGCAACATTTTGAAATTCAAAATTTCTACAGGCATTATTTTTATCTCTTAAGCAAGAATCAATGTTTTTATTTTCATTATTGCACAGCATTGAAAAATCATTCTCTTTCTTTTTATTTAAAGTTTCAGTTTCGTTTTGATTGTTTATGTCTTCCGAGGAGTTATCTTCTGACTCAGAGCTAGACGCGTAGGCGGCGTCATTAAGAAGCTGAGAGAGTTCATTCAAATCAATTAACAAGGTCAAAATGTTTGTTGCAATTTCTGTTTTATTGCCTTCGTATGAAATATTTAGAATATTGGAAACAGTTATTAACTGATTAAGAGTGAATTCTTTTTCGATATTTTTCAATTTATTTTTAAATTCTTCGCTATCCAAAATAAAACTGAAACCATTAAAATTTCTTAATCGTTTTCTGTTTGACCGATCGCCTTCTACATCGAAAATAAACTTATGTAGAAGTTTTATTTTGTCAGTCTTAAAATTCTTCAATGCTTTGCTTACTTGCTTAATATCGTTAAGAATCATTTTAAATCAATGAAAAAAATGTACATACCCCAATTGTTGTTGCAGATATGAGCTTAAACAAGAAACGAAAGTTTCATCACAATGTCATTCGGTTACTAATTGTTCACGAGAATGAAAAGTATTTGTTTCGAGGAAAATGAAAATTGTTTTCAATTCAAATTGAAATTTCTTCACTGTTCAATTTTTTTCACTATCAATTCATTCATAATCCAATTTTTTCATCATCAATTTTTACATTCATCATCCAATCGTTTCATGATCAAAAAAAACTTTTTTTTTTTAGAATCTCACTTTTTCATAATCCATTCATTCACTATCAATTTTTTCTTTATCCCGCTTCTGAAAATTGTGGGGACGGCATGAGTGGTCGTCTTAAATAAAAGACACGTTCTTTAACAAAAACATATATATTGAAGATTAAATTTACATAGGGAGGACGATTAACAATTAACGATTAAATAACAAAATAATAATAAATGAGAGTTCGTCTTTAAAAGTTTTGAATAATCAAAGCTCCTCTTTGGAGTTTATCACGTCTTTTTCGGTTCGTTCTCCATCCCGCTCTTACTCTGGGAAATCCCCACTGCTTCCTCGTCGTGCACAGGGATGAGTTTTTAGCTTGCATTGACTTGCGGGACTTCTAGCTTAAGGCGACTTCTAACTGACGGATCTGAGAACTGATATCGGGTTACAGCACAGGAACTGGCACCACAGAGAACTGAGATCGGCTTTGTGTACAGGAGCTGGCACCACATATATATATATATATATATATATATATATATATATATATATATATATATATATATATATATATATATATATATATATATATATATATATATATATATATATATATATATATATATATATATATATATATATATATATATATATATATATATATATATATATATATATATATATATATATATATATATATATATATATATATATATATATATATATATATATATATATATATATATATGTGTGTGTGTGTGAGTATAAAACATTTAAACACATAATGCATTATACTGATTAAGCAACGAAAACTTTTTTTAAAGTCAACAAATTAAAAAGAATTAATTGTTTCTCTGACATTTAAATTTAATTTAGTGTGATAAGTAATTCTTTAAATGTTGAAATGCCCGCGGCCACCCTATCAAAATCCAAATTTGATAATCCGTGACCTTACGAAACACGGATTTTTTCATTCAATATTTATTTACGAAATATTTTGAGACTTTGTATCTAATTTTTTCTTTCTTACGCTGTATATCGTTTGTATTTATTTATAATTTTTTGTTACATTATTAAAGTTTTACACCTTCTATTTAATAATGTAGTTTAACAGGATATTATTGAAAAAAACAAAAAGAAAAATTTGTGCGAAGGTATATTCATTTGCCGACTTCTGCGAATGTACTACGAATGAATCTACGTGTAATTTTTGTTAAATGCGACAATTTAATGTAACTGCCATTGAAATCTGATATCATAAAATAAAATGACAGTTTTTTTAAAAGTTTATTTAACACCATTATTATTAGCTTTTTGGAATGATTTTACACATTGTCATTTTCCTGCGTTTTCTAAATAATTAATATAAACTATATTATTCAATCTGAGCTGTTTAATAAAGTCTTGTGATTTAATAACACAAAGACTAACTAAAAATGAAATGGAACATGGAAGTAAAAGCTATAAAATTATAAATTGTAATTTTTCTAGCACTTAAATGCCAAGGAATAATTGCGAAATGCTGGTTAACTATTATATATTGCTCTCGATATTGTACATTGCTTTCTATATATTAGAGGTACTTTAATAAACGAGTATTTATTTTTTTTAAATATATTATTCCAATCCAAAAGGTTAGAAATTAAAAAAATAATTTCCTATGTGTCGTATTTTCTGAAAATTATCCATATATTCTACTTCGTAAAGAATTCATTTTTTATATATTATTTTGGCTGCTTAAACGCATTATAATTTGCGGTGAACAGATGAATTTTTATTGATATTTTATACTTGAATTTTTGACAATAACGGTGGTTTGTCCTAATCGAAGGGAAGCGATTAACGAAGTTTATGGCTTGTCTTTATTTTGATCTTCATTTAAATCACAGGTTTTGATTTTTAACTTTTAAATGAAGCTTATACTGAAAACTTCTGTATTAGATCAATTTATCAAAATCAAAAAGAGTTTACTTGTATGTATGTAACTGGTTTAATTAAATTACATCTAGATAAAAAATTCCTCAATCACAAAACACCCCCCATGAAAAAACTATACCTACGTGCTTGGACACGGCCTTACTTAGCAGATCGCTTAACCCAAATAAGGCTATAAACAATATCAGGCACTCTATCCCCATCATAGAAAACTCGTGGGTCAATTGGAAAATAGCAATTTATGCAAATAAATCATCTCTACTCATTTTGAGAAAATCTCGCAAGAAAAAGATCATTAACAGCAATATTCTCATCTTCAAGGAGGCTATCCCAGTTGTTAATAGGGCAACCTACCTTGGGCAAACTCTCACTCATAACTTGAAGTGGAACGCCCACATTTCCAGCATCACTGCTAAGGCCGAGGGTGCGTTCTTTGCACTAAAACCCATCTTAAACCACACCTCAAAACTAGCCCTCAGGACCAAAAGGACTTTGTTTCTACAATGCATTAGGCCAATCTTGAGCTACACTGCCCCGGCATGGAGTGCCCTTTCGAAATCCCAAAAGCGTAAACTAGAAACAGCCCAAAATAAAATGTTAAGGAGAATTACGGGAGCCCCCCGTAGGCTCAGAATAAGCGACATCAGAAAAGATCTGAACATTGACTCATTTGAGGAACACACGGTTAAACTCTGCATCTCTTTCTTCAATGATGCGCGTAAATGCACTACGTGTAACTACAACCAAATTTTTGACTTCGAGCTCATTAGGGAAAACAGCCAATACAGCCCGGCAACTGTTTTTTTTTATCTATCAGACGCAGTTTTATCTAAAAGATTTAACTAGCAAATAATTTCAACTATCCTTTCTCCTCAAATCAAAGTCCCTGTCTGTGCACCCGTGAAGCCCGCAAGGGGGGAGGCGAGGCAGGCAGGTGACCGAGATTATCTCTCTATAAATACCTGTATATATCTCATTCTATCCTTATTGTACTCATTATCATGTCTTATATTGTCTTTACCCATTTGCTTGCTTTTTAAATTTTGTATACCCCTCTGATTGGAGCCACGGCTATGTACCAAGGGTCGCATTCATTTCATCGACAATCACTTCATCGACACGCCATTTCATCGACACCACTTCATCGACAGACCATTTCATCGACTAGGTCATTTCGTCGACAGGCCGTTTCGTCGACAGGCCATATCGTCGACAGGGTCATTTCGTCGACAGGGTCATTTCGTCGACAGGGTCATTTCGTCGACAGGGTCATTTCGTCAACAGGGTCATTTCGTCGACAGGATCATTTCGTCGACAGGGTCATTTCATCGACAAGGTCATTTCGTCGACAAGCCATTTCGTCGACAGGGTTATTTCATCGACAAATCATTTCGTCGACAGGGTAGTTTTGTCAACAGGGTCATTTCATCGACAGGGTCATTTTGTCGAAAGGGTCATTTCGTCGATAGGATCATTTCGTTGACATGGTCATTTCGTCCACAGGACCATATCTTTGGCAAGGTTATTACATCGACAGGGTCATTTCATCGACATGATCGTTTCATCGACAGGGTTATTTCATCGACAAATCATTTCGTCGACAGGGTCATTTTGTCGACAGGGTCATTTCGTCGACAGGGTCATTTCATTGACATGGTCATTTCGTCCACAGGATCATATCTTTGGCGAGGTTATTACATCGGCATGGTCATTTCGTCGGCAAGGTCATTTCGTCAACAGGGGTCATTTCTTCGACAATATTAAGAAAAGATTATTTTGTAGGGAAAGTCATGCGTAATTTTGAGACTAGTTTTATGATTTTTTTACATTAGACGTTATGCCCCTTGCACTTCTTTGTAATTTAGTATATTTATGATTAAATTTTTTAAACCTAGCCTGGTGCAAAATCTTAATAGTATGATGAAGTTGCCGGAAAAAAAGCATTTTATTTGAAAATTGCCCACTCCTCTATTCACATCACATTGCAAAAACGAAACATTAATTGTATTTTACACATTTAAGTTGTATATTACACAATTTTTTCCTAGTAATATTTAACACATTTATTTCTAGGATTAGTTTTTAATGTACATTATTGTAGATTATCGTCGCAAAAGCAATTACAATAACTATTGTGAACGATTCTTGATGTAGGGAGTGAATGACGGGTGAAATTGGGAAGGAAAAAAGACGGTATATAATGAATCTGTGAGATAATGAATCCATGTGGTCGATAGGTAATTTCAATGACAAGGTCTTTTCGCTAACAGGCCATTTCAGTTGCAAAAATTTTCTGTCGATAATACTTATATAATGTTCCCCCGCAATGAGTAAAACACATTAATACAGTTTAAAATATTTTCAAAAAAAAAAAAGTTGCTATGATAACAATGGTGATGTTTACAAAGAATTCAATCCGAAAAACCCAAAACTTTTAGATAGTTAGCCAGTAACATTACTTCTTGTTTTATCAAAAATTTATATATCCCCGGTGTTTAGATATTTATTTTTTTCAAGCTCAGTTGATTTTTTTTTCATATGCAAGTAATCGTTAATTTTGTTACTACTGACATATTAATTAAATTTTCGTACATAACATTTCAATATTTATATATTTTCTTTTTAAAAAAAAGATCGACATAGGAAGAAAACAAACTAAGTTGTATGAGTGGCTATTACGAAGGTTGGTGAGAAAAATCTTGGGGAAAATATGCATGTAGGGAAAAATAAAACGAAAATCCAACTTAGAAAACATATTGGGAAATAATGTTGATAAAAAATTTTGTTCTAACCCTCTTCCTCGTGTCTTTGTCAGCTATGCTGCTGAAGAGGGAAGTTTCTGACAATTCTTGTGAAATTTAAATGAAATATTATTTGAAACAAAAATCTTGTTTTCGCCTTTCCAGTTTATTTTATTTCTTATTTAATTAATTATTTATAACGTTTTGGTGTTTAATAGTTTAATATGTATTTTATCCTATATGCTCCCCAAACATTTACAAGTTCTTTTACCTTATAAAATAAACTTCGTTAATGTAAAAAAAAAAAAAAAGAAAAAACTCACAATGACTCCACATCCTCGGTATGCGATGCAATCGAAATGATATAAAAAATGGTTCCAAAGCAGAGGAGGGGAGGAAACCTGTCTAATTGGTTTTTATGATCTAAAACATTTGGGGAAAAAAAGCAATTTATTACTATATAACCAATAAATTGACCTTTGAGTTTATAATTCAGGAGAGTTATCCATATGCATCTGATTTTATTCTCATTAATGTTTTATTAAAATACGTTCAGCAAACTTGTTTTTTTACTCAAATATTAAAATGTTTTTCTTTTCGATTTGCTAGAGAATAAAAATTTATTTAAGTAAATAAACTATGCACAGAGAGTATATATTTTAAAGGCCAGCACTAAGGAAAGTCCTTTAAAAAGTGTAATCGGAAATGGAAATGTTTTTAAATATCATGTTTGATATGTGTTCTGAAAAAGAAATGTGAATTTTTGTTACCAAAACGAAAAAAGTGGAATTTTGAATAATGATAGAATATTTTGAAAATTTTGCCCTTGTGGTTTTTGCTATGCGTGAAAATTTTTATAAATTTTTTTCTCATTTGTAGTCTACTGAACAAACTTGATATTTTAAATATGTATGCATTTTTTATTTTCATTTTTTCTGCATTTTAGTTTTGAGCCTCCTGGCTTGTTCAGGCCAAAAATAATCAAAATTTTGATTGGCGAGAAGTCGTGCTAATAGTGATCAGTAAGCGTTTGAAAATTGTGTCTTCATCATGTACAGAAAATCAGTTAAAAATTTCAGCAATTATACTAGTAAAAAATTGGTCAAATTTTAATTGCAAGATTTTTTTTTTTTGTAGAGTAAGAGTTATTTATTCTTACGTTTAAATTCCAGGTTTGACTTTTTGTTAATTTTCTTTTAAACAAAATGTGTCTAATTTAAATCCTGCAAATAAAAAATGAATTAATTCATCATTTACTTACTACTATTATTATTCTTATTAAATTATACTATTATTATTCAATTATAATAATAGTATAATTCAAAAATAGTATAATTTGATAGTATTAGATTAGAATTTAATAATTAATACTATTATTAAATTCATTATTCATAGAAAAAACACATTTTGTGAAGAGCGAACACTAACACGCTTGCAAAGTTACGCCTGTGCTTCTAAACATTTTTGGTAAGGTGATAAATTAATATTGTGGGAACTATAGTGGGATAAATATTTAATAACACTTTAAATATTGTGGGAATCTATAACCCCTTCAGTAAATACCTAAACATCAAGTTTGCGTTCCTATTGTTCTTCGAAATCTCTAATGGTAGTAATGAAATTAAGACTCAGTTCAATTGTTCGAATAAGCATATTCCTGTCCTAATCTTAAAGATGCTGAACAAAAAGTTTAAAATTGCAATTAAAGTAAACATTAAGAAATTACTTTTCCATCATAAAAAACCTAGAATTTTTTTTTTCTACTTATGCAGATATAATAATTAGGTGTATGATTATTTTCATTTCTATGAGAATTCGACTGAAGTCTATGTTTTCGTTAAAATTTGTGTAAAAATGTTGAAAATTTTTACAGCAATAAATTTAGCTTTCCCCTCCTTGAAATAGTGTCTAAATTTTCATTATAATATATTTTTATTACTTTTAATTCTAAAATTATATTTTATTAATTTTATTTGATATTAAAAACAATTTGATTGCTAACGTCACACTATATTAACTGTTGACTACGGTCCGGATGTCATGCTTGGTAATGTTCTGAAGACAATCCTTACCTATCCTGAAAATAAGTGTCGAGCTATTACGATTTAGATATAGAAAAGAAGATTTCAATACATCAACCGTTTAAACGCTTCTCAACTACCTATTAATTAATTTAAAAAGCGAACTTCTTTTAGTGCAATTGGAACAATACACAGCCATAAAGAATTTTACTTTAGTATGAAAATTAAATAATTTCTTTTTTCTAATTAATAATGGAAATATTTAGATTAAATCTCTAAAATAGTTTCAGAATTACGCATGACACTATCAACGAAATGACCTGTCGACGAAATGATCCTGTCGACGAAATGATCCTGTCGACGAAATGACCCTGTCAATGAAAAGACCTTGTCGACAAAATGACTTGTCGACGAACTGACCCTGTCGACGAAATGACTTGTCGACGAAAAGACCCTGTCGACGAAATTACTTGTCGACGAAATGGCCCTGTCGACGAAATGACCCTGTCGACGAAATGACCCTATCGACGAAATGACCCTGTCGACGAAATGGCCTGTCGACGAAACATCCCTGTCGAAGAAACGGCCTGTCGACGAAATGACCTAGTCGATGAAATGGCCTGTCGACGAAATGACCTAGTCGATGAAATGGCCTGTCGATGAAGTGGTGTCGATGAACTGGCCTGTCGATGAAGCGATTGTTGATGAAATGAACCAGACCCAATCCCTATTAGCTCACTTGAAATTATGATTGCATTTAATCATGTTGTAATCATATATATCACAATTAACTTGAATTTAGGATTACTTGTAATTGTTAGATTATGATAACTTGTAGTTATGGTTTCTTGTAATCTTACTTTACGATTACAGGTAGCTTGCAATCCCGTGGCTTGATTATTTGTAATTCTGATTATCTGTAAGAAATTTTTGTTGTGATTATAAGTAATCATAACTACTTGTAATGAGAAATAATAATTATTTGTCTCTGTGATTACTTGTAATCATAATCATTACAAGTAGTTAATTACTAAGCAATCATTATCTATGATTAATTACACTTGTAATCGATTACTGTAATCAAAGCTCAACTTGTGATGAAAATGACATAATGCTTGCATTTTTCGCATGGTTATTCAAGATTTTATTCAGAAATATTAGTCGTGACTAATGAATTTATTCATCAATCATTATTCAAAAATTTGCATAATTATCGCATGATGAATAAATTAGCATATGAATAATCAATCAGAATAAATTTATTCTGACTAAATTTAGTCACGAATAAAATTTCCGTGAATGATGCCTATCACTGATAGGCAGTATTATTTCAGAATACGATTGCTGCACCTCCGATCACGCTCGAGAAAATATGAGAACCTGCTTGAGAAAATCAACACTCATTTTTTCTAAACACCTACCAATCACGTCTCCTTTTCTCTCGACGGCAATTGGAGGTGGGGTAGCCACTTTCGGTGTGAATCCTTCTTTACTTGTTTTGAAACATTCATATGTCCCGCAGTGGACTGATCGTTAAGACACGGTTCCCAGCAGATCACCGAAGTCAAGCATCACTGGCTACGGTCAGTGTGCGGGTGGGTGACCACTTGAATCAGCCTGCGTAGGGATCGAGGGTGTGCGGTATTGGTCCTCGTTAAGCTGTTCTACCGAAAAGTGCTTGATTTCGGGTGCAGGTCGTCGGGCTACCGAAGCGGGGGTGCCATCCCCTCTGCAGAGGATCAAAATTGTGATGGCATGTCTTCGGATCATCCTCCGGGATGTTTCCCAGACCGTCGCCAATAGCCCATTGTGCAGCTCTAGTGCGACGTAAATGAACAGCAAAACCCAGAACATAACGATCATATTGATTTCACGAAACATTCATGCGTGAATTATATACAGTAAAAATGATCCTACTTGTTGCTCATAAAAGTAAACATTTGGAATCTGTAAGCTAGAAGACACTTTACCATCTCAACTCTACTCGGTTTTTTTGCGCCGAAGCAAAACACGTAAAAACAACTACTAGCGCAAGCAACATAATAGTGAACTGAAACAGTTATTTTCAATTAGTATACTTTTGTTTGTGAATTCTTACAGTTGTTAGATTTTATTTGTGCATCAAATACAGGTGCTGGTGAAACAAGCATTACTCGAGGTATAAGTATATAACTGAAAAGTCTATTGTTTGTTGAAATCTCCAGCCGACCATTTAGATTGACAGGTATTTCATAAAGCTTTCTATAGTTTGAATTTCCTGTTCTTTTTCTCTCTATTTAAAGCTGTTGTTTCAGTTACGTTACATGTTTCAAGCTGTTTAAATTGACCAATATGATCTGAAGAATACTTTCATTTTGTGAAAATACAGTTAGGTTAAGAATGTAGTCTTGATACTCAACAAATCTTTGCATAATAAGCTGCAAATTTTACATTACTCTATAATGAGTATGAAATAATTTATTTTGAGCCTGAACGAAAGATTTTTTAATAGTCCTTTCCTCTAAATATTCCTTTTGTGATTGCATCGGTAATGGATAATTAATCAATTACAATCGATAATTATATCTGCTGGTATTTCAAACAGAAATTTAATGGTATATTTAGTAATAACCACGTGAAACTTTATATGACATGTATTTCTCTAAATGCCTAAAAGATATAAAATATTCAAAATGGCCTAAGTCTGTTGGAGTTGGAAAAAATTTATGACAATAAATATATTAAATCTTTTCCCTTCACAATTTTAGAAGCAGAATAGGAAGATCTACCTGCTTAAACCATTTCATTATGTACTCATGTCACTTTTTTTAATTACATTTAAATAATAATAACTAGAAGCTTTTCTTATTTTAAATTAGTGAGCATTATATTGAAAAGAAAAGTTTCACTTCATACTCTTGCATTTTAAAGCATAATTGGTTACAATAGATCATGTGATGAGTGACATCAGGCATTCCAATAACCTCCTTGTGTCCTTTGAAAAAGGGGTAGAAGAACAAAAAATTCTATATGGCAGTTAGGAAAAGGCAGCAAATTTTTCGGAACGTTTACTGCTCTCCCTGTGTAGTTACTAAAAATTAACAAAAGAAAAAAAAATTATGTCAAAAAGTCTAATTCATCTGTAGAAAGTCTTTTAGCATTTATTCAGCTATTAGAGAACTTTTTGAAAAGCGAGCAATTAAATGAAATCATGCACTCTCTCTAGTCAGATGTTTAAGCCTCTAAATTTATTTGCCACGCCTCTTGTTGCTACAGCCATTTTGAGCTTTGTGACATATCCTATGATTCAAATTTTCATTTAAGATAAGGCAAACTAAGAGCCAAATTCACCTTATTAGGGTGGTTTTTTTTTAATCATTATATTAGTTTTTGTTAACTTAAATTAACTTTTCTACTTGTTAAGACAATTTTATGTTATAAACTATGCTTTGAATTAAAAAAAAGATGAAATAAATTAATAAAATGTTGTCATATAAAAAAGAATAATTGTATGTTAATATTTTACTGTTGACTTTATTATCCCAATCTGAGGCTATTGATTGTTATGTTTTAGCAATGTCTGACAGTGAAGCGAGCAATTATTCCGGGAATGAAAGTGAAGCTGAAGAACAAGAAAGTGAAGTAAGTTAGTTTACATTCTGTCTAATATTTAATACTTTGTTAAAAACCTGTCTTTAAAGCTTTTATTAAAATTGCTTATAATGATATTAAGTGAACCTTATAAACAAAAATTAGTACAGTGGAAAGTCGTGTATCTGGAATCGGTGGGACTTTTGGAAGTCCAGATATTAGATTTTTTTCCGTATAATAGACCCCAAAGGTAAACAAAGCTTAAAACGATTTGAATCTAAGAAGCAAAAAATAAATAAACTTTTCTTTTCTGGGCAATAATGTTTTAGTATTAGAATGATATCTAATCAATCAAAAACAAAATATTAGAAAATAATAATTATTGCTTAAAATATAGAAAACGAAAAAAAAATTTGACAGTTATCAAAACATTTATTGCTCTCTCCACCATTTTGAACTAAAAGGAATCAAGCAAGAAGGGGAAATTCCGGTCATTCATTAAGGTGAGAAGGTGGAGAAGAAAATTCATTTCCTCCTTCAAGTTGAGGGCGGGGCAGTGACAAATTCTTATCTTCTCTCCCATCATTGGCCATCAATAAAGCATAAAGGCTCAGCATGCTGATTGGGTTCTCTTTATTTTTTCTTGTGTGACTGAAAGTGACTCCCCCTCCACTTTAACATTTGATATGTTTACCCTTTTTCAGAGTATTTCTTCTTCCCTTGGCACTCTAATAAAATAGTTCCAGGAAATGCCTTTTTTACTAGGAAAGAAGGGGGGGGGGACTCAGGTGTGCTCTTTTGAAAACAAATCTCCCCCCTTTCCTGCATTCCTGAGGAGGAGCATCACTCCACGGTCTTGGGAGGTCTTCTTTTCCCCTTTCTGTTGATTTATGGTTTCAATGCATGAATCACTAGAAGCTGGATAAAGGGAAAAACGCTTGTCCAAAGACTTTTTTTTTAAGAGAGGAGAAGAGAATAGATGTTTATTTTGATTAGGGATGTAACGAATATTCGGCCACTATTCGGTATTCGGTCCTTTTGCCACTATTCGGTATTCGGTCCTTTTGCCGAATATTCGGCCTAGCCGAATACTGAAGTAATTCGGCCGAATAATTAAGTTATTCAAATTAAGTAAATTTTTTAAATGATTTTAAAAAATTGACATATAAGTTTTTAGTTTTCTGGGTTTTAATAATTCTTCTGGCAAAAAAAGGGGAAAAAAATTAAAAAAATACATTTAACAGTAGTAATGAGTTGTTTTAAATAAAATATATAAATTACAAGTATAATTAGTTAAAATATGCTCTTATTAATCATTTAGATTTTTGAAAGCTTTATTGTTGTCATCAAGGTATTTAAAATATTACAAAAAATACATCAAGTTGTTAATTTTTTTTTTAAATATAGAAAGTTTAAAAAAGCAAATTTGTTAATATTTATTTAATTTTTAATTTAAAATTTGGAAATTATTTAATTACAAATTTAAAATTTCAAAAGTGAAACTTTTTAAAAAGTTCTTATTTTTCTGGGTTTTAATAATTTTTCTAACAAAAAAAGTTAAGAATACATTTAACAGTAGTAATGAGTTCTTATTTTAAATAAAATAGCATATAAATTACAAGCATAACTAAAATATGCTATTATTAATTATTTAGATTTATAAAAGCCATATTGCCTTGTTATTGGCATCAAGATATTTAAATTAATAAAAAAAATAAATCAAGTTGTTAAAAAAATTTTAAATATACAAAGACTAAAAAAGTAATTTTGTTAATATTTATTTCATTTTTAATTTAAAATTTGAAAATTACTTTAATTACAAAATTACAATCGAAAGAGAAATTTTTAAAAAGCAAGTATTCAGCCTAAAATTTGGCCGAGTATTCGCTATTTGGACCCATCACTATTCGTTACATCACTAATTTTGATTGTTAAAAAGTGTCCGGGAAAGGGACGTTACACTGTCACCCTTTCGCGACGGGAAGCACGCTAACCGCTGAGGCCGACAGTCTTTCTCACGTGTGTCTCTCCAGGGCCGGAGGGTTTTTTGCTGTTAAGCCTAATTCCATGAAATTACCGAAATATCAACCTGTTGTTAAATATTGTTTTGTAGAGTATTTAAATGACATATGCTTTATATATATTTCTATAGATACTTTATTTACCTAAGTTATTTCTTGCTCAAATATATATTTTACACATTTTATTTTCATTGTGTACTTATCATTTAATAACATTTAACATTACACATCTGAAAACTAAATATATGACTTAAAGTTCTTTTTTCGTTTGAAAAATTTTAAAACAGGGATCTAGAAGATCTAACTATCCACTAAAAACTAAACCGAAAATCGAAAGTAGCGAGACAAAAAAACCTCCCCTGTTTACTGTAAACAAATACCACGTGCAAATTTAAAGAGCCGTCATAAAACATTCCTTCCCCCTAAAAACCGAGTGAATGTACTCTCATCTTGAGTAGAAGGTCAAATCTACATGTCTCTGAAACCATATGGACATACAATGCCATCTTACGGAAGAAATGTTATTTTTTAAAACGTTCCAAAACGCTGGCACAAATGAGTGACAGCCGGGGGTGAACGAGAAAACGCTCTGGCACGCGGGTGTGTCGGCCGGGAAGTGAGCGCGTTTCTTGCTGGCGCGAAAGAGGGTTAATTAAAAAAAAAAACTCATGACTGAATAATTTAATTGAAGTAGTATAAGAAAAAAAAAAAAAACTAGCACATAAGGTCTAAACATCTGCTGTGCTACTGAAATTTTCAGTAGAAATATGTATCCACTCTGTGCTGTTGTGCCTAAATGTGATTGTGATAAAAATTTCTCCTTTTATTATATGATTGTTAATTACGTTATTTATTATTTTTTTGAACTCTTTTATTTTGAACTTAGTTAAGAGCGCATCTTTGAGAAATTGGTCTTAATTTAAAATGTGTATTCCCATCCTTTGAATGATATTTATTTATTATTTGAATGATATAGTTAAAGGAGCAAGGCTATGTACATTTTATGTAGCCTTGCTCATTGTTTCAAAATATGATTCGCTAGCTATGTACTAGCTCTTAAACATGCATTTTTATTATCGTATATGCTTATTTTGAATTATGTCCGAAATAAAAAGTCTAAGAAAATTTTATATCATAAGGTTACGTAATAATTCATCATGGTCATTCGCACTACAGCTTGGGGTAGACCTTGACCTTCTCTAGAACATTTTGCCATGTTTCCAGTTCAATACCCCGATTGTTCTAAAATCTGCATCTTTCTACATTTACTTTATTGGATGGATTTTATATACTTTATTGGATCTATATTTACTTAATTGGATGTACTAAATAATTGTTACGAATATATATTAGTTAACTATTTTGAATTCCTGTAAGTAGTGCTCTGAATTTTAAATTATGATATTAATCTTTTCTACAGGGTGAACAAGATGATGCTAAAAGCGCACAAGGCTCAGATGCTGAAAGTGATGCTGGCAGTCAAGTGAATGAAGACGAGGCTGAAGAAGTTACTGAAGCTGAGGCTGCTGCAGAAGAAGAAGAGCAAGAGGAGGAACCGGAAGGTGAAGATTTAGATGAAGAAGATGAAGAGGTAAATGATATAGAATGTAACTAGTAAAGAGTATCTGATTTTAGTAGTGTAATTAAAAAGTTGTTTGAATTCTCAGAAACTTTTCAACCAATTTTGCTCAAATTTACATTTTGCCATTTGAAATTACATTCGTTAAATGATAAAAATTATAGATCTTGCGAGTAGATAAACAAATTTCATGCAAAAATTAGTAAGTAAGCCAATAGTTTCAGTCTACGTAATTTAGAAACTGACGGTCTGTGTGGCTGTAAATATTTTTTTTTTAAATTTCGGGACTAATTTTTCATTATAAATCTTAATTATAGGTTGTGTCAAGATGAAATCAATGTTTTCAAATGAAATTGGTTGAATGACTAATGATGACAGTTGTCACAAGTTTATCCCTAATAAATGCCTTTGAGTTTTCTGTGATACTTGTTTTATCCTGCCTTTAGTGTATTGTTATTTTAAATGATCTAATCAGCATTTATGGATGTGCACTTATGAAAGAGAAGTTTATATTTTGTAATTATGTTCCCTTGAATTTGACGTTATAAGGATAGCTGATTTGAAATTCTTTTGTAAAATTATTAATACAGTTTTATTATTTTCATCTTAAGAGATATATCTTTCATGCACAGTCTGGTTTATAACGATTCTTGGTTTAACAAGAGCCTGGACTTGATGAAAAAATCGGAAAAGACTGCGCTTGTCATAAGAAGTAAATATTACAGTTCATTCGCATTCGTTATAAGTGAGTTCTACTATATATATTAAAAAGGAGAGATTTTTAATGAGGCTTGTTTTTTTTTTCTTTTCTTTTGAGGGTGGTAGCAATCAGAAATTTAGAAGTCTTGGTTCCTAGGTCTTTTGCTCTCTAAAGTCGTGTGGCAAGATTGTACATAAATTATTATTTTAATGAATTTTAAATTGGCTTAAAAAAAATAATTTTATCTGAAATGTATTGGTATGCTTGATTAATCTAATTGAGATATTTAGTTGATTTGTACTGAATATAGGGACTTACATGAACTTAATTGTAAAAGTATTCACAGTTAAATACTTTTTTTTTCTTCTTATATATATACAGATTTTCATTTAAGTTAGGCATAGCAAGTAATAATTAAATTTTTGTTAAATTTGAATGATGTGGGATTTTACCTGAGTCCGAAGAAGTTTCATTATATTTAAGAATGTTTCTGATCTTTTAGGTTCATTAATAAAACAATTAATTCTGTTTTCAACAAATCTCTAGCTTAAAGAAAAGTGTACAATTCATTGATAATTTCTCTAGGATGAAGAGGACGAGGATGATGAAGATGATGATGACAGAGATCGTAAGAAGCGCAAGAAAAAGAAATCACGTTATGGAGATTTCATTTTAGATGAAGCAGAAGTAGATGATGAAGTTGAAGAAGATGAAGAGTGGGAGGAGGGAGCTGAAGACATTATTGACCGTACTCGACCAACAGAAGAAGGTACATCTCGGGACATTGATAGTCATCGACGATTACAGATGATGTGGACGTAAGTATTATCTGATATAAAACTTCAAAGGGATTTAGAAATTATCCATAATTTTTTTTTGTTGCTGTTAATGCTATCTATAAAATAAATAATATCTATAAATCTGTAAAGTGCTTAGAAAATTGCTTACAAATTATTAGGTATTGTTCTCTTTATGATCCACTATACTCATCATGAAATCATAGATTTGAAATTCGGGTTATGAAGTCAAAGTTTGTCAATTATGCTGTGCACTGTTTAGTACAATCTATTACTGTAACCCAGTGTTGCCAGGTGCCGATAACCGTTCACCCTCCAGATAGCGTTGTAAAATCCCCTAAAATTTTTTTAAAAAACCCCAAAATTTTTAACTTAATGTATAAGTATTAAAAAATAGTACAAAAGTTATATAATGTATAGAAAACGTTGCTATTTTACATTTCAATCGTTACATTATCTTTAATTTCTACTAAAATATTTAAGATATTTTTTTCAATACTTTTTGACTCGTGCATTTTTTCATAAATATTTTATTATCAACGATATAGTCTTTTTAATTCCAACATTATGCTTAAATTTCTGATAAAATATCCGACATATTTTCGTCAATACTTTCTGATTTGTGTTTTCGCTGTTCAACATTTTTAACAAAGAAGAAGTGGGTACAAAGTTTTGACAACCATTAGAAATGTCATACCGAACGCGCAAAATAGCATCAGCTGTAGTTATAGACATTTTATTTCTTAATTTGTCTTTAATAATATTTAATATGGAGAAACATCTCCCCACAGTTGCATTTGAAAACGGAATACTTAATAAAGCTAAAACAGGAGTCGAGTTAAGTAAACTTAAGTCGAGAATCGAGCTAAGTAATAACTTACTACATTCCACAAAGGGGTTGAGTTCTAAAATTAAATTTTAATCTTTTTATTTTGGTTTAACATGTTGATTTTCATATTACCATCTCACACATTCAGTTATAAAATTTGATATTAGAACGTAACCAAAATGAAACTAGTAAAATTCACAAATAACCCTGAAACAAACCCCTAAAAACAAATTCCCCTAAAATATCCACTGAAGATTAAAAATCCCCCTAAATTTTGGGGAAAACTGCTGCAACCCTTCCTTTATTATAGCAGTAGGTACATGATGTACTGTTTGTTACTTTATATACACAGCATTATTTTAACGCCTTTAGAATGTCTGAACTGAACTGTTTGTTCCAATACAGCGATTAAAAGTTTTAAAAAAAATATTTACTATGAAATATTGTTTATATTTCATTATTAAGAATTAGAAGTGTACATTGACCGACAAAGTATAACTAACAAAGGAGTCGCACTTGTATGATATATGGACATCCTATGCTGACATCAGAGTTATTAAAGAAGGTTTTGAGGCTTTCTTCTCTATGGGGTGTTGGCTTAATACTTGACCATGGTTAGGTGGTGTACTCCTTTAAATTTGTTTAATCTGTTTAATAATGTTATTTTCTTAATTATTTGTTATTTTTATTAAAAAATAATTTAAAAACTCCATTTTATTTTACATAAATAAGTGTTTTTATTTTAATCGTATTTGTTTTTATTTTAAAATTGTTTAAGAACTTTCTTTTGGTAAATAGCAGAAGTTTATAATAATAATTTGAATTGAAATACAATTGGAAACAAAGCAATAATTTCAAGCTATATTATTGCATTAGGAATTGTTTTTTATTTTATTTGAACACATAAAACATCAAAGTGATGCTTCAAGTTTGTTTGGATTGAAATAGAAAAATATTATTATTAACTACTAAATAGCAGTAAAAAAAAATTTTTTGAAGTTAATTCCACAGTTCTTTTTCTCTCTTTTTTTTTTTTTTTTGAAACGATGAAAATAATTGTGAGAAAGATTTAAACTTCTTCTTTAACTGCAACTGTTGGTAATATATTTAAAAAATGTAAATACTAATTTGTCATATTTAAATACTTTGTAAGTTTTTTTCAAAAAAAAACTTATTGATTTAAATGAATGAATCTTTTACATGAGTTGGTGCTCTAGTCGATTTTACCTGATTAGAGGACTTCATATTACAATGTGCATTTATTCTTTAACTTTTCTTAAAAATAATTATATAATTTTTTTTTAGTGTTATATAGCTCTGCTGTAATGGAAATCCTCTTTTTTTTTTTCAATGCTTCAATCAGAATCCTGGTAAATCATTGTTTACAGTTTTGAAATCTTTCTTCTAGATCCCAAAAGGAAGATGAAATTGAAGAATATTATAAGAAAAAATATGCCGAATCCTCCGCTGCTGAGAAGGGTTATGGAGATGGTGGGGATCATGAACTACCAGATGAAATTGCCCAGCAGACATTGTTGCCTAGTGTTAAGTATGTATATGTATAAAACTAATTTTTTATTAAGAAATTAAGTTCAAGTTATATGATAAACTCAAGTTTCTTGAGTTTTATGTTGTTTATATGTTATCTTAAATAATTAAATTTCTACAGGGACCCAAATTTGTGGATGGTAAAATGCCGTCTTGGGGAAGAAAAGCAGACTGTTTTACTACTAATGAGAAAGTTTATTGCCTATCAATACACTGAGGAGGTAGTATTAAAGTGTTTTTTTTTTTTTTTCTTTAAGAAAATATTTTATAGACTACATGTCTGCATTTGTTTTTGTTCCATCTGTCTTCAAATTTTATTCTCATTATCATTGTATACACTAAGTACTCTTTATCCTAGTTTCGCTAAATCTCAATATGTTTTTTTTACTCCACCCAGAAACATTTTGAAATTTAAGAAATTTTTTAAAAATGTTTTAAGAATATTTTTTTTTTTTAATTTTTACTGAAATTTGAAATTGCAACTAAACTATAACAAAAAAGTCCTAGTAGTATTCAAAAATTTTAAACACTCACAAATTTTTTTTAATCATTTTATTTTTAAAACTTTGAAGATAATATTCATACTTAATATAGTGCGAAAAGCTTTCTGTAGTTTAATTTTATTAAAAAAGGAAACATTTGAGAGCTTTATGTATATTTGTAAACTGTAATGGTTTATAAAAAAAATTAGGCTTTTTCATTAAAAAGAAAAATCACCTGCAAAACTTTTCAAAAAATCTTTTTTTTTTCTTTTCTTTTTTTGCTGTTGTGTTATAACTTTTAAATTTTGAGTTGGCATTTTCTTTTAACTTCAGTTAATTTATATAGGAATGATAAAATTACATTAATAGACTTAACAGCTTTTTGAAGTTCCTGAAAGTCTTAACTATTTTGAACCAGTTGCTCTCTTTTCAAAAAAGTTATACACTATACATGTGTTGCTTTGTTGAATACCATTTTTAACTTAATCACATGACTCATGTTAATGCTTTCAATTTTAGCCCTTACAAATTAAAAGTGTTGTAGCCCCTGAAGGAGTAAAAGGTTACATCTATATTGAAGCTTACAAACAAACTCACGTTAAGCAGGCCATCAACGGTGTTGGTAGTTTGCGTATGGGTCAGTACCAGCAGATGGTAAGTACAAGTAGATTTACCAATTTAAATCTATCATAAAGTTTGTTTATATCAATTTAATTTTTAAGTGCAATGGACAATAATTAAACTTTCAGTTAAATAAAGGGAAAATAATGAATTATTCAAAGTTAAAACTTACAGAAAATAAAAATGCATTGATTAAAAAATAAAAATTGATCACACAGAGTTGTATTTCACTAAGATATTAAAAAAAAAAGAAGAAGAAGACAGTAATAAACTTTTATTTAAATTACTTAATTTTATTGACATTCTACTTCAACAAGTTAGAAAATATAATAAGTTCGAAGTTCACAATTTTATGCTGTATATATAAAGTAACTTTGAACAATAAAATAATCAACTAAATGTTCAAGTTATTCCAGAGAGTATATTTGGTGAAAAACACCATGGTTTTCTTGTCTGCAATAAGATATTTCTAGACAGGACGTGATTTCATTTCTCAAAATATCCTCTCCTGCATGATTTAATTAGCATATTTAAAGTTAGATCTTGAGTAATTCAGATTGCGTCTTAGTTCTTAAATTTTTATCTCTAGATCAAAACAAGTTTAAATGTATTAGTATTTATTTGCATACTGTTAACAAAATGTTACTTACAGAAATTTGGCAAATAATAAAAAAGCATAAGAAGATGGAAAATGTTTTAAATATCATAGGAAAAAGATAAAATCACATTTTTTTTTAAAAAAAATATTTCTTATTCATTTATGAAACTAACTTTAAGGGGAAAAGATATAAATTATGTTATGTAATACAGTCAAATCTTGATATCACGATCTTTGATAACATAAATTCTTTGGTATCATGGGAGGGAAAACTGATTTCCTTACATATTTGCTCTGTTGCTTATAGACCCTTTGCAGGCCTTGGCTGCCTCAACAGCACGCCTTCTCCAGCTCCCTCTGTCCATGGCAACTCCTCCAGTTCTTAAGTTTCAGGACTTTGAGGTCGTTTTCAGTGTCTTTGAGCCATCGAGTAGGTGGTCTACCTCTAGAGCAGGACCCCTGAGGGTTCTTGAAGGTGGCAATTTTTACAGGGCTATCTTCAGAGCCTCTCCATATATGTCCAAGCCATCTTAGTCGATTGCTTCGGATTATCTGCATAATTTGAGGATGTTTATAGAGCCCATAAAGTTCAAAGTTGTACCGTGTTCGCCAACATCCCCCCTCTGGTATGGCACCAAAGATAGTTCTAAGTATCTTTCTTTCAAATGTTTCTATCGGGCGTTGTACGTCAAGGTTTAAAGTCCAGGTTTCGTTTTCGTATAGCAAGACAGGCAGAATGAGTGTCTTATATAATTTTAGTTTTGTTTTTTGGCTAATAAAATTCGATCTTAGTTGACTTTTTAGTCCAAAAAAACATCTGTTGGCCATATTGATTCTATTGTCAATTTCAGGTTTCAGTTTGTTTTGGTCATTGATAATTGTACCAAGATACTTAAATTCTTTAACCTTTTCAAAGGAATGTCCGTTTATCTGCAAAGGTTCACTATAGTTTACAGTTGAGCTTGAAAACTCCATGAATTTGGTCTTGTCTTCGTTAATGGAAAGGCCCATATTTATAGCAGTTTGGTCAAATACGTTTCTCAATTATCCTCGATTTCATGCAGAAGTTAAAATTAATCATTTCTTGAAACAATAACAAAAAGGAGATTCCCCTGTTTAAAAGTAAAGTTCGCAAATTATCCTTTCCTGAAGAAGTGGACATACAAGACGTTTGCGCCGATAAGAATATCTGCTCATAAAATGAAAAAGGACATGCTAATTGTATGAATAACAATGAAACTAATATTTAGGAAGAAATAGTTACTTTAGCCAAACCTAAATTGAATTGAAAATACAAAGAGCTTATCAACTCTAATTTAGAGAATCTTTTAGTGTGACATTGAACAGAGTTTGAAAGAAATATTTTTTAAATGCTAACACGTTATACAATTTTGAAAATGTCGATCAAATTTAATTTAACTGAATTGTAAAGCAAGTAATTGATATTAGATTACAATATAAAATTTTCAATGTCAAGGAATTTTAACATCTTCCTTCGATTTCAGAGTGTTGAGGTTTGACTGTTTAATGTTTTTTTTTTTTTTCGCATATCATTCATTTACATTTATATGGTTTGTATTGGTTTAATGTACATAATTTATGCACATTGTTTTAGATGGTTCCCATCAAAGAAATGACCGATGTCCTTCGAGTCACAAAGGAGCAAACCCAACTGAAACCAAAACAATGGGTCAGATTGAAGAGAGGGTTATACAAAGATGATTTAGCACAAGTACGATGTCAATATTTTTTTGAATATTTAATTTATATTGAAAGTTAACATACACATTTAAGTATAAATCTTCTGAAATCAGTAATTTATTTGAATTTTCTTTCTAGGTGGATTTTGTCAATGTTGCTCAAAATTTCGTACATTTGAAACTCATCCCAAGAATAGATTACACAAAAAAGAGGGGTGCTTTGCGGACTTCAGTAATTAATTACATCATTATTTTATGAAACTGTATTATTATAATGTTACACACTTTTCAATTTTATGGTAGCATAACATATTGAGTTTATGTTTAGAGTTATAATTTAACAGAAATGAATTTAAGAATAATTATTAAAATATTTAAATTTTTGTACAAAATAAATTTTTAATTATGATCATTTATAATTATGATTTTTAAAGCTTATGTTGTTTTTTTTAATCTTAAAAATATATTTTTTCTTTTTGCTCTAAACATATTGAAAATTATTTTAAGTGCATATTTTTTTAAAAAAAATTTCACTTTTTTATTTATGCTTTTCTGATATATTTTCATAAGAATAATATAAATAGTTAAATAACAAAATTGAATTTTCAACTTATTTTAATTTTTTTTATGTAAAGAAAAAAAAGTTTATACTTTTTTTTTCTCTCTCCTCAAAAATGCTTTTATTTTAGGAACCAGAAAAGCGAAAGAAAGGCCGAAAACCCCCTCCCAAACTATTTGATGTTGATGCCATCAGGTATTGTTTCACTTATATAAATATTTTCTAAATTACCTTTCAGATTTTATTTTACTAGAAATTTACCTCCATATATTTATTTTATTTAGAGCACTGGGTGGTGAAGTATCTACTGATGGTGACTATCTTATATTTGAGGGAAACAGATTTAGCCGGAAAGGGTTTCTTTTCAAGAGTTTCGCCAAATCAGCTTTGGTAATTTATCCATATAATTTTTAAGCATATAAGATCATCAGTGTAGGTTAAATTACAAATATTAATAAAACAAAAATACTGCAGATATCCTGTATACTCTAGATATCTCAAAGAACTGAATATGTTCTAAAAAGTAGAAAAATATATTTAAAATCGGTAGTTGATAAATCTAAATACAACAATGATAATTTTATTTTTAAAAGTATGACAAAAACAATTATCAGGGTTGCCACAGGCGACTAAACAACTATTTGCAATTATTTTTGGCATGAGGCAACTATAGCAACTTTTTTTGCCTGAAAAGGCTTTAAAAGCAACTATTTTCAGGAAAAAGATACAGGGATGAGATTTTTCCGCTCTTTTTCACTTTTGTCTCTCGAATTTCAGCCTTTTTATCAAAAATTTCGCTTTTTTTATAATAAATATTCCGCTTTTTCAGAAAATTCAGCCACTAAAATATAATAATTATTTTTATTTCTGATTTTCAAAGGTAAACAGAAAATTCAAACTACAAAGCTACCAACCCTTTCCGCATTTTTATTTATTTTAGCTATTTTCTCCGCTTTTATGCACAAAAGATAAGATTTTCCGCATTTTTACCCGCCAGCCAGATAGCTCGTATTTTCGTAATTCAAACGACGCTGCTTCGGACAAGTCTTTTAGAAGTCGCAAGCCTGGAATTTGCTAATATCTCGATTCTTAATCATGCGATTTTAATATCAAGCATAGCTTTTCGTATTTACGTGATTTAAAAGTTGCGTGTTGCGATTCTTATTTACGAGATTTAAAATCCGATATCGTGATTTGTATTTACGCCTTTTTAAAAACCTATGTAGTGATTCGTATTCACAAGAGTTTAAAATCCTATGTCGTGATTCGCTCATGCGGTTATAATATCAAACATCGATTTTCGTCTTATATGTGCTTTAAAAATAAGGCATTGGGATTTGCATTCAAAATTATGCCTCATTATTCTTATTTATGCAATTTAAAATTTATGCATCATGATTCGTATTTACACGATCTGAAAATTATGAATCGTGATTTGTATTTACGCTATTTAAAAATTTTATATTGCAGTTCGTATTTTTTAATTTTCAAAATCGTATATCTAGTTTCATACTCACGTGATTTCAAAATCCATAATCTTGATTCATATTCACGCTATTTTAGACTCCAGGATTGCAATTTGCATTTGCGCAATTTTAAGATCAACTATTGAGATTCTTGTAAGAAGTAAATTTTTTCTTGATTTAGTTACTCTAAACGTGACTGTTTTTTATTGACGTTTATTAGTATATGTAGGTGTTACAACATCAGCGAAACTGGAATAGAATATATTCAAAACTTTTATTTTGGGCTTGCAAAGAAGAAAAAGTAGGATTTGTCACACGATGTTTGAAGATGGGCTAATGACTAAATATAGCAAACATAAAAGATATAGCACTTAAAAAGTGATTCATTTTTTTTTTTTTTTTTTTGGAAAAAGAGTTAATTAACTCAGCATCAAAATGCAAAATTTAAAAAATAATGTTGCTGTTATTTATGCTATGAAATGCAAAGTTCTTATCAAATGAAAAATAATTATCCAAACAGTTGCTGATTATCATGTAATTTTTCAAACTAAAATAGCAATTTTTGTATTTAAGGAGTTACTATATATTTCTACTTCACAGTTATTGATATGTTTCACAGGGCTCCAGTTAGATCAGATTATAATATAAACATAGTGATTTTCCAATTGTAAAAGTTGATTTTCTTTTCAAAATAATTTAAAAAGTCATGTTACTGATATATTTGCTTTAAATCATGTTACAGTATTTATTAACAGAAATGGAATGTTAATGTATGTACTCAGAAGTTTTAATTTGCTAAACCAGACAGTTTCTCAAGTAATAATTGTCTCTTATGTGAACTGAAGAAAAATAGAATTTCTAGCTTTTTTTTTTTCAATTGGTAATTTTTCTTTTTACTAAATGTATCGATGTAATCATTTATATAATAATAAATTAGTACACAATTTTATGTCAACAAATTGTTATTTATTATCTTAAACTGTCTGGAATTTATTGTTAACCGATTGCGCGTACGTAAAATTTACTTTCTTGGAAATTCAGCTTTTTTGCCTTTTGGCCAATCTCATCCCTGAATCTGCAGTCCGCGATAGTTTCTGAACACATTGAGATTTTTTTTTCTTAAAAAAAAAAAAAGTTTAAAATTTTGAATTGCAAATTTGAGTCTTCACTTTTTAATTCGTTCAATCTGCACAGATTCCATTGTAAGTGTATTTCGTTTCTCAATTGTCTTTTCAATGGTTATATTTCGACGGCTACGTAATTCTGCATGCTTTTTTTTAAAAAAAAACAATTTTTAAAGCGATATTACGATGCCTGAATTTCGAATTTGACTGATCATTTTTCACAATATATATATATATATATATATATATATATATATATATATATTATTAAGTCATTAACAAAATTTTAGTCACATTTTTGATGAATTTTTGTTCTTATTTAGGTTGCCTAAATAAGAACAAAAATTCATAGTTTTCGGCTACTATTTTCATGCTTTAGACTACTAAAAGCAACTATTTTGTTCCTTTTTTTTTGTGGCAACCCTGAATTATGCATTAAATAGAAAAATCGGTTTACAACAAACTTATTGTGATTTTCCGAAAAAAATTCATTTTTTATTTCGAGAAAAATTTGACATAACTAGGTTTTGAGACAAACTTCTTCGACATAGGAATTTGAATTAACATTAGTTGAATATATAATATCTAGGTGGAAAATTTATTTTTTTACAAAAGTTTTTAAAGATATATTTTCATTAATTATTTTTTGCTTTTAGATTATTGATGGTGTGAAACCTACTTTATCTGAATTGGAAAAGTTTGCAGAGAAGAATGATGCTAAGGGCATGGAAATAGAGTGTATCCTTTTTACTAGTTTAAATTTTTACTCTGATAATTTAGACTTATGTGCAAATGTCAATTCTGTAGCAAATGTCAATTCTGTAGCAAATGTCAATTCTGTAGCAAATGTCCATTCTTTGTACTATTTTTCAATTCAATATCTGTCTTTATTTACAAAAAATTAAAATGTATCTAAGTGCAGTTTTCAGTGATTATGCTAGACTTTGTAAAGTATGTGACCCTGGGATCCCAGACTTCCATATATCTGGGTCCTTTCTAACTAATGATGTTTTTTTTTCCTTTTTAAAATAATATAATATAAATCTCTACTTTTAAGGTATACATGAAAAGTAAATGTTTTGCTGATCAGGGAAAAATAATTAGGATCAATCAAACACCTGCATGAAGCAATCATATACTTTGATACTAATGTTTGAGTATTTTCATTTCTTCTTTTTACTATAAACACTAAATTATTTGTATTTTTTTTAAAAGTTTGCAATTTCGCTAACATATATATGGTGTTGCAGTTTTTAAAATTTTTTTTTATCGGTATTGGCATTTTTTGGCGCAGGGGATCTTATAACCTGTTTTTTTTCTTCTATACATCTGAAATGTTAGCACTTTTTAAAATTTTTTTTTAATTATAAATGTTAGAAAAATAAACTTTGTTGCCACTTTTGTCTGTCAGTATCATCATTTATATACTTTTGTTTTCTATTCAACTACTTAAATGAATTTGAGATGAGTTAAAAACAATTAGTGAATTCAGGTAAATTGCTGACTTAACCTAATATAGGATTGCAAAACCTTTTCCAAACACAGGCTGTAGAGGGATATTTATACTTTGAATTCAGTTTTGATTTCAATTGATAATAATTAAGTAATTCCATAGTGTAATAAGGCATTTGCCTTTACTTTAAAAGGCATTGTATATAACATTAAAACTTACAATTTAAATAAATTATCATTAAATAAATTTTTGAGCTGCATTTATTTAGATTATTTTGGTTTTATATTTTGATTTATTGAAAATTAATTTAATTTCTTTAATTTGCACTTTTAATGTTACTATCTCTCTATTTTTAAATTTGTTTCAAAAATAGTTATTAATTTCTCATGTTACTTGTGTGTAGTTTTTTCCAATTTTTAGTTTGAAACAAACTACATTTTAACCATTCAAAAACTTTTGCCCCTAGGCCACTTGCTGTAAAACCCTATCCTAACATACTAAATTTTAAGCTAAAAAAATATGAAGTTTAGTTAGTTTAAACCCATAAACAGTTTATTTTAAAGGGAAATAAATTTAGTAATGTCATCAGGGGTCTGTCCAGGCCAAATTTACCACCCTTTAGTGGTACCCTCACAAATTCAACAATATTTTTTCTTAAAATTTTCTTTTTGTATTCCGTAAGAAACGATAAATCCATGTTTATAGTCTTGATTTTTTAATATAATTTGGAATTTTCGCAAATTATGTTTAAATTTTCACAAAATAGGTACTTCTCAAAAAAACCTAGACAGACCCCTGGTCATTAAAATTTTAAAATTATATAATAAATATATATTTTTTTTGTTGCATTAATTATAAATTCATTAGTCAATTATGTAATTTCTTTAAAAAAAATTTACACATCGTTAAAATTATTTTTGTTGGACCTTAATAAAGATATAGTGAGTGAAACAGGACAAGACGATGGAAGCCATAGTTTTTCTCCTGGTGATAATGTTGAAGTCTGTGAGGGAGAATTGATACATTTACAGGGTAGAGTCATTACTGTGGATGGTAACAAAGTCACTATGCTGCCTACTCACGAGGATTTAAAGGTAATTATAATTATTTTTTTTTAATGAATTGTCTTCATTTTGATTTTTTTTAACATTTTATTCTATTTTATAGATGACTGTGTGTAAATTATTATGTTAAAATTATTTCAATTAATTAATGTTAATTATTGACTAGGATCCACTTGAATTTCCTGCACATGAGTTGAGAAAATATTTCAAAATGGGTGACCATGTCAAAGTAATTGCTGGAACATATGAGGGAGATACTGGACTGATTGTAAGAGTGGAAGAAAAGATTGTTCTGTTATTTTCGGATCTGACGATGCACGAGGTTAGTCTATTGAAGTTGTGAAAAATTTTCTTAAATGGTTTTCGACAACATGTATTTTATTTAGTTGTTTTTTATGAGGTAGTTAATTTGAAAATTGTTTTAAGAGAATCTAAGAAGTTTTTGTTTTTCTTTTAAAGCATTCTAAAAGCTCTAGTTTTATCAACAGGGCCTTAATTTTCATTTTGATCCTGCTCAGATTACTGTTCTTAGAGTGAATTTTATTGATACTTTTGCATTTTGGTTAATTTTTTGTTTATTTTGGCGAAGATTCAGAGTATAGAGAAAGCAATGTTCCTAACTTTTTTCCTACCCTAGTTTAAACCTTAATTTTTTATAATTTATTTTTGTTCTATTTTATTGCTTTAATTTTTTTTTTATTTGATTAAATTTTCTTCATATTTTTCTTTTTTTCATATGAAATAATCTTTCTAAAAAAAACCCAACTTAAACATTACAAATTTAAAAAATAAGAAACAAAATCCTGCTAAATTGTTAAAGTAAATTTAGTCTGATTATTTTTTTAAGGTATTATATTAAAAAAATAACGTTTTAATTTAAATACTTTATAGTATTAACACTTTTCTTGTACCCATTCTACATTTAATGAGAAAAAAAAAAATATGCTGACCTGGAAATTGTAAGATTTTTACCTGGAAAAATCACTGAAATTTGAAGCTTGATTTGAGTGGCCACACAGAAGAATAAGAACATAATTTTTTTCATTGAGAAAAAGAATTATTAAGTAGGAAATCCATTTTATTGTTAGAAGTATATAACTGTAAAATATGGTTTTTATGTTTGTGTTAGTTTATAAAATGTATTAATGTTGTATTATCAGCTCAAAGTCAGGCCTCAAGATCTACAGCTCTGCACAGACATGGCCACTGGTGTAGATTCTCTTGGACAATTCCAATGGGGAGATCTTGTTTTATTAGAGTAAGTTCAATATTACTATTGCTCTAGAAGCTTTGAATCTATTATGGATTTTGAGTGTAGTTGTGGTTACCGATAAAAAAGAAGTTACATTATAATTTTATTAAATACAAAGGGCCAGACCCTCAAAAATTATATATTAATAAATAGCATAATTAATAAAAAAAAATATATGTTATATAAAATTAAATGTCGCTGATTGGAAGAGAGAGAGAGATGTAACCTTGGATTGGTTTTATGTTCTTGACAGGATTAAACCGTTGTTCATTAATGTGATACGAAAGCGGTTATTTTAAGCTAAAAAAATATAAGGTTAACTTTTTGCCACAACATTCGTTAAATATATTTTGCAAATCTGAAATATTTTTCAGTTTATTAATATTAACTCAATCTAGTTTTACCACCATATTTTTCATCTTGCTTAGCTTACTCCAGAATTATAAAATATTTTAATACACATTTTTTTTTCTTGACAGAAAAAGTGAATTTTGCTTCAGAGATGTGAAGAACAATTACATTTTAAATTATAGAGACCAACTTAAAAAAATAATGTAAAAAGTTAAAATAAATTTATTTTGCTCTTCCCATCATTTATCAGAATTATGAAATTTCAAACTTCCAACATTTCCATTTTGCTATTTGGATTCAGATCCTTGCTTTGATATTCAGGTTATTTTTTCTAACTGTTCATCTGACAATTTCTTTTGTAATTGTTATCTTGTTTAGGATTAAAAACTCTATCATATTCAGTTGTTTAAAGGGTATTGCTCCTGTGGAGTTTGAATTTAAGGGGAAATGGAGAAAAAGTTTCAATGAATTTTTAGAATGCACCATGTTTTTCTTTTCTTTCTTTTTTTCTTTTTAAAATTTTTTTATATAAAATGCAAAACTCGAAAACTCACTTGCCTAATTTTCAGGATTATTTCCAATTTTCAATGCTAAAATATGTTTGTTGAGGCGTTAAAAATATACCTATACAGGAATGAATGTTTCTTATTAAATCTGTGTTGTTGTTTTTTATTAAGTGGGGTATTTTCATATCTTTAAAAGGCAACAATACTTTCAGCACATTTATGTTTTGTCCCAAGTTTTGCCAACTTAACTAGAAATATAAACAGGATTATGGTGCATATAATATAAACATATTAAGATAATTATATTTCGAACACTCACATGCATCTGTATACTTCATAAACAAATCTTATATAATTATTTGACTCTGCATTCTATGATTTCAAAAGTGTAATTTTTCAAAAATTTTTTTATTAGACTTAATAGTTCTCTATGTGTTATTCTTAAACAAACAAGTAATCAGACTTTCAAATTTATTTTCAGTGCACAGACAGTTGGAGTCATTGTTAGATTAGAAAAAGAAAACTTCCATATACTTAATATGCATGGCAATGTAAGTTTTCTTCGTATTTTTCACAATTTCATTTGGATTTAAATATTAAATAAATGATGCAAAACATTGGCAATTGCAGGTGGTAAAAGTGAAGCACCAGAGCATTACTAAAAGAAAAGATACCAGAAAAGCTGTTTCTCTTGATTCTGAGCAAAATCAAATTCAAGCTCGAGATGTTGTGAAAGTGATTGATGGCCCACATTCGGTCAGTTGTTTTTGTGAAATTTTTTTTTTAACTTGTAAAAAGTGTTTAAAAACATTAAAACTTTTTTTTCCAGTTGTAACATACTAAAAGTTATTTTAGATGCAATCATTGACATGCAAACTCTGCATTTCATTCAAATGATCTTGTTGATATTAAAAGTACTGTCAATACATAAAATTCAAAAATATTTCGTTTTAAATGTTCCATAAGTGACTCACCCTTGATTTTAAAAGTTTAAAAACATTAAAACTTTTTTTTCCAGTTGTAACATACTAAAAGTTATTTTAGATGCAATCATTGACATGCAAACTCTGCATTTCATTCAAATGATCTTGTTGATATTAAAAGTACTGTCAATACATAAAATTCAAAAATATTTCGTTTTAAATGTTCCATAAGTGACTCACCCTTGATTTTAAAAGTTTAAAAACATTAAAACTTTTTTTTCCAGTTGTAACATACTAAAAGTTATTTTAGATGCAATCATTGACATGCAAACTCTGCATTTCATTCAAATGATCTTGTTGATATTAAAAGTACTGTCAATACATAAAATTCAAAAATATTTCGTTTTAAATGTTCCATAAGTGACTCACCCTTGATTTAATGCTATCCAGTTTTAATAAGATCCCATTTTAAACTAAGAAATTGTCTGTTAAGTGTTAAATAACTTATAATATATAACTCTGTTATTATCATCATATTTTGGATTTAATGAGGAATTTTTTCAAGAATTTCTATAAATTGTTTTATTGAGTCAAAAAAGAAATTATTTCATTCTGTGTGAGAGTTCCATTACTTCTAAAATTAAATCCTCTCCTTTAGTTTAATTTATTTTAATAATATATTAATAAATGATGAAGAGTGAAAAATTGAAGTTCTCAATATGTCTTGCTGTGAATTACACAATTGTTGCAACAGAAGATTTTGTTATGCAAACCATTAAGGTGATGCTCATGTGCATGTTCCTGGCCAAATGTTTATAAAATACAGATTTAAACAACCATGTTGAGGTAACTATGAAGCCACAATCATTGATATATTTTATTATTTGATTCTTCGCAACCACTATATTCTGTAACATTGTCCATCGCAGCTACTTCCTCCTAAATATCAATTTTATTTGGATTCTCTAAAGTAGCATAGCCTTTTCCTATTTTATGAACAGGCATTTTTATCTATACACAAATCTTGCTTGTCTACTTCTTTAGGAAAGAATCATTTAGGGGGTTTCTTATCAAACGTGAAAATATTTTCCTTTGTAGGGTTGTAAGAAATTATTCATACAATTGTTCGAAAAAAAAAGGGAAAAAATTTAAGAATTGGAATTGAAGAAAAATTTCAAAATCTTCATAAATCAAGGGGAGAGTTTTTAGTGATCAAGAATGTTTCTTGAAAGAGTCGCGAATATGAATTTGGTTGAAATAGTTTTTTTCCTGTTAATAACGATGCAATACTGTGTGTACTAAGTATGGGAATCATTATATTATTAAGTTTATTATTATAACTGTTCATGAAGTACTATATTTTTTTATGAGGTGTATTTTCTCTAAATATTAAATTCCCTAAACTTTCTCGCTAATATATAATTTTCTTGAAAGAAATTTCATATTACGTTCTTAAAAAGCAACTCCACATGGTATTAACAAATTGTTTATTTTTAACAGGGTAGACAAGGTGAAATCAAGCATCTGTATCGTAGCTTTGCTTTTCTTCATTCTCGTATGATGACAGAAAATGGTGGTATTTTTGTTTGTAAAACAAGGCATCTTGCTCTAGCAGGAGCTGGAAGTGGGGGTGGAAGAGTATGTGAATAATTTTATAGTTTAGTTTGAAATTAATTTTTTTTCATTTTTAGTTAAGAGACAAATTTTATTAACATATCTTCTTTTTTTCAATAGCCTGTGTCTGAAATCAGTATGCGCTCACCTTTTCATGCTGCATCCCCTCGTATCAACAGTCCAATGCATCCCTCTGCTGGTGGCAGAACTCCAGGGAGTGGCTTTACGGGAGGAGCAAGTCCTGGTCCTGGTGGTGGAATGGGTAGAGGTAGAGGTGGAAGGAGAGATAATGAATTGATCGGTCAAACCATTAAAATTACTCACGGGCCTTACAAAGGTAATAAATTGTATTTTTCATTCGTCTCTATTCACATTTTATAACTTTCTTAATTTGCTTTACATCAATCAAAAAACAATCCATTTAGATTTTGTAACCGTTGTTGAACGGCCAATCCAATTTTTGGGAGGAGACCACTGTTAGCCAGACGGCAAGGGGACTCTAACCCATGATCTTTCTACCACTGAAGATATTTCACGTCAGCACTTTCGTTGGTGCAAGCTGAATGCGGTTTCGTATTGACGAGCCATCTCTGGGATTCAAACCCGGTTCACTTCATCCGTACGCGAACGCTCTATACCCTGAGCTAGTACTGCTCAATCCATTTATATTGATGAGATCTGCCTTATAGCTTTTAAAGTGTTGTTAGTAGTTGTCTGATTATATATTTTAAATCATTTCAACTAGGTTGGTATATCCTAGTTGGCTGGGCGCTGAACTCACGCTCATGAAAAGGGGAGTTTGAATCTAGCTGGATAAAGTCTCCTCGTGTTGTAAATGGTGACTGGTGCTTAATAAATCTGTTGGGTCACAAGTCCCCCATGTTCCCATTACAAATTATACCTCTGGGGAGTACTGATTTGGAGATCGATTGTTCTCTGGTTCAGTAAAAGATTATAATCTGCGAATGTATGAAATGTCTATCCATAGATAACGTCACTGGAAAACAAGAATAATCGCCACCCTTTGCCCTCGATGCCAACAATGTCGTTTCAACTAATTTTTGAGCTGTTAAGGTCATTTATTTTATTGCAGGAAAAGACAAATATTAAATGTTATTGGAAAAATTTATAGTTCTCAAAGCATTTTTATATTCTATTATATTTCGCAATCAACAGTTTGTGTGCAAAATAATCTAATAAGGAATTTAAACGGGTATAAAATTCAATGGGAATAAAATACTTCTCACATCAAACACTGTAACTTACAGCAGTGCATTTTGGTAAAAACAAGCTTTCCCTTATCAGGCATTGGAAATTTAACATTGACTGTATTCCCATTTCTTGATGAGATTAAGTAAACTTGTTCTATTCAAAATGCATTGCTATGTTCTGTGTATAAAAATTCTTTAAGGTTTTAAAATTAATTTTAAGTTAACTTTTGTATAACGTCCTCTAAATTCCTATGATCTTGCTGCATGGAAATAGCTCATAGTTTGCTATTCTAATTTTATATTGTTATTTCATTGCTTTAATGTAATCGTGGGGATTTAAGTTTAGACTATGTCAACCTTCATCTATCTAAAGGTACCTCAAGATGGATTCAAGTTAACATGCTTTATATAGTAGTGATTTGTTATTTAATATTTGTAGTGGTAGTTAGTTTTGCCACATAATAATTTTTTATGTAATAATTTTTTATGTATAATATATTTTACAAAGTCAGTTTTGTCAAAATTGTTTATCCCATAGGTCACATTGGTATTGTTAAGGATGCTACTGAAGCCACAGCTCGTGTAGAACTGCATTCCAAGTGCCAAACTATTTCAGTAGATAGAACTAGATTAGCTGTTGTTGGGTATATTATTTTAATTTTTCTGTACGCTAACATTTTACACTGGATTAAATATGCATTAATTATATTTTCATTCTCATAGTGGACCCAGTAAAGGTAGCGTTTCCAGTTACAGTCGTACTCCCATTTATGGCAGCCAAACTCCCATGTATGGTGCTGGTTCAAGAACTCCCATGTACGGCTCACAAACACCACAATACGAATGTATGTTATTTGTTTGTACTCTCTTTACTAGTCTATAAATATTTCTTATTGTGTAATAATAAAGTACGAATTGTTGAGTTCTCATTTGCATAGCTACCAATTTTGCTACTGGATTTTGCTAGTTTCTACTGGTTTAATAAAAATTCTCCTGGATTTTAGAAAAATCCCTTTATTTTAAAATATTTTAGAAAATTCCCTAAAATTGAGTAAGTTTCCTAAATAAATCTCTGTTGAAATTAAAATTTTTACACCGATTATTGCTTGCTCGAATATTTAAATAAGTTTTGCTAATATATAATGAAGCAAGCCTCATGTATAGAAATCAGTTTAAAACTTTTTTTTTTGTTCTTCAATGTTCAGTTTATTTTCATTTAGAACGCGCTTTTTGAATTAATTAAAAATTCTTAATTATTTTATGAATTAAGTGCCTATTACTATTCAAAATTATGAGTAAACATAACTTTTCGAGAAACTATAAAAGTAAACATAATACACAACATTTCAATCATATTTAATGCCAATCATGACTGGAAAATATTGCAGCTTTTATTTTTTGATGATCATAAAAATTCCTAAAATTCCCTATGAGTAAATTATTTAGTTCATTATGGAACAATTATTATGAAATTTATATTTCTTAAAATCTACTAGATTTTTTCCTATTTAAGTTGGCAGCTATGCATTTGTGTTTATTAGGATCTTTTAAGTGACTTACACTGTAAATAGAATTAATTTTTTAAAGCTAGAATAACTTTTTGCATGGTTAGGGACAAATCAGTTATAAAAACAAAGCAAATAGACGTTTTAAAATCATGGTTTTAAGTCTATAAATACTTCTCATTGTGTTATAATAAAGAATGGATTGTTGAGTTCTTACTTGTGTTTATTGTGATTTTTAAAATGACTTCCATTTAATAAAACATTCCTTTTAATGAAACAGTAATTAAGAACTGGAATAAATTTTTCCATGTTTTTGGGCTAATCAATTATAGAAACAATTTTAATCTTTATGCACTTTGAGAAATTCTTCATTATTAAATTTTCCAGAAGCTAAACATGTATGAAAATGTTCATTAATATTTAAATCATAATAGCGTTAGCAATGAAAGATAAAATGTTTAAGACGTATGATTATTCAGTTTTTACAAAATTAATTTTTTTAGTTTGCGTTATACAAGAGTTAAAACCTGGTTGGAAGAAAAATTTAATGTTGTTACTTTCATAGAAATTTTTTTAGAAGGAAATTTATTTTTGATTTTCAGCTGGAAGTCGTACACCCCACTATGGAAGTCAGACGCCATTGCATGAAGGTAACCGCACTCCCAGCCATGGGGGAGCCTGGGACCCCTCTAACGCCAACACTCCAGCTAGGTACAATTTTTTTTTTTTTTCATATTTTTTCTGTATTTACTACATTTTTACACTAAATTTATAATAGGGCAGCATAAATATATCTTTTTTCCATCAAGTGAAAATTTCTTAATTTTAAGGCAGGGATTCTTTGGATATCTTAACCTTTTTTTTTTAAATGACTTGTTTGATTTAGTCTAAAAATTGCCCAAAACTGCCTTAAAATATAATTCTAACAAAAAAAACCAACTCATCTGAAATTCTAAATGTATTGTTTGCTATGTATTGCTAATTTTAAATAATATCTTAATTAAAATCCCATAATTTATTTTATTTATATTTATAAAATGTAAAATAATGTACACATTTTTTATATACTCAAATAATATCTGTAATATGTTGCTCTTGAAATTCATGATAAATTGAATAATTTAAACAAAAGCAGTTATTCCTTTTTAATATATATTTTAAATTATATTTTTGATATATTTTAAAGATGTAGAATATATATTAGTTTGATGTTATAGCTTTTTCCCTAGTTTGAATCTTAAAACTACACTATAAAACCCTGTTTTGGATAGTTTAAGACTGTAGGATGAGAACCACATTTTTTAATTGTTGAAATATTAGATTACATTTGTGCTATAGGTTATAGCTCTTTTCTCAGTCTTTAAATATTGCTTTTAAAAAAACCTTCTAAAAAATCTAGATACAGGCATAAGAGTTTTGGTCAAGATGTGGAAAACCATAACTTTTGTGACACCTAAATATTACCAACCTTAGGTTCAATTAAGTAATAAGTTTTAAATGATATGAATTTAAGGACTTACTTTATTTGTGTAAATGTGGATTTAATTATGACCCTTGTTATCCTAACAATCAGTCACCAATAAAAATTAAAGTTCTCGAAACAAAAACAAAAATTGTTTTCTTAGGTTGTGGGCTCTTAATTAATTGTAATAGAATTGTTTTGAAATTACTTACCTGTTTAGTGAAGTAAATTTGATAGTTTTTCTATCTTTCTCATTCAATATTTTGAATAATATTTAAATGAATATTATGACTGCTGGTGGATGGATTTTATTATACAAGAAGGCTTTGCCGCAAGCTGCTTTCTAATTTTCAAGATAACTGTGTGATGCTCGCTAGGTTTATTATCTCTTCAGATTCAGAATGCAAATTAGCTACTCTTGCTAAGTGTTATGAAGAATAATACTATTATTAATTATTCAAAGCAGTAGAAAATGTTACACAAATGCAAACCAAATTATTTTTTTCATAAAAATTTAATACATTATTTATAAAACTGCTGCTAAATAACTTTTTACTCTTTAGAGGACAGCATACGATATGTCATTTTGTGAGTTAGCAAAGTTAACTGTTTGCCGAGATTATTGCCAAAACCTAAATTTTTGTCTCAAATTTTTTCATATTCAAAAGATATACTGATTCTGAAGCTTGCTTGTAAGTTGTTGCTGAGATTTCTTCCTTGCTAAACATTCCCTGCATGCAGAGCTCTTTACATAACAGAACCAGGCTAACATCTCCTGACTTCGTAGGCAAGCAAATGTTGAGGCAAATATTTGCAGAAAATGAAATAGTGTCCATCACACATTGTCCTTTATTGATTAATAGCCTTAATTGAGGCTAATCTTGGATAATTGGAGTTGAATTTATGTTTCTTTCACATGTTGGTTCATAATGTTGTCATCTTAATACATTAATGAGATTCTATTAATATTTCTTTTGGTGTATCATACAAAATTAATCATACTTTCAGAGGGAGCAGTGATTTTGATGAATATCCTTTTGAGGAACCTTCTCCGTCACCAGCTAATTATGCAGCCACTCCTGCTTATCAACAAGACCAGGGTCCTTTCACCCCTCAAACTCCTGGAAGCACCTACGCTGACCATAATTACTCTCCTTATCAGACACCTTCTCCTGGAGGATATCCTGGTAACTTTTATTTTTTTGTTTCTCTGTGCTTGGTATGCATAGAAATTTACAAAATTTCATTTAAAAATCTTTCCATTATCTACTTTTTTATTTCACTTTAATTATACCTAAATTATATTTGAAGGTCTTGTTAATGGCCAGTGCAAAGAATAAAATCTGAATTTTTTGAATCTTTAGGGCACATAACATAGTAAAAAAATTTATTGCATGCTGCGGAATATTGTGCTATGGTTTATGGTCTTGAAACTTAATTATTTTATAGCGGGAACACCAAGTCCATCTACATATGCTGCCACCCCCAGTCCTTCCGGATATGCTGGAACACCATCACCAGGGGGTTATGGTTACAGTCCGATGACACCAGGAGCACCACCCACCCCTGGAGGTAATCATTTCTTTGTTTTTTTAAATTTAAATATTACAATAAATTTATTTCTGAAGTCTAAACTAAATTTAAAAATTCTGAATCTTTAATAAATTATTTGAATCTAAATTGTTATATTCATTATGAGGGCTAGAATGTTGATGCTAAATGTTTTATTTTCATCCATTTTTTGTGGTTCCCCTCCCCCCTTTCTAAGAATTATTATTTTTTCCTTGTTAAGTCATTTTTAGATTTTCTTTCTTCAATCACTTTTTATAAATTTTGAATGAAATTTTTTATTTGAAGAGCATTTTGTTAGTAAATCAGTTTTTTTCTTTATGAATTAGTGTAAATGTTGCATTGAATCTTATGTTTTAAATATCCTCCAATTACAAATTTTGATTATGATTTTAAGATATAAGAAGTTGCTTTTAGACAATTGGCAATCAAGAGAATATAAAAAAATCAATTCAATTCTGATATTCTTCAAAAAAAAAAATTAAAAATAGTAATTAAATCTTATTTTGAAGAATTTTTAGATCAACAACATCCTAGAGCCCTTGTTTATTACTTATTGCTTACTGGATTTTCCAGTAGACTATTGGATTTTGCCAGTTTCCCCTGGTTTACTGGTTTAATAAATATTCTCCTGGTTTTTATGCAGTTTAGAAAATTCCCTAAAATTGAACAAGCTCCCTAAAAAAATCCTTATCAAAGTAGATTTTTTGCACAGATTATTATTTGCTTAAATATTTAAACAAGTATTACAAAATATATAATAAAGCAAGCCTCAGTTATAAAAATTAATTAAAATTTTTTTTTGTTCTAAAATGTTCAATTTATTCTTATTCAGAATCCCCTTTTTAAATTAATTTAAAAAAATTTAACTATCTTTCATGAATTAAGTGCCTATTACTATTCAAAATTAAGAGTGAACATAGTACATAAATAACATTCTAAGTTCATTTAATGTCAATCATAACTAGAAAATATTGCAGTTTTTTTATCTTGTCCACTGTAAAAATCCTTAAAATTCCCTGTGTATAAAATATTTAGTACATTATGCAACAATTATCATGGAATTTATATTATTTCGTAAAATCTACTGGATTTTTTCCTATCTGTGTTGTCGGCTATGCATGAGTTTTTTAATAGGATGAAAGGCACATAATGAAGCTTATCTAAACTGACAATTTTTATTTAAATGCAAAAAGACTTTTTTAATTGAAGTATTGTGTTTGTTTCCTTTTTTTTAATAACTTGGTTGTTTTTCTTTATTTGCTTTTAAATATGCAGCATTTATTATATGTTTCGTGTTTCCAGGGATGGATCCTACCTCAGTCGAATGGCAAACCACAGATTTAGAAGTCGTCATAAGAGACACACATTCGGACGATGGATTGAGCGGTCAAACCGGAATCATTAGAGGAATCTCAGTATGTAAAATGAAATTCATTAAAAAAAAATTCTCAGTTTTTTATTATAATTCTGTAAAATTTTATGATAAAAATGTCAGTTCTTCTGAAGGTTTTATTTCATACTAAGTAACATATGGAAAATTTAAGTGCTAAAATGGAAAAATTAAGTACTAAATTTATATACACCGTTGAACTCGCTTATAACAAGCCATTATCCGGATATTTAGTGATGAGCCATAAAACGAAAACATTATTTATTTATTTTTTGATAGCCAGGTTGCAAATGAGAGTTTTTTGGGCCAATAGTTTTATCTGCAGAATAATATATCACAACTAAGAAACTATGTGACTGTTTAAAGCAAATTAACTAGCTTCTTTTGTAAAATGTACAAAGGTTGAGAATTACATAAGTTAGGTATTGTGTTTGTAATTTGGTAAGTTTGTAGATTTTTTTCCTGCTTTCCATGATATAAGCCATGATGATATTTCCATCCATGATATACCATGATTTTCCATCATATAAGCACTCAGTTATAACAAGCAAATATTAGGGTCCCTTTGTGCTTGTTATAAAAGAGCAGTACAGTGATTCGATTAGACTACAGGTGCTTAAGTACCTGGGACTTCCATATTTCTGAAACCCTTTTTATTAAAAGATTCCCAGAATGAAATATGAATTCTCAACCTCATATTAATATTCACATTCGTAATTATTCTAGCTTTTGACGTACAAAATAAGGAATTAAGAAAACAAAAAGAATTATATTTGAAAAATTGAGGCCGTAAGTAAGAATGATTAAAGGCCTGTATCAAGGAAAATCAATGATTAAGTTTGAAACCCAAAATGCTACTTTTCTCTTTCAGCTCTTCTTTTTTGTGAATATGTATTGGAAGTTTGGTTGAAGTTTTGCTTACATAAATCAGCATGCATTCTTTTCAGTGCTTAAAAAAAGATTCGTCCCAGGAATGCATCACTCCTTATTTTTCTTGTTTCCTCAACAATGTTTCTCCTATTGGACGTGTTTTAGTGCATAAGTTGAATAACTTATTTATATACATAATATTATCATAAATGAATTTATTTAGTGCATGCTCACCTTGACTATGTTAAAGCTTTCTTCATTTTCTGTATTTCTCATTTATTTATGTTAGATACTGATAAATATTGTTAGATATTGATAAGTATGAAAAATTTATTTTCAGTCAATTATCACCTTTTTAATGTTTGATTTAACTTTTCAATTGTATACTTGTAAGGGACGACATTAACATGTGATGTTTCCAGGCATTCAATTAAAACTAATAAAAAAATTCAGCGTGATAATAAAACGAGCCTTGAGAGGACGCCATACCATGCGAGAAACTTTTTATTGTAAATTCTCTTTCTCCTCTATAAGTAATTTAAGTTCTAGAAAAATTTAGTACAAGCAAACCTAGAATAAGTCATGATGTTTCAGATACTGAAAAGATATTCTCAAAACATCTAAATGAAAACAAATTATGCGAAGATAACTTAGGAATATGCAATGAAGAAGTTCTCTTCAACAATTTGTTTACATTTCGATATTATGAAACCAAATGAAACTGCGTGGCTTACTCTAAGTTTGTCTGAACATACTTTTTCTATACCTTAAATCAGTTATGGAGGGGCATTTGCGATGTAAAGTTTCTCCCGTGGTATGGCGTCCTCTTAAAGCTGTAGCATTTAGATGTCATGCACAACCATGTGATTAGTTGCAAGCAATAAATTGTCCAAAGCACTATACATAATTTAAAGGATTTGCCTGCACTGCACATTTGATATGAAGTAAATTGCTATTGGTCATTATCACACAACTTTTTTATGCAACAATTTTAAGCTACTGTTTGTTTATTGTTTGTGCACTTGTCAGATTTGTAAAAACAATAATTTTATGTTATAATGAAACTTGACCTAGCAGAAATTTTTTATTAACAGCAAGTATCTGCCCAAATAGTATTTTAATTAGATTATCTGAACTATATTGACCGTACTTTGTGTTTTGTAGGGTGGAATGTGTTCTGTCTTTTTACCCAAAGAAGACCGTGTTGTAAATATCATGGGGGAACATTTGGAACCTGTTACTCCCCTACGAGGTGATAAGGTAAGCACTTTTTCCCTTTTAACTTTGTATCAAAGTTTTACACATTTTTCCTGATCTGAATTAATGTTGTTTCTTTGTACCATTTTAACATCATTAAATAACCAATGTCAGTTGGCTAGTCAAATGTCCTTCATGAATTTTGAATATTCAAATTAATTAGGACTATCTTGTCTGATCATCAAATATTAAAGGTTTCATATTATTTTGAAGTTATTGGGAAATGTTTAAAAAAAAATGATAATTTCACTCATGATTTTGTTTTTTGTTGCAAGAGATTTTTTTAACAGCTCTTAGACACTTTCACCTTACAGATTCTGCATTATGACATTGTTTATTATATAACACATGGTTATAAACTACCATTTTACAACATAAGTAATTTAGAGCACATTTACTGATGTATAAAAATCACTGTTGCATTAGATAAATATATGCTTAATGCCATTGAGTAAAAAGACATAAAGTGTCAGTGTTATAACCTCATTAAAATGAACCTAAAAGGTAAACTTACTGAAGGTGAACTCTTCTATGGTCAAATAATTGAAAATTTTTGTTTGTAATTTTTATTTTAACATCCTAAATATATTTGACTTGATTTAATGCATAATCTTTTAAAAGTTAGTCTCATTACGTTTTAAATTTAAACATTTCTTTTCTAAGAGTTCATTGATTTTATTAAAAAGTGAAATTTTATTGTTTATAGGTCAAAGTCATCTATGGTGATGACAGAGAGTTATGTGGTACACTTTTGACGATAGATTGTGCCGATGGAGTCGTCAAGTTGGGGCCCAAAGAGTTCAAAATGATAAACATGAGATTTCTCTGCAAGATGATTTAATATGTGTTCAAATGGAGGACTTTTTAGCTACACTTTTATGTGAATAAATAATTTGTATTGAGACACTTTGGTTTATATAAACTAATATAATATTGTTATTCCAAAAGCAATTAGATCATGTATCATTTGTAGAATTTAAAACTTGTATATATTTTGTGGAATAAACTCATAAAGTTTGCAAAGCAAGCTTCTGATTTAAGTAAATTTGCCTTTGTATTCTTCACAATTGCTTAATGTCTTTGGTATTATTTTACCCACCTCAATGAATCCATTCAATTTCCATTTATTCTGATTACTGTAACATTTTTGAAGTGACAAAAAGTTTGAAAATATAGATGTCCAAAATTTTCTCTCGGAATAATTTGCTCAAAAACCAATTGATTTTTATAAATCTCGGATTGAAAGTTTGTACAACTGTAGTTAGTTCACCAGGAGTTGCCACCCAGCTCTGCCTTCATCACGTCGTATCTGACGATACCACTTTGTTACTTTTGGGAGCAGGATGCAAAGAATCCTTAACAAAGTTGCTATTTGGCGATCGTTTGATAAAACTATTTATTTTGCAATCTTTGTGTGCCTTTATTTAAGATTAAATATTTCATAAATTTGATGATATTTCTCTCTTTTGACTGAATAGTTAGTAATTTTTGAGCCATTTTGCTGCAATATGTTTAATTAGCTGGAGTAACGAAAGGTATAATAACAGATGATAAAGCAAAGTAAGTGACTGAAAAAGAATTCACTGTTTGCTTTTGGCGCGCATAAAGGGTTGTCTCAGTTCTAAGAGTGGACACGTTTCTCCTCTTACTCCCAAGCTGAAATGAACCTTACGTCCAAGGAGATTAATCCAAGTGCCAACTCCTGGTGCACGAACTGTAGAAGTCAAAAGCTTTTCTATAATGAAAATTATTATATCACTGACAAAAAAATAAAGTTTTATTAAAATTTATTTGTAGGAATTTTATTTTGAAAAAAAATTATCTAACTTTCCAAATCCTAACATTATGTGGTGTTCTAAAATATTCTCTTTATATATATTATTACAATATATTTTTCGTTATTATTAGTGTTTATTCTCAACTTATTAATATATAAATTAAATTTGTTATTATATTTTAAAAGTATGTATGCAAGATTTCCTAAAAATATCTAAGATCTACGCTTTTTATTTATAAATACTTCAGCCTTCTTTTAATTAAAGAAATGTCATCTATACCTAGATGTCCCCCTTACTTAAATAATTGTTTTTTTTTTTCCTGGAAATTTTGACAATTAATTCAATTTAGAATTAAATTGGTGACTGTGCGATAATCAGGGATGAGATTCTTCCGCAAATTCGCGGATTTCCGCTGAAATTTTTTTTCGCCCAAGTTAAAATGTTTTATGAGGAATTTAATTTTCCGCGAAGGGAAATTGTTGAAGTCCCTTTTCCTCCCTCTGAAGTTTCTCTAAAAATCATTTCCTTGGGATAAAACTGGTTGACCTTTATACAGGGATGAGATTTTTTTTGTCTCTCGAATTTCAGCCTTTTTATCAAAAACTCCGATTCTCTAAAAGTTTCGTTTTTTTTAAATAAATATCCCGTTTTTTTATAAATTCAGTCATTGAAGTAAAATAATTATATTTATTTACGATTTTCAAAGATAAACAGAAAATTCAATCTACGCCCTAGCTGCTAACCCTTCCTCATTTTTACTTATTTTAGCTATTTTCTCCGATTTCACGCACAGAAAATAAGATTTTCCGTATTTTTTATCCGTTGGCTGGATAGCTCGTATTTTCGTAATTCAGATCTCGATTTTTATTCACGCGATTTTAATATCAATCATCGATTTTCGTATTTACCTAATTTAAAAGTTGCACATTGCGATTCTTATTTAAGCTATTTAAATATCGTATATTATGATTCTTATTTACGACATTTAAAAATCCAATATCGTGTTTTGTATTTATGCATTTTTAAAATCTCGATTTTATTATCAAATCTCGATTTTCGTATTTACCTGATTTAAAAGTTGAACGTTGCGATTCTTATTCAGGCGATTTAAATATTGTACAGTGCGATTCTTACTTACGAGATTTAAAAAATCAATATCGCGATTTGTATTTACGAGCTTTTAAAGCCCCATGCAGCAATTCGTATTCACGTGAGCTTAAAATCCAATATCATGATTCGTTTTTGTGGTTGTAATATCGCGCGATTTAAAAATTATGCATCGTGATCAAAAAATTAAAAAATCATGATTTGTATTTTCGCATTTTTTAAATTCGATGTAGAGTTTCATATTTACGTGATTTAAAAGTCTCATGTCGGGATTTATATTCACATGGTTTACAAGTTTAAAAATCGCACTTTTTTGTCAAATTTTTGTTTATATATATATATATATATTTTTTTTTTCTTCCTTTTCTTTCTTTTTTTTTTTTTTTTTTTTTTTTTTTGGATTTCCTCTTTTATATTTTCTGACTACTCTCATCCCTGGATAATAAAAAGCGGTTTAAATGTGGATAGAGCAGTGCCAAAAATTTGGAACAAAAAACGCAGCCAGGTAAATTTACTTTCATTACTTATTTCATATTATATTTGTAGTGGTACTATATATACGTCATTAATATCAAGGCTCCCTGGCTCAGGGAAAACTTCACATTGTCAGGGAATTTTATTTTAACTCCAAAACTCAGCATAAGTCATAATTTTTTACAAAAACCAAGAAAATTCCTATGTCATACCTGGAAAATAACTAGTCTTTGAATTGTTAGTAATCAGTTATTCTATCTCTTGAAACAGGACTAGGACTGGGCGATATAAGAAATTTTATATCGTGATGCATCGTCAGTTTTGCATCGCGATATAGCGATGTATCGCGATATAGTATTTTTGAAATTCATTTACTTGTAAGGCGCAGAAAGTCAGATTTCTATCAAAACTTCATACTCAGATTGATTTAAATCAATTTATGAATTTGATGTACATGTTTTGCTTAAGAAAAATATTAATGTTATATTTTCTAAAAATGATCGCGCAAATAACGAAAGATTTCTTAGTTTAAAGATAAATAATGAAAAAATAAATAAAATTGAAATTTATCAATATATTTACCTAACAATATAGAAAGAATATTTCAAAAATAAGTTCGTTAAAAATTATTCGTATGCTTAAAACAAAGTGCTAAATAAATTAAACAAAAAAAAAAACACTTTTTTTAATCATTATTATTTAACATAAATAATAAAGTTAAATTGAATAATTATCGAATTCTGAACGAAAAAAAACAAAGTAAGATTTAATTTCTTAAAAATAAAAACAAAAGAATTATGATATTCGATAATATATTCAACTGACAATATTGAAAGAAAATTAAGAAACACGATTATACTCTTTAATAAAAGGAAGTGCTAAATGATTTAAAAAAAAAGTCGCAATCGCAAATGTTACTAATTTTGTTGAATAAACAAAGTTGATTGACTTATGTCCAAATCCAAAAGAGGAAAAATAAGTTTTGTTATAATTTTATTAATAAAAATGAAAACAACTAAAGATTTATAAATTTAAAATCAGTAATAAAAACCCATTAAATTATTATTTTATCCAAAAAGTTTTTAAAAAATTAAAATAAAGTAAAAAATAGCCTAACAAATACTTTTTAATTTAATTCTTTATGGGCACCTTAAATTAGATTTCCGTTTATAATAAATTCAATAATGTAAAATAATACTTAAACATATAATATCAAAATTAATCTTCACATTTAAAAATAAAAAAAAAAGTTTTGTTTCAAAAAAAAATTACCTAATTAATTAAGAAACAAGCGATCACAAAGTCAGTCCCACTGAAAATAATCTACAAGAAACGATTTTAAGTCGCGACAAAGAAGAAAAAAAAACTAAGATGTGCGGAAACGAACATGCGAGATCACGATACATGTTCTCAAAACTGATTCTGATTCTACCGCTCATCAATCAAGGCCGTTTCAATATAACGATACGTACATCGTCTTCCCCAGCACGAGTTGGCATCCTTGCGTGTCTTGTATCGCTATATCGTATATCGCTATATCGTTCGTCTTCGTTACTCGACGGCTTAAATCAGATTTCTGATGCATCGCCTGGAACGAAAGTCGCTGTATCGGTCTGCCGATACAGATGTTAAATCGATATGTCGCGATATATCGATTTATAGCCCAGTCCTAAACAGGACATTACTTTTTCTAAATTTGAAAAAAAACAAAACATTTCTGCTTTAAATTGCTAGGAAAAACACATTCAACATTTCGCCATTTTTAAAGCATGTTAATTTTTTGCCTTATCCATAACTAAAATATTGTTAAACTATTTTACTACTAAAGAAGCAATCTTACTCCAGTTCACTAGCCTTATCTTTGCAAAGAAAGGAGAGAAAATGATACTGTTCTTATTAAATAATTCGGACAATGGCATCTTTTCATCTGAACAACACAGGTCATGAGACCCCTCAAGTTGAAATGTCTTAAAGACTCAATGCTTCTTCCCCACTGAAAATTTCTTTCATTTTCTTATCAATTTGAAGATTGTATTTAACACCACAGGGGTAAAAGAAGAGAGCAGAAGTAAAATCTTTGAGGTGTTCATATAAATGAAACATTTATTCAGATACTTGATAGATGATCAATTGTGAATAATCAACTCCATAGGTCCTCATGACCTACAGGTAAGCATTTTTTTTCCCTTGCGAATCCCGGGAGGTATTAGCCACGTTTCCTATCAAATTATAGGTAGGGCTTAAGGGCTGTAAACTTAATAATTGAAATCGATTGAGGACTAAAAGCTCATATTCGATATCATGTGTCTAACTCTAATATCTGTGCTAATAGGAAATTTCTATTCATTTATCTGTAGCTATATCTAGAATCACGTATTTATATCAAGCTTTTTAATGCATTCTTCTTTTATCGAAAAAATATTCTTTAAAGATTAAATAAATATCCTTGTAGATAGTTATTGTAGATTATTTCTATTTCTTTGAAAATATTCTAAAAACAATATACGGTGTTAAACTTCGTTACTAGGGTAACCTTCTCGTCAACGAACAACTCTCATAAACAGACATTTTTTCGGTTCCAAGAATGTCCGCTTAACCGAGGTTTCACTGTATATATACATACACATATATGTATGGAACATATATATATATATAGTTAAACCCCGCTTTTACGTTGTTCGTTTTGTATATTATCCCACGTCCTATGTCATTTTCTTATGAAAATTGCCTATATTGATGATGTTAAATTGTCCTGGATTTTGTGTTAATATTTTGAAGAAAATCCTGCTTTATATGTTTTTTTAACCCATCAAAACAATTTTTTTCTCTACAAAGCTTGCATAAACTTTTTTCTTCTTCTTGCAAGTGTAATTTTTATCAACAAGCTTCAACCTTTGAATATTGGAATTACCCAATAATTTAAAAAACGTTACTCTAAACGAATGGGTGAGTAATCATTTCTTTTTCTTGATTCCTGTGACCTGCAGGATGCTTCTAACGCAAAAATAATTGTTCTGGGAGCTTTGAATTTGATTTCTACAGTGTCAACAGAAATGCATTACTTATAGCTTTAATAAAGCTTCAAGAAGTTAATTGCTTGTTGGTATCCTACAGAAACATTGGCCCTTCTTAAAATAAAAATTGCATATCTGAAGTCTTCCGAAGTCCATGACAGCTTTATCAACTGCAACGCGCACCCGATTACTTTTCAATTCCTTCTAATGCCTGCTCCCACTGATATTGATGAAAACAATGAAGATGAGCAATAAATATCGGATGATATACCCAAAACTGATCACGAGTTTGAAAGCTTAAAAATTCTAAAACATTTGCGAATGTAAACCATAAAGCAAATTCACAAATAATAGTGACTCTAATCTATGATCCATCTATCACTGAGGATATTTTTATGTCAACACTGTGGTCTGTGCGAGCCGTGTGCACAATTCGCATCAAACAGTCATCCCTGGGATTCAAACATTGGGAGGTGAGGGCTCTACCCCCTGAATCACCATGGCTCATCATTGGCTAATTGGAAAATACAGACCTTTTAAAAGTAACACCTTCATTTTTCAATACACCAAGCTTATTTAAATAGTCTCCAGTATTTTCAATTCAGACTGTCATTTTTAGGCTTGTTGAAAAATTTTTTTAGATACCTTTAAGCTAATTAGAAAGGTATGATACACAGATCAGCCTGATTGTAATGAGCCTAGATCAGAGTAGGATTAGTGTGTGTAGTCGTATTAAAGACTAATAATTAATCTTATAGTCCTCGACTTATCTTATTAATCTTATAGTCCTTAGTAATTAAAATGATCCAAGAGAAATAAAGTCTTATTGAAAGAAAATTTAAATGAAATAAATAAATTTAAAGTAAAACAATCTTTCACGAAATGCACATAGATCTACTTTTGTTTAGGAAACAAATACTAAACAGCACTTGGTAATTATTATTCTAGAATAAATATTGATATATGTTTAAAAAAACAATGAAAATTTTAATAAAACGAGCATTTAAATCATTATTTTTAAATAACAGTTACGTATTTTATCCCCGAAAAAAAAAACATTTACTATGTTTTTTTTTTTTTTTTTTTGTATTTTTTTAAATTTTCTTTGGAGGTTTTTATGAGCGAATGTTAGTGTGGGCTGAAGAGAAAAGTTTTTATTTTCAAAACTTTATTGCGCGAAAAAGATGTCTTTTATAAAAATTTAAAAAAAAGAAAATTGATATAAAAAATTTTAAAATCGGTTGATTTCTTTCAATCATCCATTTCATTTGAAATTTATAAAAACTGACAAAACTTTTTATTAAATTTTTTAATACCACTTGAAATTGTACAATCAATGTACTATAATTTTTTATGGAATCAATACGGGAAATAAGTTAAAATGTCATTAATAATTGATGCACACTGTCTACTCAATGTGCTTAAAAAAACAGAAATTGTTTCAAGTTTTTTGCCATTTACTTCCGCGGCTTATAAGTGGACATATTAGTGAATCAATGACCTGCTTGCACAGGTTCAATTTCTGCTGCTCTACAATCTGTTGAAACTTTATTAGATTATATAGGAGTATTTGATTACGGTAACTTAACTACGGTTCGTAAAATATGTGTCAATATGCGGCGTATTACAAATTTTTTTAAAAGGAAAATTCTTAGTTTGATGTTATACGGGATGCAAATGAAAGTAATTTTTATATTTTTTGTACTGATATGGGATTTCTTATTTAATGAAAAGAAGTTTTCGCATTATCCGTGTTTTTCGATTGTCCGTGTGACCTGTCCCGGTGATTAACCCGGATAATCGAGAGTGCACTGTATATGTAAAAAAATTCCTTGGCTTCCAAAAGTAGTCGTAAATAGAGGAAGTCGTTATACAGAGGTGGTCTTTCCTAGAGGTTTTACTGTATATCTAGTCAAATGCGTACAAATTAAAACTTTGTTCCAATTTTAGGAAAAAAGAAAGGTTTTACCGGAATGCCGGTATTTTTTTTTTCAATTCCAAAAGTCTGCTTGCTTTTGATAGACGCAATTTACTTAATTGTGAATGCTGTCAATTTTAAAATTCTATAAAAACGTGACTTTTGAGTCCCCCCGATCTCGTTAAATAAATGTTTGAGAGGGTTAGAGAAATTTCGAATTTTTTTACTCATTATATATTTATTATTTTAGATTAATATTGCACTTAGCATGCAATCTTCACAGCTCATAGTTGAAAAAGTCAGATTCTGTGGTCTCGCAATGGACTGATCGTTCCCAGTAGAACACCAAATTAATTCAAGCATCACTATCTGCTGTAAGCGGGTGGATGACCACTTTAATCAGCCTGAGTAGGGAACGAGAGTGAGCGGTATCGGTCTTAATTTATTTCGGAACTAAACCAGTTTCATTATCCTCCAAAATTCCCAATCTTACCCAAAATTCCGGGTTTAATCCCTAAAACACTGAAGTTTTTTTCCCTATCTATCAAAAACTATAGGATTTTTACATCACTAAAAGCAATAAAAAAAGTAAAAATAATATTTTACTCACTAGTTTGAGCATATGCAGTAGTCTTCTTTCAAAAATCAATTACTTTTTGAACCGAATAATTTAAATTAAATGAATTAAACAAAAAAGTAAGATTCAATTTTTGTTTTATTTGCGGAATATCCGCAGTTTTTCCTGTCCGTACTTGTTACGAATTTTAACTTTAAATTTATTTCGCTAGGAAAATTTTTGTCGATGTGAATGCAGTAAATATCAGAGAAAGGCATTTTAGTGCGCACATGTGTTTAAAAAATTTTGAAATACTTTTTTACGTGCCATGGAATAACCCAGATTGATTGATATAACAGATTTGAAAATCTTAAAAAATGTATGGCAAACAATCCAAACAGATGCAGAAATGTTACAGTATTTAATAAAATATCAAGTTCTTTGACGTGAGCATTTCTTAGAAAAAATGTCTTAACAAACAGATGCTTTGCGTCAATAACTAAAAAAGAGCAGTCAACTATCTTTCATTGTTAAATTTTTCATGGGTTGTCATGTTCTAAAAACAGTCATCTTGTCCGCCTTCGAGTTGTCATCTTTTGTTGAAAGAATTATATATATTGACAAATTTAAAAGTCATCGACAGCCTTTTTCGAAAGGTTTTTTTGCTCATTATTGGAAAGAAAAGTAAGTATAGATATTTTTCTTTTTAAATAATGACCTCCGATTACAGTAAAAAGCTTACTCGGGACTTGAATATTCTAAAGCAATTTAAAAAACAAGATGTCAAAAGATTAGCCGCTGAAAAATCCAGCCATAATGTAAAAATGGCGGAGCGATTTGGAAGAAGTAATGCTACTGTCGAAAACATGGTAATTTTCAATGACATAAACACGCTAATGCGTTTTAGAAGACTGACCGATCTTGAAAGACTAGCCGCTCAATGCAAAGATTTCGATCGTCGCATGAATTGGGCAGATACTTTAATGGGATTCTTCGGAACAGCGGCAGCAGTGGCTGGCATTCTATTGTTGCCCGGATTGGGATTAGCGCTGTCTGGAGTGTGTTTTGGTGCGGCATTAGGCAAAGGAATTCTAGGGTCCGCTTCCATTGAAAGAGATTGCGCTGATGTACCATTTTATGAATTAGAAGGGAGACTAAACAAAACTTTAGGCGAAATAAACAGGAAGTTAGATCAGCAAACAGAAATATTGAAAGACATTTCTGATACCGTCAAAAAAACTTTAACGGAAGTAGAAAATATGAGAATCGCGATGGATCGAGGATTTGAGAACATTTTAAATTCTATAGAAGGACAAGACGTTAATGAATTGGTTTCAACTATAAACAAAGCTTATAAATCTTTTACGTTTAGTGAAAGCAATAGAGGACACGCTCCAAAAGATCAATATGTGAATTTTATAGAGCAAGAGATAGGAGATAATCTCTTATTCAACTACGTTAAACTGGGTGGCAAGTTGTACGAAGCGCTGTTTTCGATCATCGATAAAAAGTACGCTATCCCAAAAGATATAAATCACCAGAATGCTTACAATGCTCTAACTGCTCTCAGTTTCGGAACCGTTACATATTCCAATATTGTACTTTCTTTATTAAATCAGTATACTTACGTTGCCGAATATTACTACCAGGAACGAGATCTTTTTAAATTTAATAAATATCTTGATCGCCTCATATTTTATTTTACAACGTTTAAGCACATTTTTACAATAGCCAACAATGGCATAGTTAACGATGTCATAAAGATTATGGAAGAAGTACAGGACAAACACAACATCAAAAACGCTAAAAAAGATTTATATAGTGATATTGTGAGAAAAACAAATGATTTGAAATCGATAAAACAAAATTTTCAGATTATGAGCTTACAGATCATAGAAGAAACGCCTATAAATGAAATTGATATAATCTTTAATGCTGGTGGGAAAGTAAGCAAAACGAACTTTTTAGATTGGGAAAGAGGAGTCGAAGTTAGCTACGCACTTCAGTACGAGGAAAAAGGTAAATATTCCAAAATTAGCAAATGGGTAACTCAAGAAGTGCTCGACATTGCTAACCCTCAGATATCAATTAGAAATTCCAACCCAAAAAACAGAATTGTTTTCCGGAAATTTGATAATAATCCACCAGAAGTGGTTCGTTTTATTTCTGGATCTCAGTTACAGTTTAGGGATCTTGATAGAGATTTATATGATTTAGCGTCTAAAAACTCTTACAATGACAACAGTATATTGCAGAATATGAATAAACTTTTAAGTCTTGGTGCTAGCGTTTCTGCCGTTTTTGAAAGCAAAAGAAGCGTGATTCACGCAGCAGCTGCAGCAGGAAGAGTGAATATGTTGAAGCGAATTTTAGAAGTTGATCGTAAAATTATTAATCAAAAAGATTCATTAGGTTACACTCCTTTGCACATAGCTGTTGAGAACAAAAGAGATGATTTCGTCTACGAGCTTGTACAACAGGGCGCTGACGTCAATACAAAAACAAATGAGCATGGTGTAACACCTTTGCATTTAGCAGTGCGTTTCCAGTCCGAGAAAAGTGTAGAATATTTATTAGGTAGTGATACAATCAAACCTAACGAGGTTGAAAAATCAGGAAAAACTGCTCTACACATCGCTGTTTCAGATAATTCGTTGAGCACCGAAATTGTTCAACAATTTATCAATAGTAATAAGGTAAATGTGAATGCCAAAGATACATTAGGACTAACAGCCTTACACATCGCAGTTTTGTTGAATTCGATAGAAAATGCTTTCAATTTAATGCGCAAGAAGGGATGTGATATATACGCTAAAGACAAAAACAACATGGCTCCCATACACTATGCCGCGATGAAAGGGTATAACGGTATGTTTGACGGTTTCGTGTATTTTGGTGTTGATAATATAAACTCTCCTGGTTCAGATAAAAAATGGACTCCTCTTCATTTTGCAGCCTATTTTAAACATGATGACTTAGTAGATGGTTTGGTACGGTGGAAAGGGATAAAGGGAAAAATTTCTGCAGATGAGCCTGATGTAGATCAGCAGACGCCACTGCATTTAGCTGCTCAAGCAGGTTTGAAGCGAGGTGTTACTAGCTTAATGCTTTATGGCATCGCAAAAGCTTACAAAAAGACTGCCGAAGGCTATACACCCCTTGCTATAGCAATCCTTAACAAACAAACCGAAATCGTTAAGGAGATAGTATCTATAGAGGGCGATTGGATACAAATGTTGCCAGATGGCAAATACACTAAGGATGTAGATGCACGATCGTGTGAATTATCGAAGGAAAAGAATTTCATGTTTGATTATTTGGTTGAAAAAGGTCGCTGTGATAGAAATAAGTTTGAAAAAAGAAGTTTAAATGCCGAGCATAAAAGCGAAAAATTTAGAGAATATAGTAGACACTTTCCCCAAAAGCATTTCACCAAAAATAGAGCTAAGCTATTAGCTGATCCTTACAAACTGAATGAAGACATGAAAGTTAAGGAATTCAAAACTCACTCAAATGTTGATGTCACTGGTGCTTTGCTCTTGTTAGATTTACTCATTCGCAAATTTACTAACGAGAAATATGTTTCAAACTGGAAGTTTGTAAACTCTCCTTACGATGCGACGGCTCAGGCTTTGGAAATAACCGAGAAATTGAATAACTTATTAAATGAAAAGGGTTCGGAAAATTTAGATTCATTTGATGTTTTTTCAAAGATACACAAAGCCATTCATAGCGGTAATGACAGTAAATTTATGAACACGTTATGCTCCTATATAAACGAGTTTGCTTCGTTAAGACCTGAAGAAGTTAGGGGAATTCTGAACGCGGTTTTACCGAATGAACCACAAATAATTTTTTCCAAAAATATGATCGACAGAAAGCTGGTAAGTTCAGTTGAACATTCCTGCTTTGAGAAAACATTTCGAATTTGATTAAAGTACATCAAAAAACAAATTCCCTACTAATAGGGCTCAAGTAAACTTCATTAAATCTTATGTTTAGTAGATAGACTGATAAATATTTTTTCCGGTTAAATTCGCTTTAAACCTTTTTAAAATAAGTGAAACTAAATTTATTTTTAAATAGCTCTTTTGTCATGAAAATATTCATGATTCTAAGAAAAAAGGATTTTTGTTTTTTTACAGATTTCACGTAGAATTAAAAAGAAAAATGAACTCTAATTTCCAGGGGACATCTGTTTGTAAATATAATAAATGCCGACAAAACAGTTTTTCTACTTTAAAGAATTACGTTTATGATCAAGAAGTTCTCGATTTTTGATTATGAATTTTGTTGATGAGCTATTTAAAAAATCTCAATCACTGAAAATTTTGAAACCTTATACATATTCTTTTGAGCTTTCTTTTTCATCAACACATAAAGAAAAGCATATCGTTGCCACAGGTATATCAGGAAAGACTTTTTTTTAATAGGAGTGCATGTAATTATTACTATTATGTTCTCGAGAAATAACTCGGTTCTATTTGAATTTTGACGCTATATTTATGAGCTTTATACTATGGATACTAATTTTCTGAAGCACATCAAAAGAAATACAACAAAAAAAGAATTATTTTAAAAGAGTATAATTTTTCTGTATTTACCAGAAGTATTCTGTATTTAACAGTTGGAAACAATAATTGTATAGTCAATAATAACGTTTTCCTACACTACGATTACCTAATTGATAAGAGATACTTATTGTATCCTACTGGTACACATAAGATGTCGTAACACACGATAGATATCGATATAATTTATTCATTCGAAGGAAATATTGTTAAACAGTAACAATTTTAATTTTTTATATTTACATATTCTTAATCGTTTTCAGAGAAGGGTGTATATTCCAGTTTAAATAAGTCAGTCTAAATTTTTAAAGAAAATTATAATTAATTTAAAAATACTAATTAATATATAAAAATTATAATAAAAAAAAATAATAATTTTCTAATTTATCTATTACTTCAATTTCTGAACTATCGTAACTTATAAGGAAATACTTAAAAAAAATTTTTGGAATTATATTTTTCAATTTCCAAAACTCCTACTAATTGCTTGTTTGAGTGACGTGACATTTCAACATTTTCAAAATAATAATAATAATAATAAAAGGGCAAAATTGAAGCAAATTCTGATTATAACATATTATATTTATTATAATAAGATAATCTATGTCATTTAGGCTAGGTTTGAGATTAGGGACGTCATCGTGCTTTGTTTAAAGCTCTAATTACGGAATAAATATAATTTTAAATTTAATGTGTTTTTAGCATTTATCTAGAACAGGAGTTTCCAACTTACATAAGGCCGGGGGTCGCAATTTAAAACACTATTCAAATTGTGGGCCGCAACTCCATCAAAATTTTTCATAGGACTCTTTTATGTCTGAAGGAACATAAAATATTACTGTCAGATTTTTATCAAGTTATACAGTTTTATCAAGTGTTTATCAAGTTTTTATCAGTTATCAAGTTCAGTATTGAATTACAAATTAAAATAAGAAGTATATATTTAAAAATATTTAATTTTATATTAAAAAATTCTGGCTACAATAACTTTAATGTGCACCTATGTGTGAAACAATTAATGTGCAACAGATATCAAATTGTTAAGGTATAAATCTATAAAAAGATTGGTATTAAAACTTGCATAGTAGCATACAAAATGAGAGATTTGAGGATTGTCTGCTGCAACCACCAGAGAATGGATATTCACCTCAAGTTCAGTTGTTGAGAGTCTCAAGAGATGGAGTAAAGAAGTGTCAGTAGGACGGTTTCTATTGTTATTCTTTATAAATTTCATTGATGAAAATACGCACAGATTTTTTTACGAAAATTGTCCGCAAAAAAATGACAACTAATATATTTTAGTTCGCGGGCCGCCAGTTGGTAACCACTGATCTAGAAGGTTGCGAAGATTTGTTTCACTTATAATGTACGTAATTATTTAATTTTTTAATTATTTAATATGAAGCATAATTAAGAACTATTTTAATAAGTTTAATCACATTTTTCAGCGTATCGTAATTTTCTTATGATTTAATATGATCTTCTCCAAGCCTGTTGTAATTTTTCAAAAATGCTTTGATAATCAGGACACATTTTAAATTACATATACTATTCAAACTATATCAAAATAATACATAACTATATCAAAATCTAAACGTCATTGTAAAAACTATCTATAAATAAAAACATGTTTCGCACTAGTTAAATTTAATGCAATAACTTGTTAAAAATTTTAAGAATGCTTAATATCAAACTTTCTTCAGAAATATATGCTTTAAACAAATCAGAAAATAAACATATTATAAATTTCATATGCAGTTAAAAGGTTTAGGAACAAAAATAAATTGAAATCATTAAAAAAATACTTTTCACAGAAATAAGTAGTGTGCATTAATACAATTCAACCGGGTTTAAAAGAAAGTATTGTAATTAAAAAAATATTTATGTCTTATGAACTTTTTAGAATAATTATGAATGTTACATAAGATCTCCCGCTCATAACGTCCGTAATAATTATGATATAGTCTTTCAGAATTGCACATAAACTCTGAAATTTTTATCTCTTAATCTGACATACTCGGTTGGGCTCGGATATTATGTCATCGAGCTCTAATTTCTATAATGTATCATCTGAAGTTTTTTTTATAGAGATGAGACGGGCTCATGAAAAATCTTTCTTACTCGATTTTTTTTTATTAATTGCAAGCTGAAAATTACATCAAAATTTGCATGATTCTGTTAATGGAATATAAAAATGTCTACAAAATTTTTTTTTGTCAAAATTTAAGAAGAATTCAGTTTTTAATCGTGATCCGAAAATAGGTTATATTTAACGATATATCCTATTTGCTTTCTTTCTTGGCGAATAATTGCTTTAATTTGCTGGAAAAAATCTTATGAATATCCAGTTACTATAATCGAGCACATCATTATTACCTTCACGTAAAGTTTTGTAGCTTTTGCCTACGTGGGCATAACGTGTTAAGCAGATGCATATTTTATTGCATGAATTCATTCTCTAGATAACTAAAATAATGTGTTTTAAGAAGACTAAAATGCACATTTACTTATTAATACATGTATAACGGTGAATTGCCCGACACTGGGTAGCCCGACAACCCAAATGGTCGACTCCGTTTTCCCGACAGATTTACCCGATAGGATGTAAGAGATATGCATATAATTTTTGTTATTTTTCGTTAACGTTTATGTAATATTGTTCGCTCTTGTTTATTAGACGTATTCATATTAATTACACTGTTTTTATTCTGACTGTAGAATTCGTCCGCTTATTTAAAGAATTTGAAGGGTGCTTTATTTTTCCTTCATTCAAAGAAGTAATCCGGATGATTCCCATTTAATGAGTGGTAATAAAAACAAATTTGCTGACGAATCAAATTGCTAAATGCCATTTGCAATATTAAAATAAACGGTTCAGTTTGAATGTTCGATTAGACGTTCAAATAACATTGCGTTCGTGGAATAAAATGCGATTCTTAATGTATTGTTACAATATGGATAGATAGCTCGAATGGAGGATAGTATTAAAGAGCGTAGACTGCATAGCTAGCATTTACAATAAAGATTTATCCACTCAATTATATGTGTCAATCAGTTACGGTTTTCGTAATTTTTTTTTTGTCGAATGCATTGTCGAACAAATGAGTTTTTGGGCAAACGAACTAGTCCCGAAAACGTACGTGTCGGGAAAAGTCGGGCAAACGGAGTCAGGAATTCGTGTCGTCGGGTGATTGAGTGCTAGAGAAAATGTGCCAGAGCCATATATTTGTTTCTTAACACATTGTGTTATCTTTCCATAATGTAGAAAAAGGAAACTTAATTGGAAAAAAATATTTGTTTTAATTCTCTAAAAAAAGCGGTAAAATATATAAATTTTTAGTAATTAAAATGAACTGAAATCTCAAAAGTAATGATATTATTTCACAAAACCTACGCTAAATATCTATATTTACTAATATATTTTATCTAATACCTTTACCTTATACTCTACCTTTATAATTTACCTTATATTCTTTCCTTAATTAATTCTTCATAAATTTTTAATAAAAAGATTAAATACAGTTTATCAATAGTCAGATTTGAAGCGAGCTTCAGTTGCTGTTTAAAAATTGTCTTATGATTTATACAACTGTAATATACATATTTAATTAAAATTGTGATGCATATCATTTTGCAAATTATTTCATTTATTTTAAAGATTGATTAATCAATTTTTCCCTTGAAAATATATAAATAATCAATCCCCTATCACAATGTGAAGTATAATTTTTGTAAAGTCATGTCATTAAATATTGTAACATGTATGAATTAATAGAAATAACGAAAAACTAATATATAATGTATATTTTTTCATCAAATGCATTCTGTTAAAACTAAATTTATCTTTTTTGTTGTTAGATATGATGGCAATAATGCTCAGATAATAATGGTTTCAATATACGACTCATCTCAATAAATACTTCCTTTTATTAAAATCTATAACTGTAAAAACTATAAATTATAGTTATATTATTATAGATTAATGTTATCAATTTGTTATTAAATATCTAATAGTTTTAATTGTGTATAATTAAATATGCTATGTAATAAATCAATGTTTTGTGAAAATTTAGAAAGAATTTTTAAAAATGTAACCTCTGAACTTGTATAGTGTTAATGTATTGTTGAATCGTAAACTGTTGTGCCGTAATAGTGAAATTCTCTACTATTCTTTACTGTTTCATTGTTGAGAAAAATACTTTGTTTTGATTAGTTCTAGAACAATGTAATAAAATCCCTTTTTTTACAAGTAAACTTATTTGTAATGCCTGTTTTCAACCATTTACAAATATTTGATTTTACTTGGTTTATTATTTATCTAATTTAAACAACCATCTGTTCAATATTATGAAGATTCTACAGAGATGAATGGTCGAACGGTAATGGGTTATAACTTCACGAACGAAAACTCGTCGCACTAAACTTGGAGAGCAAAACTTCGCGTGGACGAAACTTCATTCAAAATTTTAAATTAATAATTATCATTAAATTTAATAATTAATCTATATATTATTCTTCATAAAAGTATTTTCCATATTATACCTTTTTAATAAGTTTAAATTTATAATAACTTAATTTTAATAAAAATGAAATTATTAAATTAAATATTTTTTTACGGTTTACTTCTTAATTTAGAACACAGAATAAAAAACGCTTAATATTAATTTAGAAAAAGTTATATTTCAAAGCTTTAATTTTTGTTAGTTTAATATGTAAAAAAATTTTTTTTCCTTATAATTTTTATTGATTAATTTATACTTGAGTTATAATAAAAATAAGTTATGCTTGATATAATTTTAATAATTCGAAATTTATAATTAATATTATTTTGATAAAAATAATAGTGAAGTTATGAACCAGAGAAGCTATGTACCCACGATGTGATGGATTGAGAAGATTTCATAGGGAGAATTTTGGTCATGAGGTTTTAATCTCGAACCGGGAAGAACGTTTTATTTTAGATAATTTTATTTGTTTGAGTAAACTGTTTATTATAATTCATAAATCGATCAATTCTATATGTGGAATGGTACAGAATAACTGTACCGTATACAGCCTCTGTAATTTTATGATTGATAATGTTTAGATAATTAGTCAATGAAAAGCCAATTAAGTAACAATTAAGTAAGAATACTTTTTAAATATTTTAATGGAATAACTATATTCTTTCAATTAATAAACGATTTTATTCGGCTAGGCGTTTCTGATTACAGTACTCAATTCCATTAAAAAATAACATAGAAAAAACTGCATCAGTTTTCTCTATTTTTGATTTTGAACTTTTGAGTGACTCAAATATTACTGTAAGAATCGTAAACTTCCTAAAAAAAGCATATCTTATATTCGAATGATTTGAATTTCAAATCTTATTGCTTTCAAGTTTCGAATATTTATTCATAGTTTTTGAAACAATTTTGAATGCAATGATTGATATTCCTTTTGGAAGATAATTTAGGAATTTCAATCTGTACCTCAAATCATTCTGAAAGAATTTTCGGAAACTATTTTAAATGCGAGACTCAGGTTGTGCGATCGCTCTCACCCTGAAGAATTTAGCGATCTTTTTACCCTGAAATATTTTAAGGATTTTAAAGCTACATCTCAAATCATTTAGATTAAACCTTATGAAATTTATTCTGAAACAATTCTGAATGTATTGAACGATATTCTATAATAAAACGATATGAAGATTTTTTAATCTATTTGCTAAAACCATTCTGAATAAAGTTTCTAAAATGTATTCTTGGATTCTGAAACAATTCTGAATGCATTGAGGGACGTTTCAAAAGGGAGATAAATTAAGTGTTTTTAATCTACACCTCAAGTCATTATGAATATAGTTTCTTTAAATGCATTTCTGATATTTATTTCTGAAACAACTCTGAATGCATTAAGTATACCAAGAAAATGTAAGATATTTAAACTACAAATAAAATTATTCTGAATATAATTTTTCAAATTAGCGTTTTGTTTCTCAAACAATTCTGAATGTATTGTATGATATTCCGATATTGAGACAATTTTAATCTTTATCTCAAATCATTTTGAATAAATTTTTATGAAATATGTTCTGTGCTTGTGTAATAATTTTGAATGTATTGAATGATATTATGATGCTAAGACAATTTTAAAAGATTCTAATCAGTATCTCGAACCATTCTGAATTTATTTTTTAAATTATATTCCTTATTTATGAAACAATTCCGAATGCATAAAGTGATATGTTTATCACGAGATAATTTAAAGATTTATAATCCATACTCAATGAAAACAGAACTATTTAATTTATATCTCTTCTTGCAATGATTCTAACTGAAGTTTCGTGGAATATGAAGATTTCCCAAGTCTCTGCTTCTGTAATCAAAATATATAAGTCCTGAGAAACAGAATTAAAGTTACACTACTGATGATTCGACTCTCTACAGAACTCTACAGAACTCTACAGAAAATTTGGCAGAGAAGCTCTGCATAATGAAGAAGAAGTGCTTTTAGAAAGAGTTTGAAATTCTAATTCTGAATAAATTTTCTGCAATATAATCTTTGTTCTGAAACAAATTTTACTGCATAGAGTGACAAATGCATTGAGACATTATTTATGTGTTTCCAACCGATACCTCAAATCATTTTGAAGGAAGAATATATGTTCAATGAAAACAAAATTATTTTTTTCATTTTAATTTTTAAAAATATTTTTGAATTTGAATTATTTTATGTCATCACATGTCTCTACTTCAGTAACAAAAATAAATTAGTTCTTTAAAAACAGAATTAAAAAAGTTACTCTACAGAAGTCTTGATAGAGAAGTTCTGCATGATGATGATGCTAAAAATTGATGATAAACTATTAGGATTACCTAGAGTGGACATTGTTTTTTAAGATAATGCTCTTTAAATATACTGGTTCTATGATTCATTGAGAAAGTCATTAAAATAATCTACAGAATATAAACCATTAGAAACTATATAGAGTGAATCACTTGTAGTGTCACACGGGCGTACGGAAACTCTCAGTACAATTTGTATAGTTTTGCCCAAATTTTTTGTTCTTAGACTAATCATAGTATTTTGCGAGTTTTATATAAAATAGTTTAGTTGGTATGGTGGTGAAAGTTTTTTGGCTCAAAAGACTAATTATAATCGAAATTATCAATTTTCATGATTCCTGACCCAAGGAACTTGAAGATAGTGCTCATTACATAGCATCATAATATACAAAAATATTTCATTTATTATAAACACAAAAGTGTTTTTGATTAATCGTGTGTTGCTGGTATCTATGGCTTAAGTTCGGCATGGTGATCAATTAATAATCAAATTACAGTGATAAATTTGTAAAGTGTGCATTTTTTTATTCCTGTTTCATCATTACAGTAAAGCAATTCGTCTCAGACAATCTTAGGACAACAAATCTTAAAACAATCCTAGGACTCAGACAATCTTAGAACAAAGATAGAATAGGACAACAAAACAGAAGCATATTGGTTAATCAATATGAAACAACAACAATAACGCTTTTCGGGAAACTGTGAAACAAGGCGGAGAAAAAATACCATGCAATTCTATTAAGACAACTGAGTAAAAGATTGTGTCAACAAAGGACAATGCATTACTTAAGTTAATTCTTATGAGACAATAAAAAAACTTATTGGGTAATTAGTGTGAAGCAACAGAGGGATAATCAAATTAGACAATTATCATAGGACAATATATAAACAAATCTGCCAATTTTTTTGGAATGTTTCATGACGAAAAGCTATTAGATTAGGCATCTATTTAGCATATAATTAAATTGTACACTGTATTTCACTGTATTGTTCTTTGTTTTAAAACGGAATGTCATATACAATTATTAAAGCTCTGTTGAATACAGTTTGTGTTATCTTTAATTTTCGTCTTTTTTTCTCTTACACACGTTTTATTAGGTAAAGTGGTATAAATTTGCTATACACGGTTCATTTTGAGTCTAAATACTAAAAGTTTACTACAATAAATGACCATAACAACTATAAATAATTTGATAAAATCTCAGCAACCTTCGAATGTGACCACCTTTGGAAGCAATGCAGAGCCTTAGACGCTTCACAAAAATTTTTGCTACGAGCCGTGAAATGTCTAACAGACATTTTTACGTCACCTACTGTGGCGTAAAAATGTCTGTTGCCCCCCCCCATGTATACAAAAATTTCAAATTAAATTCATTGAGAAATCTTTTTTTTTTTAAGTAAATAGGTTTATAAAATGTTAATTGCTTTTTAAACAATTTTGTATACACCAAATATAGCATCCTCGTTTATTGATATTCAGTTATCTTTTGTACAGTGAACAAAAATATTCTGAAAAACATTTTTATTCTGACAAACTTTTGATTTTTAATGACCAGATTTTCGCGTAATAGGACTCAAACTTAATGATTCAAGAGTCAAAGAAGTAAGGAGCCATGCCAACTAGATTCAAGAGCCAACCTATACTAATTAATTATAGACAATTTTTCAACCATGAAACCAGACATAAAACGTACTTTTTCTAAAAAAAAAAATTTTCCCGACTGACTCTTGATCCTCAAAATATGGAGAGGGGGTAATCGCAATCTGGAAAATATGATCCCAGAAGTTTAGGCCGGAGAGTGAAATTTTGCTTTCAAGTATAAAAGTTTGTTCAAACAAAGATATTTGCAAAAAATATAATGATTACTAATTATCTGTTATCATTTTTTAGATATACGATTTTTCTCGTTTTAAAGTATGCAATTGGGAATGACAAAATGAAGATTGGGCAACAGTTTCTTAGCTGTCTTATTTTAAAAAATCGCATATTTGAAATTTGAGTTTTCGAGATCTATTCGACCGATTTCGTTAAAATTTTGTGTTTCGTCATTGAATCAATCTGATCATGCATTACTACATAAGTAATTCTATGAGTTAAATCACTACTACCTGATGACAACAATGAAAAGAAGTAAGAATGTATTTGTCACTATGAAAAATAAAAATTAGTGATTGTCCACTTTCACCACTGAATGTTAACAATCACTTAGTTGCTTTAATTAATAATCGTAATAAGTATATGGTAGATCTTATTTGATATTAATTGATTTTTTAATACTTAATTATTTATTTAATACTTTATATACAATTATGATGGATTCAGAAAAACACTAATGTTGGGAATAATGGGCGGGTATGGGTATTCTCTACCCCAGTGCTTTTTAAGGTAAAAAATCTTTCCCCGGTATGCACATTTCCCTACACTGATTTGAAAGGTTCCAAGTGCCCCATATACATTTCTCCTGTATTCAAAAAGCCGATGTTTCTTTTTTAAATCTACCTCAATCGGATATTAAAATATCAAATAAATATGAAAGTATGAATGACTAAATTATTATCAAACCGGAAATAACAAATATTTCAGACATTTAGATAAGCGATTGTCGACAAACAATGGTGAAAGTTGACGTTCTCCAGATTTCTAATTTTCACTGTAACATAAATCATCAGAACATATCAAATAATACATCTAAATACCATATTAAGTAAAAACATTTTACTACACCAGAAAGGAAGAAACCCCATGGTGGCCTCATTCATCCTTGTTTCCTTTCTCCTAAAAATTAATATTTAACAAAGAAAAAATCTTTTTGCTATGAGGTTAATTTTAATTGCATATATAAAGAGGTTAATTTTAATTGCATAGATAAACAATTTTTATACGCGCTTCTCGTAGCAAAATAAGCTGAAAAAAAAGAGAATTAATTGTAACTGGAAAATTTTTTTTTTTTTTTAAATAAGTGTTAACTATTTCTAATTATGCATGGGTATTTAAGGAAAATGTGATACCCATTGTTAAATATTTTATCAGTTTTTAAGGAACTATAAAAACTATTAAAATTTGCAAATAGTCCCAAGAAACTAAAGCGGTAAGATATAACTTGATTAGAAACTTCATTCGCTTCAAAAATATACAGATAGGATATAACAGTCGGCATGTTTTAAGCGCTCAAAAATAGGCGCCCATTTGTAAGACTTGTCTGATGTGAATGAGATGAGAGTGATTTGCAATATAAAGACGTTAAGTTACCAACGAAAAATGAAAAAATAAAAATGAGAAACAAGACAAAAAAAAATAACTACAGTAGCCGAGAGCGATAAAAAAATGATGTTGTTGTTAATTTGCGTCGCACTAGAGCTGCACAATGGGCTATTGGCGACGGTCTGGGAAACATCCCGGAGGATGATCCGAAAACATGCCATCACAATTTTGATCCTCTGCGGAGGGGATGGCACCCCCGTTTCGGTAGCCCGACGACCTGCGCGCGAAGTCGAGCACTTTACGGTAGCACAGTTTAACGAAGACCAATACCGCACACCCTCGGTCCCTACGCACACTGACCGCAGCCAGTGATGCTTGACTTCGGTGATCTGCTGGGAACCGTGTCGTAACGATCAGTCCACTGCGGGACGATAAAAAGATGAAAAACTGAACAGTAAAAGCCACAGTGGCCTAGAGGGGCAAATCAGGGTAATATGCATTTTCGCGTGCAATAGAGAAGTGGCGAGGAACTAAGGTCGTTTGCAAGGGAATTATCATAAATGTGAATATAACGAGATTCAAGGGCATCGAAATAATTAATGAGACTGGGTTCAAAATAATTTTGGTATTGTCCGAATTGAATTTATGCCCAAAAAATGAGAAACTAATGTCGTTAATGCTGTTTGAGTTGAAATGACCCGCGAGAAATAAAGCCCTATTAAAAGATAATTTAAATGAAATAAATAAATTGAAAGTAAAGAAAGATATATTCTAAGGACATAGATCTGTTTTATTTAGGAAAGAAATACCAAAAAGCACTTGGTAATTATGCTTATTATTTTTGAATAATTATTGATAAGTAGTCAAATTAGTAATAAAAGTATATTAGTAATAAAAGTATACTAGTAATAAAAACAATGAAAGTTTTGATCGAACAAGCATTTACATCAATATTTTTTAAATAATAGTTAAGTATCTTTTATTTACAAGTTTTATACTTAGGAAAAAAGTAAGATACATTTCAAATATTTTCTCCATTTTCAATTGAGGTCCTGATGACTTTTATAAAAAAAAATTATACAAAACTTTTTAAAATCGGTTGATATCTTTCAAGCATGCATTTCACTTGAAATTTATCAAAACTTACAAAACTTTTTTTAAAATTTTTTTAATACCACTTGAAAATCTACAATCATTATACTATTATTTTTTAAAGTTAAAATAAAGGAAAATAATTCGCAGATCAATTGATGCATACCGAATGCTCAATGTGTTTACAAAAACAAATATTGTAACAACCTTTTCAAATTTTTTGCCATTTACTGTCACAGGTAATAAGTGGTCTTATTAGATCACTGTTTACCAACGTGGGGTCCACGCCCCACTAGGGGGCAATTTGTTTGTTAATGGGGGCAATTCGAAAATGGACTCGACACGAGTTTAACCCTTTTGCTCCGGACCATTTAAATGCAATGCTAGATTTCTGTGCCAAAATTGAAAGAAAAAATCAAATTCCTAAATAATTGCAGCCAATAAATATTATAAATTCTTTTGACGAGACCAGAATATCAACTGGGTTTTTGGCATCGTCAAGGTAACCTCCCTGCAGCAGTCTCCGCGCGGACTTTCAAACTTTAAAGAAAAATTTTGAAAAGAGGACAACAGTAAAGTCTCTATTTACTGCTCACACTTCAACTCATAATCGTATTCTTGAGGCTAGATATCAAATTTTTTTATTCATCGCTAAATCTGGAAAAATCTTACAACAGGAGAGAATTTAATAAAACCGTCAATATCAGCATCTCTTAAAACGATTCTTGAAAAAGATGCAAAAGTTATGCCACTCAGTAACAATACTGTTAGCAGAAGAATAGACGAAATGAGTGAAGATATTGAAAACAACATGCTGAAAACAAGAAAATTCTCAGTGCAAATGGATGAATCAATTTTGATAGACAGTGTGGCAGCATTGATAACTTACGTAAGATATATTGATAAAGGGCATTTTGCTGAACAAATGCTGTTCTGTAAGAGATTAGAAAGCACCATGACCTCCAACGATATATATATAATAAGCTAAAAAGTATATAGATGTCAATAATATACCAATAAATACATAACATCTTGTGCTGCAGATGGTGCTTCTGAGAAAAATGGCCGCTTAAAATTGATGAAAGATGAGAATCCAGAAATGATTCTCGTGCATTGTGTTATTCATAGGGAAAACTTGGTAGCTAGAAACATCTTGCCTGTTCTAAATGAAGTACTACATTCAGTAATAAAGTGCATCAATGATATTAAAGCTAATGCCAAATGTGAGCTTCTCTTCAAGCTATTTTGTGAAGAACAAAATGCAGACCATGTTAGACTTTTACTTCACACTGAAGTAAGATGGATCTCTAAAGGGAACTGCTTTAAATGATTTATGGAACTTCTTGATATTCTTAATGATTTTTTAAGCGACAAACCTAAAGTAAAGTATCTGTTAACAGTCGATGATAAAGCATTTGTGAGTTATTCACTCGTTATCTTTGAAAAACAAAATATATTAAATAAGCAACTTCAAGGAACAAATAAAACTCTTGTTGATGCAAAAGCGAAGATATTTGGTTTCATTACCCTTATTGAGTTATGTCAGATATATATTAACAACATTGGTACCAAAAATGTGAAGTAAATAATACCACTTTACTTGTTATTGTCGATCATCTCAAAATTCTATCGGCTGATTTAAAAGAAAGATTCTCTGATTTAAAACAAATTGATTTTCCAACATGGATGATGCAGCCAAAGTTAGTGGATTTGTCTGATATATCAAATATGCATTATCAAGAGGAACTCGCAAAAATGCAAAATGATGAGTCAGTTAAAACCTTATTTAATATAAAGGGAGTGATGGCATGGCTTTGTGAGGAAATTAAATACCCAAATTCAACCAAATGTGCAGGAAAACTATTGCTACCGTTTCCATCTTCATAATTAGCTGAATTTAGATTTAGTGCTGTAAATGATTTACTGCTAAAAAAAGAAATCGTCTGGATATAACACAACGGGGATACTTGAGACGGAAGCTAACCAAATTGGAACCTAACATAAAATCTCTGTGCAGCAAGGATCTTACTAAATTAAAATATTAAATTATTATAGGAAAATCTTTATTAAAACTATTTGAATTTTAGTTTCTCATTATATGTTTTGAAAATTTATTTACTATGTTTCGTTAACAATTTCCTAGTGATTTCCTTCTAAAACCTATCATTTAAGTTTCTTAAGTGAACAAATAAATTTTTTAATATTAAAAATTATGTATATGTTACATAGGGGGACATAAGAATTTTAGAATGGCTTAGGTGGGGCCTGGCACAAAAAAGGTTGGGAAACACTGTATTAGATAATCCCTGGGTAAGATAATAATCAGTGCATTACGTTTTAGCATTTCTCAAGGCAATTTTTATGGTCTTTAAAAAATTAAGATTTTTGATGTATATTTTCCTCATATCGGGAAATCCTCATCATTTGAAATATTCGTAGAGGCTTTTATAAATTTAAAATTTTTTTCATTTTCAATCACATTTCAGCTCGACATTTGTAACATCTAAATAAACTTTCTGTAACTTTTCTTATAAGAAGGAAATGAGCAGCGATCGCTCAGGGGATAGAGCGTTCGCCTTCTAGTGAGGTGAACCGGGTTCGAATCCCATCAATGGCTGGTCGATACGAATCAGCATCCGGCTTGCACCGACCACAGTACTGTCGGGAAATATCCTCAGTGGTAGGCGGATCATGAGTTGGATACCCTTTACCGTCAGGCTAACTCCGGGAGGTTCTCGTGGTCTTCCTGTCCATGTAACGCAAATGCGGGTTAGTTTCATCAAAAAGTCATCCACGAAGGCAAATTTCTCTCAATATTTGATCCAGGGGTTCCCTTGTCTTCTGGATTGGGTTCAAAATTGCAAGGCTACGGGGTTGAACATTAGTAGTCGTAAACCCAAATATTGGATCGGTTGTACAGCGACGGTTATAATATAAGAAGGAATTAGCTAAAACATTACAATTTCTCCAACTTTTTCCACCACGTTCTAAAAATTTCTAGGTTATGGTTATCTCTGTTCAGTGCAATGAAATCAGTTTGTAAAGTGTACTGTAATTTATAAATTCGATTCTTTTCTGCTTCTACTTTGCAGATTTACATTGTTTATTAATAATGAGAGTCAATAAAAAATACCAGTTTAATGTTGAAAAAATAATTATGTGGCATGTATTTAAATCCTCGCAGTTGGATCTTGAGAATTTATATTCAGAGCAAATTACTGATACACGAATAATGTTTCCGACCCTGTTTTAAAGTGAAATTCAAATTGCCCATTGAAACAAATAGCAACTGCGTAAATTTAAAAATGAAAAAAAAAGCCTTGGTATTAGAAAAAAATGATAAAATGTTTGCATGATAAAGCATTAATAATATGATTGATAGTTTCTAAGTTTTTATATAATTTTTTCTTTTAACAGGGCGCAATTCTAGTCTTAACTGAGCAGCCCCAGTTAAGCATTCTATTAATTTGTCTACGTATTTCTTTCTCCTGACCTTTTCCATTTCATTTTAAACTTCTTCTGCGCATTATAATAGGGGGCGTTGTTTTTTCAGTTTTTTGTGTTTTCTTTTCTTCTACTTGCTTTTGAAGTTGATGCTTGACCTGTGACTTTGTGAGTTTTTATTTTTCTGATGATTTTGATTGAGTTTCTTTTCTTAATTTGTTAATTATTTTGAATGTATCTTGTTTTTCCTGGACCTCTATACAAAACTATCGGGGTACTGAGGGAGATTTTTTAAGCATTTGCTTCTCCCTCAATTAGAAATGGTTTTGTTTTTAATGGCTACCGAGGCCGGTACTCCCTGAAGACGTCGGCTTCGATGGTCATATTTTTATTTTTATTTCCTTCGTTTCTTTTATTGATACTTTTTTCTGAAATTTCTGCTTCTTCTTAGCGCGTTTTTTTCAAAGAAGTTTTATCCTTTTCGAATTTAAATATTTGTGTTTTCTTTCAGTATCATGATAAAGCATTTAATCCTCGGCTGTCTAGCTGTAGAAAGGTACGAAAGATATGTCAAAATTCCCATGTCGATTGTAAAATTATAAGAGTTACTAAAAAATTCTAGAAATATGTTCAGTTTTTATTAAATTCACGTGCTATGTGCGACCGGAAGATATTAACCGATTTCAAAATTTTGAGCATGAATTACATAAGCTATCTTTTCCACACTATATTGTTTGGAAAAATGGAAACTTTGGTTTTTCAGCCCATCATCCATATATATATATCTATATACAGTCAATTCGCTATAACTCGAAGCACGATAACTCGAATATTACTATAACTCGATTTTTATATGAGGTCCCGACACTTTTATCTTCAATTTCATGTTAATTATTCTCGATTACTCGAATTTTACTATCTTTAACTCGATTTTTTTGGGATCTTTTGAAGCAAGAAAAAAAACCTAGGAGCTGATATCTTGTCCCTTCCTTTGCAACACACACACAATGTCTTTCGCACTCTTCATGGAGAAGCTAAAGCTGTCCCTCTTGAAGTATGTGAACAGTTTTTAAATGAAACGTTACCAAATTTACTTCAAGGATACAGTTAAAATGATGTTTTCAATATTGATGAAATGGGTTTATTTTTTAAATGTCTTCCAAATAAGACTATGATGTTTAAGGATGAAAACTGCTTTGGGGGTAAAATGAGCAAGGAACGTTTGACTGTCCTAGTTGGAGGAAATGCGTCTGGGACAGAGAAATTGCCCTTACTTGCTATCGGAAAATACCGATATCCCCGATGTTTCAAGAATGTAAAAACGTATCCTTTGGATTACAAGTCTAACAAAAAGTTTTGGATGACATCAGTATTATATGAAGACTACGTAAGAAAATTGGATCAGAAATTCTTCGCTAAGAAAAGAAAACTGATCCTCTTTATGGATAAATGCACAGTGCATAGTGATCTACTAAATTTGAAAGCAGTAAACTTGCAGTTTCTCCCGCCAAACACAACAGCAAAGTTGCAGCCCATGGTATCAGCCGATGGTATGGACCAGGGTATCATAAAGTGCTTCAAACAGTCTTATCGTAAATGGCTTGTCAGAAAAATTATCTTAAATATTGTAAGCATTTAGAAGATTTGTAATTAATAATCATTAATTAAATAATGCGACAATATTTTGAAAGTCCAAAACCGAAACTAACGGTAAGTCGAACTTCCGATATGTCGAAATTTTTCGTCAGTCCTATCAGATTAGAGTAATCGCGAATTCACTGTATATATATATATATATATATATATATATATATATATATATATATACAAAGAGAGAGAGATTCGAGCACTCCATCCACTGGAACATTGCGATTCTTCGCCTAAGTATTTGTGGCCATACTGGTAGGTGTAACAACAAGTACCCAGTGAGGAATTAAATAAATAAAAGTTTAAGCCAGGGGAATCATACAGGATAAAGTTCCTCTATTTTGATACCAACAGCCAGACTGTAGCAATGGTGTCAACATTGCGCACAGGCTGCCTTTACTTCCCAGACAATTGAGAAGAGCTTCTTGCCAACACTGAGGATCAAATTGCTATGACAGCTCTGTGATTTTTACCACTGAGCCATCGCGACTCTCTAACATCTATTAATATTCTTCAATAAGACTAAGAATTTTATTGCAATAAATTATTTTAGGGAAGAATTATTCATTCAAAATAATCTATGTATACATTATTTAAAAATATCATTTTCTAACGAAGAATATTTCGTTTGGAATTCTCCGGATTTGTATAGCAAGTAAGTGTTATGATTTTTATAATAAAAAGCTTACTTGAAAATAATTTATTTTTCCTAATTTGATGATAGTTCTCTACAGAATGGTTTTTCTACGTCTGATTAAGAACTTTAAGACTAGAAAGAAGAAACAATATGAAAGATTTTTATTTCAATCTGAGGAATTTTCAAAATCGTTTTTTTTTTTTTAACGTAAATCTTCCTTATTTTACATTTTTTAGTTTATAAATAATGATTTTTTATTAGAACTTCAAATTTTTTGATAAAAATTGTTATCTCAAACATCGTAAAAAATTGTATGTGTTACTAAAAGAACTATTTTTTTTTTCTAATTTAATTTTCAACTCTACAAATAAATCATTGACAGAATCGTCTTTAGTACACCCTGACTGTAACATAAGGTTGTGAGCCTCTTTCAGAGATCGTCAAAAAGAGCTCCCTAAATAAGAACCTCGCTCAAATATTTTGAATACATTTGAATCTACTTATTTGTTTTGTTAATATTTTTTTTTTTTTTTGCTTTTGTTTTATTATTTGATTTTCCCGCATTTGGTGTGGAGATTCGCCTGAAGTCTGGGAGAGGTTTTGATAGTATTTCTTAAAGATGTTCTTCAATGCAAAATCTATGGAAAAAATTCCTTGCCCCCTAAAAGTGGTCGTAAATAGAGGAAGTCGTTATACAGAGGTGGTCTTTCCTAGAGGTTACACTGTATATCTATTCAAAAGCGTACAAATTAAAATTTTGTTCCAATTGCGGGAAAAAAATAAAGGTTTTGCGGAATGACGGTGCTTTATTTCTTTTTCAATACCAAAAGTCTACTTACTTCTGATAGACGCAATTTAATTAATTTTGAATGCTGTGCCGGCCAGATGATCGAGCAGTTAGCGTGCCTTACTGCGAAGCCAATGGCAGCGGGTTCAAATCCCGCTCAGGGCATGGATGTTTCTCTGTATGTTGTTCTCTATTGTGGGCTGTGTGAGTGTGGCCACTTCCGGCATCTTTCTAGGCTCAGGACGTAAAAGTTCAGTGCCTGCCATTAGAAGAAAAAAAATTGAAATGCTGTTAATTTTGAAATTGTATAGAAAACGTGATTTTTGAGTCCTCCCCTCCGATCCCGTTAAGTAATGATTTGCCCCCCCCCCCGATGTTTGAGAGTGATAGGGTTAGAGAAATTTCGAAATTTTTCTCGCTTTCTTCCCCCGTCTATAGTGAACCTTCAAGGGACCGAAATTTTGGTTCGCTATAACCGGGAGTTCACTATATCCGTTACGCAGGCAATTTAACTAATGGTTCCCTAACTCCTTCCTTTTATCTCACATTATTCAAATAAATGACTGAAAAATATTATGTAGTAGCAAAAAATGTATTATTTTTCATTACTCTTCGTCTTGCGTGCAAAAGAAAAAATTAGTAATCTTTAGCTGATGAGCAATCCTCAACATCAGATATGGAAACACTTCTCGACTCTCAGATAATTTTTCCTGAAATTCTGTTATTCCACTTTTTAAACCTGTCTAACCTGCCATTCGAGCACATAAATGTAGTCACATAAAATCGCTTAGCAAATTCATCGACATTTGTCCAGATACTGGAAGATTGCGGCTTCTTCGATTGGTGAACCACTTCAGTAATGCTTCTTCAACATCCTTGTGATCTGCTTTTCTCAACTTTTTTCGTCCATCTAAATTTTTTTCATGAGCAGAAATTATTAATCGCCTATTTTTCTACATGTTACAAACTGCAGATTTGAATAGTTTATATTCCCTGAAAATATCAGCTTGATTACATCCATTTTCAATTTTTCTGATTATGCCCATTTTATCATCAATGAAGAACGTTTTACGTTCACTGCTCGCCATAGTTAAATTTGAGACACTTGTTTGCAGGAATTTTTAAACTGAACTGAGAGCAAAAAGGAGTTGAAATGAGAGCCTTATCAACACATATTAGTGTCCAACCCTTTGACCAATAATGAATAATTATTTATTCCCTCTGATAGAAAATGCATATTGATCCCACTGACACCTTACAGGTGCATCATGTGCCTGCAGCTTGGTTTGCTTAGGGATGGGAAAGTGGTAAAAAAAGAAGCAAACAAGAAAAAAATGCTTATCGCTACACTCACCTCTATAGATGGTTTTAAAAATCGTTATATGTATTTATTTTGAAGTAGAAATTTCAAAATTATTACAAAAAAAAAAATGAAGAAAAAAATCTGGTGAAGACAGAAAAAAGTTCATTATATCCAACTTCCTCACTTTTTTGTTCACTGTATCCACAAAAAATAACATTACACGCGTGCAGCAAGGTACGGGACCGAGCATTTCGTTCACTATATCCGGGAGTTCACTATAAACCGTGTCCACTTTATAGCAGGATTTGACTGTATTTATTATTTCGGATTAATATTGTACTTAACATGTAATTTTTACTGCTCATAGTTAAAATTTAGTTCTTCAGATTCTGTGATCCCGCAGTGGACTAATCGTACTGACGCGATTCCTAGTAGAACGCCGAATTCAAGCATCAATATCTGCGGTCAGTAAGCGGGTGGGTGACCACTTTAATCAGCCGCCGTTAGGACAAAGAGTGCGCTGTATCGGTCTCAATTTATTTCGGAACTAGAGCAGTTTTATTTTCCTTCAAAATTCCCAATGTTCCCCAAAATTCCGGGTTTAATCCCTAAAACTCGGATTTTATTTTCCCTGTCGTTCAAAAACTATAAGATTTTAACATCACTAAAAGCAATAAAAACATTTAAAATAATATTTTACTCACTAGTTTCAGGATATGCATTAGTCTCCTTTCAGAAATCAATTGCTTTTTGAACCGAATAAATTAAATTAAATGACTTAAACAAATAAGTGAAATTCAATTTTTGCTTAATTCAATTTAGAAGAATATTCGCAGGTTTTCTGTCCGTACTTGTAACGAATTTTAACTTAAAATGTACTTCACTAAAAAAAATTTTTTTCTCGATGTGAATGTAGTAAATATCAGAGAATGGCATTTTAGTGCACACATGTGTTGGAAAAAGGGTGATATATTTTTTTACGTGCCATAGAATAACACAGATTGATTGACATAACATATTTGGAAATCTTAAAAAAGTTATGGCAAACAATCCAAACAGATGTAGAAATGTTACGGTATTCAATAAAATATCAAGTTCTTCGACGTGAGCATTCCTTAGAAAAAATGTCTTAACAAACAGATGTTCTGTGCAAATAGCTAAAAAAAAGAGCTGTCAACTCTCATTCATTGTTAAATTTCTTATGGGTTGTCATGTTCTAAAAACAGTCATTTTGTCCGCCTTCGAGTTGTCATCTTTTGTTGAAAGAATTATATATATTGACAAACTGAAAAGTCATAGACAGCCTTTTTCGAAAGGTTTTTTCTTGCTAAATATTGGAAAGGAAAGTAAGTATAGATATTTTTCTTTTTAAATTATGACCACCGATTACAGTAAAAAGCTTACTCAGGACTTGAATATTCCAAAGCAATTTAAAAAACGAGATTTCAAAAGATTAGCTGCTGGAAAATCCAGCTATAATGTCAAAATGGTGGGGCGATTTGGAAACAGTAATGCTACTGCCGAGAAAATGGTAATTTTCAATGACATAAACACGCTGATGCGTTTTAGAAGATTAACTGATCTTGAAAGACTAGCCGCTGGTTGCAAAGAATTAGATCGTGGCATGAATTGGTCAGATGCTTTAATGGGATTCTTCGGAACAGCAGCAGCGGTTGCTGGCATTCTATTGTTGCCCGGATTGGGATTGGCGCTGTCTGGAGTGTGTTTTGGCGCGGCGTTAGGCAAAGGAATTCTGGGGTCCGCCTCCATTGAAAGAGATTGCGCTGATGTACCATTTTATGAATTAGAAGTGAGACTAAACAAAACTTTAGGCGAAACAAACCGGAAATTAGATCAGCAAGCGGAAATATTAAAAGACATTTCTGACAACGTCAAAAAAACTTTAACGGAAGTAGAAAATATGAGAGTTGCAATGGATCGAGGATTTGGGAACATTTTAAATTCTTTAGAAGGACAAGATGTGAATGAATTGGTTTCAACTATAAACAAAGCTTATAAATCTTTTACGTTCAGTGAAAGTAATAGAGGAAACGCTCCAAAAGATCAATATGTGAATTTTATAGAGCAAGAGATTGGAGATAATCTCTTATTTAACTACGTTAAACTGGGAGGAAAGTTATACGAAGCGCTATTTTCGATCATCGACAAAAAGTACGCGGTCCCAAAAGATATTAACCACCAGAATGCTTACAATGCTCTAACTGCACTCAGTTTCGGAACCGTTACATATTCCAATATTGTACTTTCTTTATTAGATCAGTATACTTACGTTGCCGAATATTATTACCAGGAACGAGATCTTATTAAATTTAATAAATATCTTGATCGCCTCATATTTTATTTTACAACTTTTAAACACATTTTTACAACATCTAACAATGGCATAGTTAACGATGTCATAAAGATTATGGAAGAAGTACAGGAGAAACACGACATCAAAAACGCTAAAAAAGAATTGTACAATGCCCTAGTAAGCAAAACAAATAATTTGAAATCGATAAAACAAAATTTTCATATTATGAGTTTGCATATCCTAGAAGAAACGCCGACAAATGAAATTGATATTATCTTTAATACTGGTGGGAAAGTAAGCAAAACGAACTTTTTAGATTGGGAAAGAGGAGTCGAAGTTAGCTACGCTCTTCAGTACGAAGAAGATGGTAAATATTCTAAAATAAGCAAATGGGTGACTCAAGAAGTGCTCGACATTGCTAACCCTCAGATATCAATTAGAAACTCCAACCGAAAAAACAGAATTATTTTTCGAAAATTTGATAATAATCCACCAGAAGTGGTTCGCGTTATTTCTGGATCTCAGTTACAGTTTAGGGATCTTGATAGAGATTTATATGATTTAGCATCTAAAAACTCTTACAATGACAACAGTATAATGCAGAATATGAATAAACTTTTAAGTCTTGGTGCCAGCGTTTCTGCCGTTTTTGAAAGCAAAAGAAGCGTGATTCACGCAGCAGCTGCTGCAGGAAGAGTGAATATGTTGAAGCGAATTTTAGAAGTTGATCGTAAAGTCCTTAATCAGAAAGACTCGGTAGGTTACACTCCTTTGCACATAGCTGTTGAGAACAAAAGAGATGATTTCGTGCGCGAGCTAGTAAAACAGGGTGCTGATGTCAATGCAAAAACGAATGAGCATGGCGTAACACCATTACATTTAGCAGTGCGCTTCCAGTCCGAAAAAAGCGTAGAATATTTATTAGCTAGTGATAAAATCAAACCTAACGAGGTAGAAAAATCAGGAAAAACTGCTCTACACATCGCTGTTTCAGATAATTCGTTGAGCAACAAAATTGTTGAACAATTTATCAATAGTGATAAGGTAAATGTGAATGCCAAAGATACGTTAGGACTAACAGCCTTACACATCGCAGTTTTGTTAAATTCGATTGACAATTCCTTTAGTTTAATGCGCAGTAAAAATTGCGACATATACGCGAAAGACAAAAACGATATGGCCCCCATTCACTATGCCGCAATGAAAGGGTATAACGGTATGTTCAGTGGTTTCATCGCATTCGGTATTGATAATCTAAACTCCCCTGGTTCTGATAAAAAATGGACTCCTCTTCATTTTGCAGCCTATTTCGAACACGATGATCTGGTAGATGGTTTGATGCTGTGGGTAGGGACGAAAGGAAAAATCTCTGCAGATGAGCCTGATGTAGATCTGCAGACGCCACTGCATTTAGCTGCACAGGCTGGTTTGAAACAAGGTATTATTAGCTTAATGCTTTATGGCAATGCAAAAGCTTACAAAAAGACTGCTGAAGGCTATACACCCCTTGCTATAGCAATTCTTAACAAACAAACCGAAGCTGTTAAACAGATAGCATCGTTAGAGGGAAGTTATTTTCAGAAATTGCCAAATGACACCTATACCAGAGATATAGATACACGATCGTGTGAATTAGCGAAGGAAAAGAATTTCATGTTTGATTATTTGGTTGAGCAAGGTCGCTGTAAAAGGAATAAATTTAAAAAAAGGAGTTTAAATGTAGAGCCTAAAACAGGGGAGTTTAGGGAATATAGTAGACACTTTCCCCAAAAACATCACACCGAAAATGGAGCTAAGCTATTAGCTGATCCCGACAAACTGAATGAAGACATGAAAGTTAAGGAATTCAAAACTCGTGCGAATGTTGATGTCAGTGGTGCTTTGCTCTTGTTAGATTTACTCATTCGCAAATTTACTAATGAGAAATATGCTTCAAACTGGAATTTCGTAAACTCTCCTTACGATGCGACGGTTCAGGCTTTGGAAATCACCGAGAAATTTAATAACTTATTAAATGAAAAAGATTCGGAAAATTTAGACTCTTTTGATGCTTTTTCAAAGATACACAAAGCCATACATAGCGGTCATGAAAGTAAACTTATGGACACGTTATGCTCTTATATAAACGAATTTGCATCGCTGAAGCCTGAAGAGGTTAGGGGAATTCTAAACGCGGTTTTACCAAATGAACCACATTTAACGTTTTCCAAAAATATGATCGACAGAAAGCTGGTAAGTTTAGTTGAACATTCCTGCTTTGAGAAAACATTTCGAATTTGATTAGAGAATGTCAAATTACAAATTCCCTACTAATAGGGCTCAAGTAAATTTCATTGAATCTTATGTTTAATAAGTGAACTGATAGATATTTTTGCTGATTGAATTCGCTTGAAACCTCTTTAAAATAATTGAATCTAAATTTATTTTTAAATAGCTCTTTCGTCATGAGAATATTAATAATTAAAAAAAATTTTTTTTGTAGATTTCAGGTATAATTAAAAAGAAAAATGAATTATAAAATCCAGGGGACATCTGTTTGTAAATATCATAAATGCCGACAAAACAGTTTTTCTACGTTAATGAATTACATTTATGATCAAGAAGTACGCTATTTTTGTTTATGGATGAGCTATTTAAAAAATCTCTATCGCTGAAAATTTTGAAACCTTATAGGTACTTTTTTGAGCTTTTTTTTTATTAACACATAGCGCAAAACATCTTTACCATAGATATAGCAGTAAAAAAAATTTTTGATAGGGGGCATATAATTATTATTATTTTTTTGGAAATTAATTTTGTTCTATTTTAATTTTGACATTATATCCATGAGTTTTATACTATACATACTAATTTTCGAAAACACATAAAAAAATAATACAAGAAAAGAGAATGTTTATAATTTTTCTGTATTTAACCAAAAGAAGTTGGTAACAATAATTGTATCGTCAATAAGAAAGGTTTTTCTACAATACGATAATCTTATTGATAAGATATACTTTTATTGTATCCATTTGGCACACGATAGATATCATAACACACTATAGATATCGATATAATTTATTCATTCAAAGGTAATACTGTAAGGCAGTGACAATTCTTATTTTTTAAATTTATGTAATCTTAATCGTTTTTAGATAAAAGATGTATAATACAGCTTCAATGAGTAAATCTAAATAAATAAGTAAAAACAATTAGCTTTGATTTTCTAATTTATTTTTAATTTTTTCTAATTTTTTTCTAATTTATTTCTAATTTTTTCTAATTTATTCTTAATTTTTTCTAATTTTTTTCTAATTTATTTCTAATTTATTTCCTTTTCAATTTCTAAGCTTTTAAATAAATATTTAAAAATATTTTTGAGCGAATTACACTCTTCAACTTCCAAAACTAATACTAATTTCTTGTTTGAGTTATTCAACATTTTAAAACAAAAATAAATAATGAAGTCATATATACAAGTATAATTTTAAAATTAATGTGTTTTTAACACTTATCTAGAAAGTTTAAAAGATTTGTATCACTTATAATGTATGTTAATAATTTAATCTTTTAATTATTTAATCTGGAACGTAGTTAAGAACTATTTTACTAAGTTTATTCGCATTCTTCAGCAAATCTTATTAATTTTTTTTTTTTGGTTCAATATGATCTTCCCCAAGTCTGTTGTAATTTTTCAAAAATGTTTTGACAATCTGGACATATTTCAGATTACATACTATTCAAAGACGTCAAAATTCTAAACGTTATTTCAAAAACCATCTATAAATAGGAAAAAAAATTTTTCGCACTAGTTAAATTTAATGCAACAACTTGTCAAAAATCTTAAGAATGCATAACATCTAACGTTCCTCATAGATATATGCTTCTTGCAAATAAGAAAAAAAACATAACATAAATTTCGTCGAGTTTTAGGGCATAGGAACAAAAATAAATTGAAAACATGGTAAAAATACTTCTGGCAAATTTAAATAGGTGCGCATAAAGATAATTTAATCATGGTTAAAATAAAGTAATATAATTAAAAAATAAAATTATGATTTATAAACTACACCTAAAAACTACTCACTATGTTTATGAACATGATACTTAAATTTTGTCCATTTGAAATTATTGCGTACCCTATTTCATTGCAAAAATTCATTCTTCAGGTAAATAAAATAATCTATTCTAAGAAGACTAAAATACACATGTACTTTTTTATATATCTGCGGATCCGGTGAATTGCCCGACTCCGTTTTACCGAAGGGTACGTTTTCCCAATAGGGCTGGCATGTAAAGGAAATGAATAGAATTTTTTTGTTATTTTTTGTTATCGTTTATATAATATAGCTCGCTATTGTTTGTAAGACATATTCATACTAATTACACATTTTTCAAAAACTAAAGATTAATCCACTCAATAATATGTGTCAATCAGTTAGGGTTTTCGTAATTTTTTTTGTCGAATGCATTGTCGAACAAATGAGTTTTTGGGCAAACGAAGTAATCAAGTTGTCAATATTCCGAGTGTTGGGAAAAATGAACTAGGCCCATATATTCGTTTCTTTGTGCTATCTTTCTTTCCATCATGTAGAAATAGGATACTTCATTGGAAAAAAATATTTGCTGAAATTCTCTAAAAAAGAGGTAAAATATATAAATTCCTAGTTAAAATAAACTGAAATCTCAAAAGTAATGATATCATTTCACTAAGCCTACGCTACATATCAATATTTACCAATATATTTTATCAAATACCCTTACCATATACTCTACCTTTATAATTTACCTAATAATCTTTCCTTAATTACTACTTCATAAATTTTTAATAACAAAATTCAATACAATTTTTCAATATAGTTTGATATGAAATGATTTTCATCTGCTGTTTGAAAATTGTCTTGAGTTTTGAACAACTATGCTATATATTTAATTAAAATTTTGATGGCATATCATTTTGCAAATTATTTCATCTATTTTAGAGATTGATTTCCTTTGAAAAGATGTCAATAAGCAATCTCCTGTCACTATGTGAAGCCTAATTTTTATAAAACTATGTCATTAAATATTATTATATGAATTAATTAATAGAAATCTATGCATTAATACAGAACAAAAAAGTATTATACAATGTGTATTTTTTAATGGAATGCATTATGTTAAAGCAAAATTTATCTTTTTTGTTGTTATATATGATAGCAATAATGCTCCCATAAGAATAATGGTTTTAGTATATAACACATCTCAATAAATACGTGCTTTCATGAAAAACTATAACTGTAAGAAGTTTAAATTATAATTATATAACTGTAAATTAATGTTACATATTTGTTATTAAAGGTACCAATACTTTTAATTGTGTATAATTAAATATGCTATGTAATAAACAAATGTTTGTAAAAAGTTAGAACGAATTTTTAAAAATGTAACCTCTGAACTTGTATAGTGTTAAAGTATTGTTCAATCTTAAACTGTTGTACTGCTGATTTGTAACAGTGAAATTCTCCACTATTCTTTACAGTTTGATTCTTAAGAAAAATGCTTTGTTTTGAATAGTATTAGATTTTCATTATAACAAAGTAATGAAACCTCTTTTTTTATAAGTAAACTTATTTGCAATGCCTACTTTCAACCATTTACAAATGATTGATTTCACTTTGTTTATTATTTATCTAAATTAAACAACCATCTGTTCAAATTTATGAAGATTCTATAGAGACGAATGGCCGAACGGTAATGGGTTATAACTTCACGACCGAATCCTCATCGCACTAAGCTTTGAGAGCAAAACTTCACATGGACGAAAGTTCACGCGAACAATTTCGCAAGCTCAAAATTTTAAATTAATAATTAACATTAAGTTTAATAATTAATTTATGCATCAGTTTTCATAAAAAATATTATCCTTATTATACATTTTTAATAAGTTCAAAGTCATAAAAATTTAATTTAAAAAGAAAATAATAAAATTATAAAATTAAATATTTTTTACGTTTTACTATTTAATTTAGAATACAGAATAAAAAGCGTTTAATATTAATTTGAAAAAGGCTACGTTTTAAAGCTTTAATTTTTGTTCGTTTAAATTGAGAAAAAAAAAATTTTTTTTTCTTATAATTTTTATTTATACTTTAGTTTTAATGAAAATAATTTATATAAAATGTAATTTTAATAATTTGAAATTCATAATTAATATTATTTTCAAAAAAGAAAAAAAAATAAGCGTGAATTTTTGTGCCAGAGAAGTTTTGTATTTGCAAAGTGATCGATTGCGAAGGTTTGGTTCGAGAAATTTTGGTCACGAGGTTCGTGATCATTTTGTTTCTTTAAGTAAACTGTTTTTTATAATTTATAAATTGATCAAGTCTGTTTGTAAATCATACAGAATAGCTGTACAGTAAAATTAAAGACTCTGTAATTTCATGATTGATAATGCTTAAAAAATGAGTCAATGAAAAATCAATTAAGCACAATTCTTATTTTTTATATATTTAAATGAAATAAGTATATTCCTTTCAGTTAATAAATGATTTTATTCGGCTAGGCATTTCAGATTACAGTACTCGATTCCAGCGAGTTTATTAGCTGAGCGTTAATAATCTCCTTAAAATATAACATCGCGAAAATTGAACTAGTTTTTTATATTTTTGATTTTGAACTTTTGAGTGACTCAATGCAAGTGTGGTAAACGTCCTATAAATAGCGTATCTTATATTTGAATTATTCAAATTTCAAATCTTAATACCCTTACAATAAGTTTCGAAAATTTATTTACAGTTTCTGAAACAATTCTGAATGCATTGACTGATATTCCTATTGTGAGATAAATTAAGGATTTCAGTCTGTGTCTCAAATCATTCTGAATGAATTTTCTGAAACTAATTTAAATGTATTTAGCGATATTCTTGTACTGTAGTAATTTAAGTGTTTTTAAACTACATTTCAAATAATTTTGATTAAAGTTTATGTAATTTATTCTCTTTTTCTAAAAAATTCTGAGTGCACTGAAGCTCGTTTCAAGAGTGAGATAATTTAAGGGACTTTAATCTACACCTAAAGTCATTTTGAATAGAGTTTCTCTAATTTTTTCTTTGTTTCTTATTCTGAATGCATTGTGTGATAGTCCTAGTAAGAAACAATTCTAAATACTTATAATTTGTATTTCAAACCACTCTGAATGAAATTTCTGAAATAAATTATTTATTTCGGAAACAATTCTGAATGCATTCAGTGATGTTCTCATACTAAAAAATATGTAAGGTTTGTAATCTACATATAAAATTATTCTGAACATAGTTTCTTAAATTTATTCTTTGTTTCCCAAGCAATTCTGAATGTACTGTATGATATTATGAAATTGACACAATTTTAAGAACTTCTAATCTTTATCTCAAATCATTCTGAATAAATTTTTGTGAAATATATTCCATGTTTATGTAATAATTTTGAATGTATTGAACGATATTCTGATATTATTAAGACAATTTTATGAGTTTCTAATCTTTATCTCGAATCTTTCTGAATTAATTTGTTGAAACATATTCTTTATTTATGAAACACTTCTGAATGCATAAAGTGATATTCCTATGGTGCAATTTAAAGTTTTATAATACTTATCTCAAATCATTCTGAATGAAGAATACATAGTCAATGAAACGAGAACTGTTTAATTTGTCCCTCTTCTATCAATGATTCTGCAGAGTATTGCAGAATAAGAATATTTCCCAAGCCTCTGCTTCTGCAATTAAAGTAAATAAGTACTGGGAAACAGAATTAAAGTTACACTGCTGATGATTTGATGGAGAAGATTTTAAGAATTTCTAATCTGTATCTTAAATCATTCTGAATTAGTTTTTGAAATTTATTCGTTATTTCTGAAACAATTCTGAATACATAAAGTGATATTCCTATGATGAGATAGTTTAAAGGTTTATAATCCGAACTTTAAATCATTCCGAATGCTGTATACATGGTCAACGAAAAGAGAACTATTTAATTTGTTCCTCTTCTTGCAATGGTTCTGAATGAAGTATCGTGGAATGTGAAGATTTTCCTAGCCTCTACTTCTTGAAACAAATTAAATAAGTCCTGGAAAACCGAATTAAAGTTACTCACCAGATGATTTGAAAAAAAAAAAATTCTGTATGATAAAGAAGAAGTGCATTTCGCGGGAATTTGAAATTCTAAAGATCGATTATGTGACAGATTTGGAGAAAACAACATTAATTATTAGAATAACTTAGAGAGGACACTGTTTTTTAAGATAATGGAGTAATGCTTCTTAAATATACTGCTTCTATGATTAATTAAGAAATTCAACATAATAAACCCTTAGAAACTGTATAGAATGTAGTGCCACATAAGAGTTCAAAAACGCTCAGTACAGTTTGTATAGTTTCGCTCAAAATTTTCATTCTTATACTAATAATAGTATTAAGCGATTTTTGTCAAAAACAAAAAATAGTTTAGTTGCCATGGTGATGAAAGTTTTTGGACTCAAAAGATTCATTATAATTTAAATTGTCAATTTTCATGATTCATTTCCCAGGAAACTTGAAGATAGAGCTGATTAGCATAATATACAGAATTATTTTATTTATTCTAAACACAAAAATGTTTTTGGTTAATAGTGTGTTGCTGGTATCTATGGCTGATTTCATGAGGCTATGGCATGATGATCAATTTATGATCAAATTGCAGTGATAAAATTATACAATGAGCACTTTTATTCCTATTTTATCATTACACTCAAACTATTCGTCTCAGAAAATCTTAAGATAACAAAAGAAAATAGAATAGGACAACTAAAGAGAAGCATATTGGTCAATCATTATGAGACGACAAAAAAACGCTTTACCGCCAACTGTGAAACAAGGTGGAGAAAACACACCATACAATTTTATTGAGACAACTGAGTAAAAGATTGTGTCAACAAAGGACAAAACATCACTTAAGTTTATTATAATGGGACAAAAAAACTTTTTGAGTTATTATTATGAAACAACAGTCTGAAAATCATAGTAGACAATTATCATGGGACAATATAAAAACAAATCGGCCAATGTTAATGTTTCATGACGAAAAGCTATTAGAATAGGTATATACCTAGCATATAATTAAATTGTAAAACTATAGTTCACTGTATTGTTCTTCGCTTTAAAACCGAATGTCATGTGTAATTATTAAAGCTCTGTTGAATACAGTTTGTGTTATCTTTAATTTTCTTCTTTTTTCTACTCTTACATACATTTTATATGGTAAAGTGGTATAAATTTGTTATACAATTCTAGCCGAAAAAATACAAAAATTTTAAGATATGAGTGTTGACAAGACAGCACTTCATCAGGGGACACACTGCCTGCCAACACACAAGAGCCTTTCTGCTGTTATTGGTAATATCAAAAACTTACAATGCCCCGAGGTCCCATAATGGAAAAACAAGTAAGAAAAAGCAATTAAAAAAAATTGAAATGTAAATGCAGAAAAAGATTAATGACAGAAAAACACAATTTAAAGGTACACAGAGTAAGATTTAATAATGATACTCTCACATATAAGAAAAATAAATAAAGATAAAGTTAAAGTTAGAATAACCAAATCAAAATAAAATATAAATTGCCAAATCATTAAGAAAACTTTAAAAATAGTGCTGACCCCTTCTGAAATTTTGATTATATTATTTTAGTTATTGTTATTTACGTATTTTGTCTTTTTCTGGATTTGTAAATCAGTTCCATTCTTTGATTAGATTTGTTTGATTTGATTGTTATACATGGTACATTTTGAGTCTAAATACTAAAAGTTTACTATAATAAGTGACCATAACAACTGTAAATAATATGATAAAATTGAAACACACTTTGAACCATCTTTGGCAGCAATGCACAGCCTTAAACGATTTACAAAAAAATGTGTTATGTGCGATGAATCACCTACTATGCAGTAGCAAGGTCTGTTGCCCCCCTCCCATGTCCATAAAAATTTAAAAAGAAATTCGTTGAGAAATTGTTTTTAATTGTAGGCTTTTTTTAGTTGTTCGCAGTAGTAGTAGTAGTAGGTTTCTCAGTTGTAGGTTTTAAGCAGACAGGTCTATAGAGTGTTAAATACTTTTTAAACAATTTTGTATACAACAAGTATGAAATTTTTTTTATTGATAATTCAGGATCTTTTGTACAGTGACCAAAAATATTTTGAATAACTAGCTATTCTGAATCTGATTTTTACGTAATAGGACTCAAACTTGAAGATTCAAGAGCCAAAATATAAATATGCTGATTAATTACAGACAATTATTTTAACTATAAAACCAGACATAAAACGTTTTTCTTCAATAAAAATTTTTTTTCGAAGGATTTGAACTGTTGATCCTCAAAATATGGGGAGGGGGTTGTCGCAATCTGGAAAATATGGTTCTTATAGTAGCTGCAGTGTGGTCAAAAGTTAGACCCCCTTAATGGAATTTTTTTTAAAACACTTCGCGTCATCTAGAGTACTTTTCGAGAAGATTTCAATTTCAATTATAAAGCTTGTTTAAACATACTTTATAAACAAAATTTTTTGCAAGATAATTCAATGCAAAAAATAATGATTAATAATTATCTGTTATTATTTTATTTAAGAATAGTAATAAAAAAATGTACATTTAGATGTACAATTTTTCTCATTTTAAAGTATGCAATTTGGAATGACAAAACTAAAATCAGGTGAGAAGTTTCATAGCTGTCTAATTTTAACAAATCATATATTTCAAATTTGATTTTTCGAGAACTATTCGATCGATTTCGCTAAAATTTTGTATTTCGTCATTGAATCAACCTGATCATGCATTACTACATAAGTAATTCTATCAGTTAAATCACTTCTACCTGATGACAACAATGAAAAGAAGTAAGAAAGTATTTGTCACTATGAAAAACAAAAATTAGTGATTGTCCACTTTCATCACTGAATGTTAACAATCACTTAGTTGCTTTGCTTGATAACCGAAATACACCGAAGAGCCATTACATTATGACCACCCTGCTAACAACGTGTAGGACCACCTTTAACCCTCAAAAGCACTCACCATGGCATTCCGCAAGGTGCTGATAGGTAGTCTGAAATATCGGGTACCAAGCGCTCACCAACTGGTCCTGCAATTCCCTCACATTGCGAGGGGGTAGCGTGGTAGCACGAATTTCGTTTACCTAGTAGGACCACAAATGCTCTATTGGATTAAGGTCAGGTGAATTTGGGGGCCGAGACATGACTTGAAAGTCACTGGAATATTCCTCGAACCAATCCATGAAGATTCGACCTTTATGACATGGTGCATTATCCTGTTGGTAAACATCATCCCCCGCAGGAAAAACTGTTGCCAGGAATGGGTGAACCTGGTCTGCAACTATGTTCAAGTAGCTTACAGACGTCAGGAATTGTTCTATAAGGATTACGGGTCCTAATGTGCCCATGAAAACATTGTTCCTGGGCGAGAAACCATGAAAACTTGGGCGAGCCCATTGATATAGATGGAGGGTGGTCGTACACTTTCCCAACTTTCACTACACTGATTAAGTGCCAAGTGCCCGATATACATTTGTCCTGCATTCCCAACACCGATATTTTTCGAAATCTATCTTAATCGGATATTGAAACATCAAATAAATATTAAAGTATGGTAAGCTAATATTTTACTACCGACTTTCACCCATGAAAGTTTATATTCTCCTGATTTTTATTTTTCACTGCAACATAAATCACCGGAATATATCAAGTAATTTATCTGAATATCATATTGAGCAAAAAACTGACCCCAAAATGATTTCAGTAACATTCAGACAGTGCTTGTTTTACGACAACTAGTTGCACCAAGTTTGTATATAAAGCATAATTCTCAAAGTAATATGGATTAAAATGCAAAAACATTTTTTTAAAAACTGCAAATTTAGAATGCAATAAAAAATAGTATCCAAATAACCACACTCGTACGTAAAACCATATTTTTTAATTATTTTTTAATATAAGGAGGCTCCGCCCCCTGCTCGTTCCTCGAACCAACCCCAAAGGCGGCCTCATTGATCTTTGTTTCCTTTCTCCTTCAATTTAATATTTTTTTAAATATCTTTTTGTTTGTAAAATATAAGGTTAATTTCAATTGTATGTATAAATAATTTTTTAATATGTAACTCGTAACAAAATGAACGTTTACCTGGATTTAATAAAAGAAAGAAAAAAGAATCAATTGCGTGTGGAAAAAAAATTTTAAGCTAGTGTTAAATAATAGTTATGCATGGGTATTTACGGTGAAAGTAACCCACATTTTAATATTAAATCAGTTTCTAAATAACTACATGGTGCAAAAAGCTATAAAAAAATTCGCAAATTGTCCACCTTAATTAAATAAATCATCCCAATAAACTGAAACAGTACGGTATTACTTGATTAAAAAATTCATTCGCTTCAAAAATATACAGATAGGGTATAACAGTCGACATGTTTCAAGCGCTCAAAAATAGACGCCTTTTTCAAGACTTGCCTGACGAAAATGAGATGAAACAAAAGTGATTTGCAATGTAAAAACGTTAACTTGTTCATCGAAAATTAAAAAATTAAAGAGAAACAAAAATAGAAAAACCACTGTAACCGAGAGCGAAAAATGATTTAAAAAAAACTAAGCTTTCAAAGCCACAGTGGCCAAGAGGGGCAAATCAGGGTAAAATGCATTTTCTACATGTAATGGAGAAATGGCGAGGAACTAATGTCATTTGCAGGGGAATCGTCATTAATGTACATAAAACAAGATTCAAGGACATCAAAGTATTTTATAAAATTAGGGTGAAATTAATCTTGGCATTGTCAAAATTGCATTGATGCCCAGGAAATGAGGAACTAATGTCGTTAAAAAAGGGATTCAGTATTCATGTGAATGATACAAAATCCAGTTGATGCATCAATTGCATCAATCGCAGAAATCCTTAGAAAAGCAAAGCAGAAATCTGTTGATCTGAAAATTAAAAGTCGTAAATGGGAATGGATTGGTCCAATTCTACGTAAACCTGAAAAATTTAAAGTAAAACAAGTTTTTGAATGGAACCATCCCGGCAAATAGAAAAAGAGGAAGACCTAAAAATACTTGGAACAGGAAGATTGTAAACAAGTTGAAAACAATAGGAAAGACGTAAAATGTGTGGCTACAAATAGACTGAGATTGAAATCTACGATAGAAGGTACGATAGAATATGCTTCAATCCGGAGAGGAAGGGAATATGTATAGGTGATGCGACTGACGTGGAAATAATTTAAATTCAATTGCATAATTCAAATGTATAAATTCTATTTCAACAACGCTCACTCCGTCACATTAATTCATCTCGATGCACTGGAATTTTGTTTTATTCTTGAGCTTTTTCTTATTCATATGCCCCACACTCCCTTTCTATCTTGATACATTTGGGTATTTTTGAAAAATATGATGCGCTCAACTTAACATGATACCCGGAGGAAATGAATAATATGGTGCAAAAATTTTTATAAATACGGTCAAACCCCGTTATAGTGAACACGGTTTATAGCGAACTCCCGGATATAGGGAACGAAAATTTCGCTCCCGTGCATTGATATACACGCATAATGTTATTTTTTGTGAACTAAAAAAAGAGAAGAACTTTTTTCTGTCTTCGACTTCCACTAATGTTTTTGCTTCATTTTTTTAATAATAATTTTGAAATTTCTACTTCAAAATAAATACATATAGCGATTTTTAAAGCCATATATAGCATGGAATGTATCAATAAGCATTTTTTTCCTCTTTGCTTCTTTTATCTCACTTTCTCATCCCTAAGCAGAGGCCAACACCAGCAAATGTTGCACCTGTAAGGGGCCAGTGGGGTCGATTTCCTATCAGCGAGAGAGTGCATAGTTATTCATTAATGGGGTGGACACTAATCTGTGATGACAAGGCCCTAATTTCAACTCGTTTTTACTCTGCAAATAAGTGTCACAAATTAAACTATGGTGAGCAGTAAACGAAAAACGTTCTTCATTGAAGATAAAATGGACAGGAAAATTGAAAATGGATGTAATCAAGCCGATATTTGAAATAAAAATAAAAGTTAACACATTTTTTGTTATTACATATTATTTTTCAGTTATTTATTTTGTGGGAACGAGGCATAGCGTTCTCACATTTTTACGAAACCAAAGACAACATCAAAACAATCAGAAGATAAGAATAAACATTTTTATTTTCCGGAAAAATGATAGAGTCACAAAAGCCGCGTGACTAACTTAAAATTAAGTTAAAATTCAAAATAGAGTATAACAGAGTAGTAGTAGTTTTGTGGTTTTACAGATACATATATATACTGGAGAAAATGTGCCATGAATAATTATGACGTCAGTATCCTGTAGTCAATTGCAGTTAATTTCTGACAGCAGAAAGAATATCAGGATGAGAGGTCTCAGGTTCGGTATTCCGATCCGCCGGTCTGATCTAGCGAACTCTACAGTACTCCCCTTCCAGTCTGTAAGACGTTTTGGCTTGGAATGGCAGGACAAATCAAACTTTCCTTCCAGACCTAGTAGTTACTTCTGGCTTTACCATAGGAGACTGATTGGTAGAGTCTGCAACTTCATCAGATACAAAATAGGCAGGCTTTAATCTGTCGATTGAAACACTAGATTTCTGTCCTTCAAGTCTAAAACAAAAAATTTGCTGTCCGATTCTGCATTGGAAATGCCTCCGGCCACCTAGAAAAACGGTCAATACATGTAATACCTGTAATCTCTTGACGGTGGTAGAGGACCCACAATGTCTATATGAACATGCGAAAATCTGGCACTAGGAAGTCCATATTCTATCTATTCCTAGAGGGGATTTCGTGTGACGTCCACCTTTAGATTTTTGGCATGAGAGGCAAGTCTTGCACCAAAGCTTTATGTCTTTGGTCATGGATTTCCATACGAATCTCTTCTTGATGAGGTCTAAAGTTACTCTTCCTCCGGAATGAGATAAACCGTGAAAAGTCTGAAAAATACTCTAACGAAAGTCTTCAGGAATGTATGGTCTTATATCACCAGTAGAAACATCACAAAAGATCATTTTTGAATATGGGAGATTCATAGGTTTAAGTTCGAGACCGGAATTAGACTCAAGTAAAGAGTGAAGCTCCGTGTCATTAACCTGTGCCTCCGCAATCTCTTCAAAATTGATATCACTTGAATTATTAAAACTAAAGGAAGAAATTCTCGAAAAAGTGTCAGCAACTATATTTTTACTACCGGGAATATGTCTTAAATCTGTAGTGTACTGACTAATAAACTCTAAATGTCGCATTTGTCTTGGAGAGCATTTCTCACTTTTTTGTTGAAATGCGTAAATGAGAGGTTTGTGATCAGTGTACACTAGAAAATTTCGACCTTCAAGCATGTGCCGAAAATGTTTGATTGCTGAATAAATTGCAAGCAATTCCCTATCATAAGTGCTGTATTTTTGCTCTGCAGCATTAAGTTTGCGAGAATAAAAACTGTAAAAAAAGCTGTAGTTCATTGTTTACTTTTTGTTGCAAAACTGCACCAATAGCAAAATCTGAAGAATCTACAGCAGGAGATAAATTTGCATTTGGTAAGGGATGTGCTAGCAAAACAGCATTTGCAATCGCATCTTTAACTGCCTCAAAAGCAGAAATTTCCCTATCAGTCCATGTTTTATCTTTTTTAGCTTTACCCTTAGTTAAATCGTGTAAACAAGATTGGATTTTAGCTGCATTTTTAAAAAATCTGTGATAGAAATTTACCATAGCTAAAAATCTGCGTAATTGTTCTACAAATTTAGGTAATGGAAAGTCTCTTAAAGCTTTTACTTTTTCAGGTAGAGGCTGAATACCATTTTTTGAAACTAAATATCCCAAAAATTAACTTCATTAACACTAAAAACGCATTTTTCTAAGTTAATTATTAAATTGAAATCGTTTAAACGTTTAAGAACTTTGTCTAAATCCGATTTATGCTTTTCTTCGTTTTCAGAGAAAATGAAATATCATCCAAATATGCTATACAACAATCTACAGGGTGCGTTCTGAAAGTAATGCGCATTTTCTGGGAAAAATAGATTTATTGATCCTATGGGTACAAATGGTTAAAATTCTTCAAAATAGTTCCCTTGTGCATCACTACACTTGCGGATACGATTCTGCCACGTCTGGAAGGCACCCTGGAACTCCTCGATAGGAATGCCTCTCAAGAACCTAGTAACATGAGCTTGCATGTTCTCTACCGACTCCCAGTGCTTTCCTTTAAGTTCTCTTTTCAGTCGGGGGAGCAAAAAAAAGTCACACGGCACCAAGTCAGGGCTATAGGGAGGCTGGGGCACCAACTCAGCAATTCCTCACTGCGCAAAACTCGAGCTTCTTTTTGCTCCTCTGTCAACACCTTTGGCACAGACCTTTTGCACTTGCAAATCCTCCGTCACAATCCCATGTACCACACATTTTGACAAGTTTAGGGTGTTAGCGATTACCTGAATGCTTAACCGACTGTCTGACACCAAAACTTCAGTCACATGCTGGACGTTTTCATCGGGTCGGGCTGTTGTTGGGCTTCCAGAACAAGGCTCGACGGTGACCTTCTCCCGACCCTCCTTGGAGGCCTTGTGCCACCTTCCACACTGAGATCTCGAAATGCATTCCTTCATAAAGTCGTCTTGAAGCATGGGATGAGTTTCCGTCACATTCTTCCCAAGTCGCACACGAAACTTTATCGCATACCGCTGTTCCAGCGAACGAACACTCAACCACGCCGTGACTCGATCGAAAAAAATACTTTGCGCGAAGACACGTCCTACCGCTCCTACTGCTCGGAGCGACCTGAGACCAGGCTTGTTTGGAAGGATAAATCCCCCACCACATTTTTTGACCAATCTGAGTGCGCTGCTATCAATTGTCGCGTCACAATAAAATCATGCGCATTACTTTCAGAACGCACCCTGTATGTCTCTTAAAACACTATCAATAAAATGTTGAAATGTTTTTGCGGCATTTCTTAAACCAAAAGGCATAAATATATATTCAAAAAGTCCAATTGGTGTGATAACTGCTGTTTTAGGAACATCGGAAGTTTCAACTCTTATTTGGTTATATGCTTTTACTAAATCTAATTTAGAAAATACAGTTTTTCCATTTAAATTATGCGAAAAATCCTGGATATGAAGTATCGGATATCTATCAGGAATAGTTTTGGAATTTAAACGACGAAAAGCACCACATATTCGGAATTCTCCATTTTTCTTTGGTACTAAATGTATCGGACTTGCCCACGAGCTTTTAGATGGACGAACAATACCTTGCTTTATTAAATCGGAGAATTCTTTACGAACAATTTTTAATTTCTCAGGCGATAAACGTCTTGCTTTAGAAAAAACCGGGGGTCCAAATGTTTCAATGCAGTGTGTCACACCGTAGTCTTGGCGCGGTGCATTTTGATTGAAACTTAAAATATTTGGATATTTGATCAACCAATCATGATAACGGTTCTCTGGTGAGACCAAAGTTAATCCAAATGATGGTCCAGGACATGAAATGCTCTTTGAAAAAACTGTTGTCAAACTGTCAAGTAATTGACGATTTTTAACATCGACCAACAGTCCGAAACGTTCCAAAAAATCCGCTCCAATAATAGGGATTTACACATCAGCAATGATAAAATTGAAGTCGAACCTTCTACGCAAACCAAGATCTAGTTCTAAACGCTTATTGCCGTAAGTTGGAATTTTAGAACCGTTTGCAGCATACAAATTTAATTCCTGAATTATGTTATTTCTGGTTAAATTTTTAGGAAAACAGCTAACTGCTGCGCCGCTGTCTACGAGAAATCTGAAACCAGATATTTTACCATAAACAAAAAGGCGACTGTGAGACTGGCTAACATCTGCCGTCGCTACATCAGATGAGCCGTTTAGTTTTCCGAAAATTTGCATGTTTGTATGCACTTGTGTGCTTTATTACCAAAACGATTATGATACCAACATAATTTACCCGTACGTAGATTGTCAGGAGTACGACTACGTGAATTTGAATGTCTGTATCGACGATTGCGACTTCTATCATAATTACGTTGTCTAGCGGATCTAGATAATCTCTTAACGTTAGCGCTAAGAATCGAAATTTTTTCACGCAATGATTGAAGAGTTAAATTATCCTGAGAATTTTTAACTTCAGATACAGATTGGAAACAAGATATTTCGCATATCTTATCGGCAATTAAAGCTAGTTCATTAATTGGGTCTTTGCAAACAGACAAAATTTGCTGCACATGAACTGGCAAACGTTGTTGCCACAAGGTACGCAATATATCGTTGTTAAGCTTTTGGCAAGAGAGATTTTGCATCTCTAACAGAAGCTGTGATGGTCGTTTATCACCCAACTGCAAATCTTGCAGCAGCAATTTTAACTTAGCCGATTCTGATTGAGAAAAGGTTTCGATTATTTTGGTTTTTAAACTCTCATATGCATTAGATTTGGGAGGGTTACGAATTATATCTCTTAGAGAAGATAGAGCCTTACTGTCCAAAGCGGAAACTACACAATGGTATTTAGTTTCATCGGTTGTTATTCCTGCTGTGATTCCAATTAGCGGAACCAAAGCTCAGGCTCTGCTTCCCAAAAAATAGGTGTTTTAAAAGCAACACGAGAAAGTTCTAAATTTTTGGTGTCCTTTTCCTCAACAGACATTATAAATGTCTACAACTACTATGCATAAAATTATTGAAAAGAGAAGAATAGTCTTACTGTCAATTATGCAAGACACACGTAAGAATTTATCAACTATTAAATTACCAGATTAGCCCTACATTTACTTAAGTTTAAATACTTTACTTAATCAAAAGAGGCTAACAGGAAAATGACAAACTTCAATCTTCACATAAGTCATCACAATCGGTCAAGAAAGATAACCAAAATCTCACTTACTTTAAAATTTTAAATATCCATGAAAGTTGTTTCAACACACTACTTTAGTAGATAAAATTATCCAATGACTGGATACCACTGTTTTCCATATGTTGGTTCTATCTTTCTTCGGTCAACCGTAGTAATTCACCGGGTCACCATTATGTGGGGAACGAGGCATAGCGTTCTCTCATTTTTACGGAACCAAAGACAACATCAAAACAATCAGAAGATAAGAATAAACATTTTTATTTTCCGGAAAAATGATAGAGTCACAAAAGCTGCGTGACTAACTTAAAATTAAATTAAAATTCAAAATAGTGTATAACACTGAGTAGTAGTAGTTTTGTGGTTTTACAGATACATATATATACTGGAGAAAATGTGCCATGAATAATTATGACGTCAGTATCCTGCAGTCAATTGCAGTTAATTTCTGACAGCAGAAAGAATATCAGGATGAGAGGTCTCAGGTTCGGTATTCCGATCCGCCGGTCTGATCTAGCGAACTCTACAATTTAAATACAATGTGTAATAAAAGGAGGAGTTTCGAGCCATTAGTTAAATTGTCTGAGGAATGGATATAGTGAACTCAGGTGTATCGAAATTTCGCTCCCTTGAAGGTTCACTATAGCGGGGTTTGACTGTACTTATAAGGAAGAATAAATATCGTGAAGTGCGCAAAGCACTTATGTTAACTATTAGAATATTTCAAAGTATGCAAATTTTGGATTAAATATGATATTTTAAAAGTATTACTATACTGATATGGAATGTTTTCGGAAAATATGAAGTTTTAAGGTTTATTACTGAGCCATCATGGCCCTCTTTAACAACAAAATTAACTAATTAAAAAAAGATAGTTGCAATTAAAGGGAGGAGGAATGGTTATTTGGAAGCTATTTTTCATAACATTCTAAATTTGCCCCTGCTAAAAACTGTTTTTGCATTTAAAACAATATTACTCTGAGAATTATTCTTTATATAAACTTAGTCCAACCAGTTGTCGTAAAATAAACATTGTCTGTTAGTTATGGTCATTTGAGATTGTAAACTTTGAGTATTTACACTCAAAAGAAAAATGTATATTTATATCAATTCCTTGGAGTGCAGAAGAAGAAGAAGAAAAAAAAAAGAAGAAAATTAAAGATAACACGACTTGCATCCAACAGTGCTTTAATATGACAATGACAATTTATATGATTGACCATGACAATTGTATATGACAATTTATCTATGACAATGTTACATATAACATTGTGCTATATATGACAATAAATGGATATGGTTTTAAGGCAAAGACCAATACAGTGTACAAATTAATTATATGCTAGATACCTATTTCAAAAGCACTTCATCTTTAACAATTCTAAAAGCATTAGCCGATTTTTTTATGCATATACTGTCCCATCATAATTATCCATTATACATTTCCTTTATTGTTCCTTAATAATTATTCAATATGTTTTTTTATTGTCTTACAGTAAGTAACAAAAGTGATGTTTGTTTCGCTGTTGACATAAGCTTTTACTTAATTGTCTTAATATAATAGTCTGATACGTTTTTCTGCTTCACAAATTCAAGATAATCTTCTTTGTTGTTGTCTTATAATGATTGTCCTATATGCTTTTCTCTTGTTGTCCTTTAATAACTGTACTATTACATTTTCTGTTGTAGTCCTATTATTATCTAAGATGAATAGTTCGACTGTAATGCTAAAACATGAATAAAAATGCACAGCATGCAAATTTATCACCTCAATTTGATTACAAAATGATCATCCTGCCAAACATATACCATAGATACCTGCAATATTAACACATATTATGCAATGGCATAATGTATTATATAATATTAACAATATAACAATAATAATACAGATTGCATATTAGCACATTTAAATAAAAACACATTTTTATTTGTAATAAATAAAATGCTAGTGTAAATTATACTAATCAATACTATTTTCAAGTTTCCTGGGTGATATATGTAATTGATAATTTCGATTATAACAAATCTTTTGAGCTCAAAACTTTCATCACCACGCCAACTAAATTATGTTTTGACATTATTATGAGCACTAGAGCAAAAATTTTGAGCAAAACTGTACAAACTCTACTGAGTGTTTTCGTACCTCCATATGGAATTAAAGAAGATTCACTATACTAAATTTTATATGATTTTTGTTTTATTTATAGCTTATTATGATGATTTTCTTAATGATTCATAGAACCAGATTTCAAGGAACATTACCCCGGTATTTTGAAAAACACTGTCCCTTCCTGGTAATTCTAATGATTATATGATATTTATTTCTCACAAATCTGTCATCATAATAATAATAAAATCCTTATCACATAAATTGATCTTCAGAATTGCAAACTCTTTCAAAGTGCACTTCTTCTTGATCATGCATAACTTTTCTATCAAATCATCTGTAGAGTAATTTTAATTCTGTTTTTCCAGGACTAATTTATTTTTGTTACTGAAGTAGATTCCTGTGAGGTTATAAGATAATTAAAATTGAAAAATAATGAGAGAGAACAAAACAAATAAAATAATTCTGTTTTCATTGAACATATAGTTTTTATTTAGAATAATTTAAGGTACGGGTTCGAAACCCATAAACAATGTCACTATGCATATATCACTCTATGCCTTCAAATTTGTTTCAGAAACAAAGAATCTATTTGAGAAAATTTATTCAAAATGTTTTGTTATACAGATTAGAAACTCAATATCGGAATGTTATTCAATACATATATTCATAAATTTGTCTCAATAATGTAATATTATTCAATACATTCAAAACTGTTTTATAAATAAAGAATGTATTTTAGAAAAGTTATTCAGAATAATTTGTGATACAGAGTAGAAATACTTGAAATTGTCTCAATATCGGAGTATCCTTCAATATATACAGAACTAGTTCAGAAACAAGGAATACTCATATGTTTAAAAGAAAATATTTAAAATAATATGATAAACAGCAAAAAAATTCATGAATTTGTCTCAATACTGAAATTTTATTCAAAACATTCAGAATTGTTTCAGAAATAAAGAATGTATTTTAGAAAATTTATTCAGAATGATTTGAGATATAGATTAGAAACTCTTAAAATTGTCTCAATATCGGAATAGAAATCAATACATATAGAACTGGTTCAGAAACAAAGTATATATTTAAAAAAAATTATTTAGAGTAATTTTATAAACAGAAAATAAACTCTTAAAACTGTCTAAATATCGGAATAGAATTCAATACATTCGAAATTGTTTCAGAAAATTTTTCAGATTAGTTTTATGTGTGGATTAAAAATCTTTACATTCTTTCAACATAGGAATATCATTCAATGTATTCAGAATTGTTTCAGAAACAGAGAATATATTTCAGAAAATTTTTCGGAATAGTTTTATGTGTGGATTAAAAATCTTTACACTTTTTCAATATAGGAATATCATTCAATGTATTCAGAATTGTTTCAGAAACAGAGAATATATTTCAGAAAATTTTTCAGAATAGTTTTATGTGTGGATCAAAAATCTTTACACTTTTTCAATATAGGAATTTGATGCTGAGTAATATTTCAAACGCAAAATCCATTGCAAGTAATTGCCCAATTAACTACAATACTGTCAACTGACAAAGTATTTTATTTTCAATCAGACCAAAAGCAAATTATGTAATAAAAACATATGTAACTGAAATTTGACAAATTAAATTAAGCAATTTAGTTTTTTCGTCATATTGAATACCAATAAAAAAAACGAATGTAAAATGAAATAATTATGTTATCAATGATCAATAAACATTTTTGTCTGAATTATTATAAGAAAATAAGGTGAAAACAATAAAATTAAAAATTATTTACAATAGATCTCTGAATATTCACAAAACCTAGCTATGTACATTTTTCATCGATTTTTCCTTTCACCTCTTTCTGTGCATTTTTATGCATTATTCAAGAAATATCTCAAACAAATATGAGCTGTTAATTAAAATTTCTGGCAGCCCGATTTTTTGAAAGTAAGTAAAAAAACAATTAAAAGTAAGAAAAAACAATGATAAAATTAAAAATTATTTACAGAACCTCCTTATATACAACATTTTTTATCAGTTTCCTTTCCATATTATTCGTTTTCACTTAAACGTCTTCACTCTTCAACGTTTCTTCGCCCTCATTTCGCTGTCGCGTATTGATAGTACTTGTACCAAAGAAATTTTATTTAAAGAAAAGAAAGTGGTGGTCTTATATGTACCAAATAAAAAAAATTATTTTTGTGAAAAGAAAAAAAATCTTGTGTGTATCATTAGTAAGTTAATTAAAAGTTAAATTGAGATATGTACCAATTTTAAATTTTATATTAATTATAAATTAATATTGTGATGTGTACCGATGTTAAATATCTTAAAATTAAAGGTGATGTTACAATAAAAAATATACTATACAAAGGAATGGGTTGTAAAATTTGATAGAGGTATTCAGTCGATAAAGTTTAAGGCAATCAAAGAAAAATAAGAGATTAAATAAGTAATAAATTTTGATAATAAATTTGGATCATCATTAATTGATGGAAAGAAAAGGCCGAAAGTGATCGAAAATAGTGGAAGGACATGTTGCTTAAGTGCCACGTGAATTAACCCAACAGCAAGGGCTCGTGGTCAAGATAAAACTAGGGGACGACTGAATAACAACTATGAAATTTATACACAACAAAAAATAAGTTGTAACTATCCTCTAGTCAAATAAATACAAAGAAAAAGAGTGAGTCACTCACCTCGATGAACAAACATGAAGACGTCGAGGTAAAGGCAATAACGTTGAAAAAAAACAAACAAGGTATTCAGGTTCACATTTGTATTTATTAAATTTTTTACAGAGGACAATCGAATACCCTGAGTGGGGAGGGATGTAGTTAAATAATAATGGGAAGTAATTGGCCAAACTCAAAATTGATCTAAAATGAAAATGATAAATCAGAAAAAAATGGCAAAAAATGTAGCTTTGGGGTGGTTTGGCATGGCTCGCTGACCAAGAAGGTCAGCTTACCAGCCGCACCGCAATCCCCGAGAGAAGTGTACTTTTCAGTACCAAAAACGATAATGATAATCATGGCGTCCGCTTAAGCGCGGGAAAGTGCGAGTTGAAAAGCAGGAGAGAGAACGACTGTCATTGGATGGGGGGATTACTACACGATTAGGTCACCACCAATCAGTGCAAATAGTACTCCCACAACATACCAAAAAAGGAGTCAAAGGGAAAAGGTCCCCAAAAAAAGGCGTGAACACCCCAAAAATTCTAGAAATATCTAGAAAACCCAGCCGGAAGAAACACGTGCAAAATTGAAGGTTACGTGAAAGTGATGGGAAAAGAAGTTAAGTGGTGACGTAAATTTAGAATGTGAGGGAAAAGAATGTCGTCCTTGAAGGACGGTGGGGTCAGACGACCTTGAATTGCAAAAGGAGAAAGACACAAAAAAATCGTTGCTAACGTAAAAGTAAAAGAAACATTTCCAATTCTCTTCACAGAAAAAAATGAAGAGAAATGAAAAAAGGAAAAGTACAAATATTATTAACTATGAAAGATTGAATTAAAATTTAAATTACTGACTTAAAAAAAATCGTCACACAACACTGTGACATCAAACAACCAACATTAAACTAAAAAGGGATTAAATTAAACAATTAGAAAAAAAAAACGTCACACATCACTGTGACATCACTGCAATTATTTTCCCGGTAATTTTGTACCGCTAAATTATGTTCAACCCTATGTCACTGTTGATATCTCCAAAGATATTCACGGCGATCCATTTTTTATAAAAGATATAGGTATTTTAAAGTAAACTCTGTTTAAGATATTTCACACATTCAATACAAAATAAAAATCGCAGCAAGATTTAGCTGGTAACTTTAGTTGTAACATTTCTGCAGACAGCATTAATAAAAATTATTACCTTTACACACACATGCGTTCTCAATTTTGATTGGCTATGTGTTATCATTTCACTCTCTTCTCTCTCTCTCTCTCTCTCTCTCTCTCTCTATATATATATATATATATATATATATATATATATATATATATATATATATATATATATATATATAAGTTCAAAATGAAGAATAAAACAAAGAAAAATAATAGACATGAAAAAAAGGGGTGAGAAATAATAAGTAAAAAAACAACAAACAACATTTTATTAAAAAAAAAAAAAAAAAAAAAAAAAGTTAAATGTTAATTAAAAAACCGGAAAAAAAAAAGATATAATCTTTTCTTCAGCCCACACAATTATATCCGCTAAACAGTTATATATATATATATATATAATTGTGTGGGCTGAAGAAAAGATTATATCTTTTTTTTTTCCGGTTTTTTAATTAACATTTAACTTTTTTTTTTTTTTTTTTTTTTTTTTTTTTTTTTTTTTTTTTAATAAAATGTTGTTTGTTGTTTTTTTACTTATTATTTCTCACCCCTTTTTTTCATGTCTATTATTTTTCTTTGTTTTATTCTTCATTTTGAACTTATCTAATGAGTGCTGTTTACTTGCAGCTTAAGCGCAATAAATGTTACTTATTGTTTTTCTTAACTTTCTTAGTGTTTTCTTGTATTTATTTATTTATTATATATATATATATATATATATATATATATATATATATATATATATATATATATATATATATATATATATATATATATATATATATATATTTATATATATATATATATATATATATATATATATATATATATATATATATATATATATATATATATATATATATATATATATATATATATATATATATATATATATATATATATATATATATATATATATATATATTTATATATATATATATATATATATATATATATATATATATATATATATATATATATATATATATATATATATATATATACATATAAGAAGAGAGTGGAATGATGACACATAGCCAATCGGCGGCAGGCGAGCTGAAAATTTTAATGCCACTTGCCCTACAGTGGAAAAAGCGTACTAATTGCAAATGGTAACCCCGTGACCGATGTCATGTAACCAACCTTTACAACTACAGATTCTAAAGAGTGATTTTGAGCAAGCCGATTGGATTTCTCTGCAACGCATTCTGTGACGTATGACTATTTCATTCTGCTATAATTGTTACTTTAGCATAGAGCGATTTTGTACTTCAGCTGTATTTTCAAACTTGAAAAGTCAATTTTTTTTTTAATCCATTAGCAAAATGGATCTTGGTTCGGATTTCATGGCCTCCTCACTTTTCAACTACTATAATCAAGAGTAATAGTAAACGGTGCGCATGCGTTGCTATATCAACCACTGCTGTTTGATAATTTTTTTAGAATTCTTTTTTTCTCTTTTAACTTTGTTAAGTTGGTTGCATTAAGTTGGTGAGTCCATTTTTGAGATGTGGAACCAGAGAGATCCCATAAATAGTTCTTGAGTTGTGAACAAAAGAGAATTTCATCTTTTGAACGATATTTTTGTTTTTATTGTTTTAATTAAGAATCAGAAATTCTAACCTACAGTTCAAACTGGATCGTTTTCAATACAAATTCAGGTAAATATCACAAATAAAGAGGATCCCAAACTGATTGTCACGGTCCCAAAAGTTAGAGTTGAAGGAAGAAAAAAACGATGCCAAGGCCTAAACTTACCGAGGCTGAAAAAGCTAAAGAAGGTAGACGGGAATACCTTAAGCGTTACACACAAACGGAAAAACGAAAGGATTCCGCTCGCAAACGCTAGCATGAAGCCCGACCCTCACAATAGTACCAAAGTGGTTGAGAAAATTGAACCCTACCGAAGAGCGAATGATGACTCTCCGAACCCCTTTCATGCGAATACGAGAACTGGGTGTTGATCATCAGTTAGGATTAAAGGATCCATTGTGAACGTACACAATTACTTTCCCAAGACCGTAGACTGTCTTCCACGCGTTATAAATGATTCATTCACTATTCATGTATAATTAAAAAAATGCCTAACTATCAAATTATATTTCATATATGAACTTGTGAATTCGAAAGGGGTGTATGATGTAGCTTATAATCTCCGTCAAACAACCAAATGTTAATATTGATCTCGATTGGCTGTTCAATGTATATTCACTCATCAAAAGAATTTACACAGAATGTGTCTGAGCTGCATTTAAATATGTCTACGAAATTGTGTACCGAGCAGTTCAGGATTAACAGTCAAAGATGTTCAAAATATGAAAACTCCATAAAGTTCCTTTTCCAAATAAAAATTAGACAGCAACCATTTTGTCAATGGGTAACCTGTTATCACCTTGCGGAGATCACAATTTTTTTTCAATTTGTAGTGATTTGTATTTTAATTTAATTTTTGATGAATAAGTACGATTTCGCTAATTATGTTACATTAAAATTGTGATAGAAGTAAAATTTTACGTTTTAGTAGGCAAAAAAAATTCTCTTTAAAACTTTAAAAATTAAGATTTGTGTGCAAAATTAGTATTAGTTATAATACAACAAAATATTTTTCTCAATTACAGTGTATGTTGCCAGCTGGGAAAATTTAAAAGCTAAACAAAATTGTCTATTTGAAAAAAATGAATAACGATATAAAGAATAAAAACAAACTTTGGTTGTACCACTAAAAATATAATAAAAATGATATTACTAATTATACAATTTTATATTTCTGTGGAAATGTACATACACCACAGACATCATTCACAGTTGCCCTAGAGCTCATTTAAGCTAGATGAAGAAGTGAGATGCGCGTTCTACATCCTATCCAGTCCTGTGTACTAATATAACTCTTTTCAAGGCCGTGGTAAGTATACTTACCACTACGTTATACCACTTTTAATTTAGGTTTCTATTTTTCAATAACTTCAGCTTTCTTGAAGTGAGTTTGAATAAAATTGGTAACCATTTGTCACTTTTAAAAAACGTATAAAAGTTATAAATACATAATTCCTTTTGAAGTTTGTGGCATTTAAGGAATTTATTTTATAAATAAAGAAAAATAAGAGTCAGTAAGTTCCTAATAGGTCATGTTAAATATATTTACCACCAAAAAAATTGCATTTTTATAAACTAAATGAGTTTTTTATATATAGGGGAGAGTTGGATAAAACGGGATAGTCGGACAAAACGGGATACGTCGCCTAGGGACCAGACCAGTGGTTCCCAACCTGGGGGCGATCGCCCCAAAGGGGGCGATAGAGCTTCTCAAGGGGGCGATAATCCTTAGGGGTGCGATCAGGGGGCGACGAGTACTCAAAAGATAAAAATTGCTAATAATATTAATAATTAAAGCTATTTGAGATTGAAATTAAAAAATATATATGAAACAAATGGTTCTGGTGTCGACAAAGAATTATGATAGTTAAAAATTTAAAAAAAATTCAAGTGCAGGATCGTTTTCGTCATACGTTTTGGTATCGCAGGCGGAAATCTGATAAGTCGCTCTGTTCCTCTGAGCAATAATACTGTTTCCAGGCGTACTGATGAGATGGCCGCAGACGTTGAATCAAAACTCATTAAATTTCTGAAAGAAGGTAAATTTGCGTTGCAGATTGATGAATCAACTGTGATAGATAACAAAGCTGTTTTAGCTTACGTGAGATTCATAAATGCGAGTAAGGAGATTAACTAGGAAATGTTGTTTACAAGAACTTTGAACACCGATACAAAAGGATCGTCGATTTTTAAATTGGTCAAAGACTGTTTTGAGGTAAAAGAAATTCCCCTCACAAATGTAGGTGTTTGTGCAACAGGTGGTGCTCCAACCATGTCTGGTTGTCATATTGGGTTTCAGGGTCACCTTAAAAAAGAAGTACCAGAAGTTATCTCCCCATTCATTATATCAGTCATCGTCAACTTTTGGCTGAGAAAAGTTGGTTATTCCTGGCATCAATAAAATAAAAGCTAATTCTCCTAATAACCGTTTGTTTCGAGAACTTTGCCATGAAAATGATGAAGATTTCGAATTCCTGCTCCTACATACAGCCGTGAGATGGCTTTCAAAAGGAAACTGAGCCGTTTCTTCGAATTGATGGATTCGGTTACTGAGTTTCTCGACACTACTGATCCTGTTTTAAGTGAGAGTTTGAAGCAACGCAAGTTAGAAACTGCGTACTTCACAGATAGTTTTGAAAAAATGAAGTAAATCAACGTAAAACTTCAAGCAAATGAAATAAACATTATCAAGGCTAAGGGAATCACATCTTCATTCATCGCCAAGTTTGATATCTACAAGTCAAACATTGGTCGCAAAGAGCTAATGCAATTTCCAACTCTTAAAAAGAGTTCAATGGCAGATATCGAGATTCTCGAAAATAAAATCTTATATTTTACTGATCACCTTCATCAGTTACAAGATTTAAAGATTTGATGAAATTAGAAATTCCGGATTGGATTTTCGATCCTTTCTCTTTTAAAGTTGTGGATAAGCTCACTTCCTCTTAGTAGACTAAGATTTTAGATTTGAAGTATGACTGTGAGGCTAAAGTCGTCTTTAAAAAATACGGTTACGAGTTATCTTGGGTAAAGCTTATGGATACTTATCCACAATTGTGGAAACAAACTGAGCCGCTTCTCATCTCGTTCCCGTCAACATATTTAGTGGAGAGAGGATTTAGTTCTGTCTCCCAGCTGCTCACAAAGCAAAGAGATAGGTTGGACATTTGATTCAATTGCCTTTAAATCTGACGAGCATAAAACCTGACATTCAAGCTTTAACTTGAAATACACCAAGCACAGGGCAGTCATTGAAGTGGTAAAAATGTACTTTCTCCCTCTTAATTTTTTTCCTCAAATTTTAGTTGTTAACGTTTTAACTTTTTCTTGATTACATTAAAATATGAATTTAAAAAAATGTACTTTTGTTTTTATTATTCCGTTTTAAATATCATTTCTTTTTGAAAAAAAAAAGATGCACAATTTTTTTTAATTAATAAAAATGACAGGATAAATGTGCCTCCTTATTTGCATTACAATTAAAATCAAAATCAAATAACATAGCATATTTTCAGTGTTTGGTTGCTCACAAGCAACAATGAATGTTTTTTTGAGCAAAAAGAGAAAGGGGCGATAGGTGTCAGCCAACCCCAAGAGAGGGGCGATGGTTCACAAAAGGTTGGGAACCACTGGACCAGACTATTGCAGCTATCTAGTGGACAACGACAGAAACGTGTTATTCGACCGTGATTATATCATTCTCGGTGCGTCCCGCCTCGAGATCACTATTTGATAGAAAGTTGTAGATCTCAGAACTTTTTTACTCTATTTTTTTGCCATTTTCTACATTTACGTGCGTTGTTTTTTACATTGTACTGCCTACATATATGGGAATAAAATTCCGGTGAGTATTAAACTTAATTAACCATTTATTTACCAATATTTTTATGTGCAGTCTATCTAATTTTCTTTTCACATTTAGGCAGCAGTCATGTTTGTTTCAAAAAGTGTCGGAGTCGGACAAAACGGGACACTTGTGAGTTGGATAAAACGGGATAGAGTTTTTATGTCCCGTTTTATCCACCTATTTATTTGTTGGATTATTACATTTTAAAAAAGCCATATATTAATGTAGGCCTATTAATGTAGACCAACTTATTTATATTAGCTATATATATTTTTGAAAACTTCAGTCTCTTTACATAGTAATGCAAAAGTTGTTTATTAACGTTCATTATTAAGCATTTTATTTTCGACTCTAGGATTTCACATCTTTCTTTAGAACTAATTGTAATGTATTTCGATGAAGACTTGAGCTTTTTTATATATATAAACAATATTATTTACATATTTGAATTTTATATTTATATATATGCAAAAAATTAAACATTGTAAACCCTATCCCGTTTTATCCAACCCAGGTATGCTAAAACGGGATATGTAAGAGTTTGGAAATTAATTTTTTTTCTATTTCACAGTCATTAAAATTAGTTTAAAATATGTTTTTTGTGTGCTTCAATAAATGTTGTAGCTACAAAAAAAATAATGTATGGTTTTCCTTAACAGATATTCCGTAGTAAATAAAAACAATAATGGTATCCCGTTTTATCCAACTCTCCCCTATATATCAATTACTGTTCTTAAAACAATTTCAATTCCAAAAATACTTTAATTTATCTTTACTGGAAATAAAGTGCCTATTAAAGGGTTAACCGTCCAAATCACGAGCAGTAACTGTCTAAAGAGGGCAACGTGAGGGCAACGTGCACTCTGTGACACAAATTTATCGCATCACATGACTAATATTGTTAAGTTAGGATGCACCTTAAATTAAAGGAAATACTTGACGATGAAATACATTGGTTTGATATTAAATATACATGTTGCATTTATAACAACGACCAACTTATTTCAGCGTCAATGATTTTATAAATGGCTATGGTGAATACCTTAAATAAAATAATAACAGATAAGTTCGTTTAATTGAGTTATTTTTGCTTAAACAAACTTTATAATTCCAAGCAAAATTTTTTCGAAAAGTACTCGATATAAAGCGAAATGCTTAAAAAATAAAATTTACATTAAACATTACTAACTTACGACCACTTTCCGGTTTAAACTATTACGATCATATTTTTCAGATTCACATTCAAAGGTTGCAGTAGTTTTATCATATTGTTTATAAATGTTATGGTCATTTGATACATTAACTTCTGGTTTTTAGTCTCAAAATGAATCGTGTAGTACAAATTTATACCACTTTACCTCATAAAATGTGTGTAAAAGTAGAAAAAAGACGAAAATTAAAGATTACCCAAACGGTGTTCAACAGAACTTTAATAATTATATATGACATTCGGTTTTAAAGCAAAGAACAATACAGTGAAATAGAGTTTTACAATTTAATTACATACAAGATAGATACCTAATCCAATAGCTTTTCGTCAAGAAGCATACTTAAAAAAATTGGCCTATTTGTTTTTATATTGTCCTGTGATAAATGTCTAATATGATTATCCCTATGTTGTTTAATAATAATTACCCAATAAGTTTATTTATTGTCTGATAATAATTTACTTAAGTAATCCTTTGTCCCATGTTGTCATAACCTTTTACTCAGTTGTCTTAATAAAATTGTATGTGGTGTTTTCTCTGCCTTGTTTCACAATTGCCCGAAAATCGTTCTTCTTGTTGTCTCATATTGATTGAACAAATTGCTTCTCTTTTGTTGTCCTATTCCATCTTCTTTTGCTGTCCTATTCCCTCTTCTTTCGCTGTCCTATTCCATCTTCTTTTGCTGTCCTATTCCATCTTCTTTTGCTGTCCTATTCCATCTTCTTTTGCTGTCCTAAGATTGTCTGAGATGACCTAGTTTAACTGTAATGATATAACAGGAATAATAATGCACATCAAACAGCTTTATCACTGCACTTCGATTATAAATTGGTCATCATGCCGAACTTCAGCCATAGATACCAGCAATACATCATTATACAAAACGACTTTTTGGTTTATAATAAATAAAATATTACTGAATGTTATGCTATTCAGTTCTATCAAGTTCCTTGGGCCATGAATTATGAAAATTAATAATTTCGATTGTTACTAATCGTTTGAGCCCAAAAACTTTCATCACCAAGACAACTAAACTATTTTTTTACAAAACTCGTATAATACTTTTATTAACATAGGAAGAAAAATTTTGTGTGGAACTATCCAAACTGTACTGAGAGTTTTCGTACTTCTATGTGGCACTACAAATGATTTACGCTACATAGTTTCTAATGATTTGTGTTCTATAGTTTATTATAATGATTTTCTTCCATAAATCACAGAACCAGCATATTATAGGAGCATTACTCCACTATTTTAAAAAAAAACAGTGTTCTCTCTAGGTTGTTCTAATAATTAATGTTTGTTTTTCCATAATCTGTCACATAACTGATCCATCCTGACCAAACTAACTAACCATCCTAACTAACCATCCTGATTTTCAAACTCTTGCGAAATGCAATTCTTCCTTATCATGCAGAATTTTTTTCCAAATCATCTGCAGAGTAACTTTAATTCTCTTTTCTAGAACTTATTCATTTTAGTTAAAGAGGCAGAGACTTGGGAAATGCTCACATTCCGCGATACTTCATTCAGAATCATTGCAAGAAGGAGAACAAATTAAATAGTTCTGTTTTCATTGAAGATGTATTCTTTATTTAGAATGACTTGAGGAACAGATTATAAAACTTTAAACTATCTCACCATACGAATATCACTTTATGCATTCAGAATTGTTACAGAGATAAATAATATATTTCAAAAAAATTAATTCAGAATGATTCGAAATACAGATTAGAAACTCATAAAATTGTCTTATTATCGGAATATCGTTCAATACATTCAAAATTATTTACAGAAACATGGACTATATTTCACAAAAATTTATTCAGAATAATTTGAGATAAAAATTGGAGGATAAATTGTCTTAATATCGGAATATCATACAATATATTCTGAATAATTTTATATGTAGTTTAGAAGCCTTGCATTTTCTTAGTATGATAATATTACTCAGTGCATTGAGAATTGTTTCAGAAATAAATAATATATTTCAGAAATTTTATTCAGGAATGATTTGAGATACAGATTTGAAATTCTTAGAATTGTTTCTCTTTAGGATTATCAAATAGTGCATTTGGAATTTTAAACAAAGAATAATTTAGAGAGACTATGTTCAGAATGATTTGAGTTGTAGATTAAAAACCCTTAAATTATTTCACTCTTGAAACGTCCGTAGGTGCATTCAAAATTGTTTCTGAAACCAAGAATACATTTCAGAAACTTTATTCAGAATGATTTTATAAAATAGATTTTAAATTCTTAAAATAGCTTTATTGCAGAAATATAGTTCAGAATTATTTCAGAAACAAAGAATAAATTACATAAACTTTAACAAGAACAAAATAATTTAAGATTAAACTTTAACAAAAACAAAATAATTTAAAATGTAGTTTAGAAACCTTTAAAATATTTCCGTGCAAAAAGATAGCTAAATGCATTTAATACAGTTAAAGAAATTTCATTTAGAATAATTTTAGTTACAGATTGAAATCCTTAAATTATGTCCCAAAAGGAATACCAATCAATGCATTCAAAATCGTTGCAGAAACTATGAATAAATTTTCGAAACTTATTATAAAGGTATTAAGATCTGAAATTTGAATCATTCAAATATAAGATATGCTTTTTATAGGACGTTTACCACACTTGCATGGAGTCTCTCAAAAGTTCAAAATCAAAAATATAAAACACTAGTTCAATTTTCTCGATGTTATTTTTTAAGAAGAATATTAACGCTCAGTTTATAATCTCGTTGGAATAAAGTATTACAATAAGTAATGTCTAGCCGAATAAAATCATTTATTAACTGAAAGGAATATACTTATTTCATAAAAATATATAAAAGATAAGAATTTTGCTTAGTTGATTTCGCATTGACTCATTTTTTAAACATTATCAATCATGAAATTACAGAAGCTTTGAATTGTACAGATATTCTGTATGATCTACACACTGACTTGATCGATTTATAATTTATAAAAAACAGTTTGTTCAAACAAATAAAATGATCTAAATTAAAACTTTCATTGAGATTCGAGATTAAAATTTCATGATCAAAAGTTTAGGGAGCAAATTTCGTAAGCAAAACTTCTCGAGCCAATAATTCGCGAATACGAAACTTCTCTGGCACAAAACTCCACTCTTTTTTTTGTTAAAATAATATTAATTATGAATTCCAAATTATTAAAATTTCATATTATATAAATTATTTTTATTAAAATTAAAATGTAAATTAATTATTAAAAAATATAAGAAAAAATTTAATTTTTTTTACAATTTAAACGAAGTAAATTAAGGCTTTAAAACATAGCCTTTAAACTAAATTAATAAATAAACTTTTAAATTAAATAAAAAACGTAAAAATATTAAATTTAATGTTTTTTATGAAAACTAATGCATGAATTAATTGTTAAATTTATTATTAATTTAAAATTTTGAACTTGTAAAGTTGTTCACGCAAAGTTTCATCCTCGTGAAGTTTTGCTCTCAAAGTTTAGAGCGATGAGGTTTCGACCGTGAAGTTATAACCAACTACCGCTCGATCATTCGTCTCCATAGAATCTTCATAAATTTGAACAGATGGTTGTTTAAATTAGATAAATAATAAACCAAGTAAAATCAAATATTTCTCTCAAGGGCAGCAATAGCGGCACAACTCAAAAAATCAAGTTTTGAGATAAGTGGGTTTAAAGTTTTCATTGCTAAGAAAAATGCATAAGAAATGTTTTTCTTTGCTTAAGCGATGATTTATCAAGTTGAATTATAAGTTGTGCAAGTATTGCTGCTGAAGGAGTGCGTATTTTCATATTTACACATAGTCTTAGTCCAAAACACGTGTTTTTTTAGTTGTGCCACTATTGCAGCACATGAGCGATTTGTAAATGGTTGAAAACAGAGTAAAAAAATGAATTTACTCGTAAAAAAAAAAAGCAGTTTTACTACATTGTTATAATGAAAATCTAATACTATTCAAAACAAAGCATTTTCTTAACAATGAAACAGTAAAGAATAGTAGAGAATTTCACTATTACAGCTGAACAGTTTACGATTCAACAATACATTAACACTATACAAGTTCAGAGGTTACATGTTTAAAAATTCGTTCTAAATTTTCACAAAACATTGATTTATTACATAGCATATTTAATTATACACAGTTAAAACTATTGGATTTTTAATAACAAATTGATAACTTTAATCTATAGTATTATAACTATAATTTATAGTTTTCACAGTTATAGTTTTTAATAAAAGCACGTACTTATTGAATTGTGTTATATACTGAAACCATTATTATGTGAGCATTATTGCCATCATATCTAACAACAAAAAATATAAATTTAGTTTTAACAGAATGCATTCCATTAAAAAATACACATTGTATAATGTTTTTTGTTATATATTAATGTATATATTTCTATTAATTAATTCATATTATAATATTTAATGACACAGTTTTAGAAAAATTATGCTTCATATTGCGACAGGAGATTGCTTATTGATATATTTTCAAGGAAAAATTAATTAATCTATCTTTAAAATAAATGAAATAATTTGCGGAATGATACGCATCACAATTTTAATTAAATATCTATAGCATAGTTGTTCAAAACACAAGACAATTTTCAATCAGCAACTGAAACGCGTTTTATATCAGACAATTGATAAATCTTATTTAATTTTTTTAATTAAAAATTTATGAAAAATTAATTAAGGAAAGAGTATTAGGTAGAATATAAAAGTAGAGTATCAGGTAAATGCATGAGATAAAATAAATAGGTAAAGATAGGTATCAAGCGAAGGCTTAGTGAAATGTCATGATAAATATTAACGAAATTTCAGTTTATTTTAATTACTAACTATTTATTTATTTTACATTTTTCTAGAAAATTTAAACATATATTTTTTTTAATTAAATTTCTTTTTTTTCATAATTGAAATATAGCACGATATATTAAGAAACAAATATATGGATCTGGCACATTTTCCACAACACTCGGTATCCCGACAGCTTGATTTTCCAACTTCATTTGCTGGACAACTCATTTGCCCAGCAGGTACGTTTAATAAACAAGTTCATTAATAGACAAGTTTATTTGCCCAAAAACTGCAATGAATTCGACAAAAAATTACGAAAACCCTAACTGATTGACACACATAATTGAGTTCATTAATCATTAATTTCTGAAAAAAAGTTTTACCTTTTTTATGCTTAATGACTGAATCAATCGTTTATTGTAAGGAACTAGAAAATATATGAACTTTTCATCATAAATCAGATACCCCTTGAACTCGGAGATATCTGCCAGCTAAACAACCAGAGCTAGCATCATGTCTGAGTTCATGATGGATTCTTCTCAATCTTTAGATCATACAATAAGCCAAAAGAAAAGATAGCGACGTAAATAGTTTTTATACTAAAGTTCAGATTTTAGCTAAGTGCCTGACAAATTTTTTTCAAAGTGTTGTTCTCAAATACGCTGACTAATGAGTATACTTATTATTGTTTCAGATAGAATTTCTTCTTTTTAGTTTAAAAATATTTCAAGAGAAAGGCGTTTCACATATAAATGAATAACTTATGAGGTCTAGGAAGGTATGCGCGCCATCAATGATTTCCGAAAAATGTAACATATATTTTCATTTTTAAAAAGGAAATTACTTTTTATTTAATAAAAATCTTGGAAAATTTATGTGTAATTTTGCAAGACAATATTATGATTTTCCCTGGCATTGATATTTTAAAAACCAATTTATATATTTTCTGAAAAATTAAAAAGGTACGCAGCTTTTTCAAAGGAGCAAAATTTAAGTATTATGACCAGTTCAAATGCAATGGGTAGTTTTTGTGTAATTCCTAAAACAATAAGATTTTTTTTATTATAATACTTTCGTTTTAACATGATTAAATAATTTTCATATACTCTACTTATTTTTGCTAAAACCTTTTTAGCGTGATTTTAATTTATTTTTGTGCTTAAACTTTTAAACCCTACACGAAATTTATAACATATTTTGAATATGAAGTATATTTTTCGATTTATTTGAGGCGTATACTTCTGGAGAAAGTTTGATGCTATGCATATTTTTTACGATATTTTTAAGAAGTGAAATTTCGCTAGTAAGAAACATTTTTTTTAAAATTTCTAAATAGTTTTAAGAATAGCCTTCAGATTCTTGATCTCTTTAAACTGAATGTGCTTTACAATATATTCAGATGAGAAAAAACGAATTTAAAACTTACAACAGATTTGGAGAAGATCATATTGGCCCAAAAAAAAAAGATGCTGAAAAATGTGATTAAACTTAGAAAAATAGCTCTTAATTACGTTCCATATTAAATAATTAAAAGATTAAATTATTACCATTTTTAACATGACATTTTTAATACATAATGCATTTATCACATTTATCTAGAAGGTTTAGAAGATTTATAAGTGATATAAATCTTCTAAACCTTGTAGATAAATGATAAAAATGCATTTAATTTGTAATTATTTTTATTCCATTATTGACTTCATGAGTACAGAGCGATGCCGTGTCTAATTGCAGACCTAACCTAAATTACATAGATTATCTGATTATAATAAATGTATTTTGTTATAAACAAAGTTGTATTAAAATTTACAAAGTATTTCAAAGAAACCTTGCTTGTTTGAAAATGTTGAATAACTCAAATGAGCAAGTAGTAAGAGTTTGGAAATTAAAATAAAATATAATTCCAAGAAAAATAATCTCTCAGTATTTACATGGAAGTTGAGATGTAACAGCATTTCGAAATAAATTTCGAAATCGAAGCAAATTGTATTCTTCATTGAAATTTAAATAAACATTTGTATTTTTTTTTCTAAAAATGAATGAAGCTGGCATTTGGTGCCTCTTTTTTAATTTTTGAGAATATATATAAAATTAAGAATACCATTGTTTTACAATATACCCTCAGAATGGTTTAGATATGCTATCTTGTGCCCAAAGGATGAATGTGCATTAAGAATATCTTATCAATAAGGTTATTCTAAAGTAGTAAATCATCTTTATTGATGATATAATTATTGCTACGAACTCGTTAATGACGGAAAACTTATATTTTTCACTTTAAAGACATTCTTTTTTCGTATATTTCCTCTGTTATGTTTTTTTCTTCTAAAGGATCTATTGTATGAACCGCATTGATATAATGAAATTAAAATAGAGCAGAGTTGATTTCCAAAATAATAGTAATGATAACTTCATGCCTCCCCTCCCTTAAGAAAACTTCCTTTCGATACCTTTGATAAAGATACTTTACGTTATTTATATAAATATTGTTAAAAAGAAAGATCTCATTTAAGTATTCAAAATTTTCTACGATTGAGATTTTCCTTATAGCTCATTAACATATAATTCATAAACAAAAATCGCGCTCTTCATTTTCATAACCGTAATTCATTATTGTAAAAAAAAACTTTTTTAATTTTTGTTTGTTAGAACTTATATTTACAAGCAATTGCTACCTTTGGAATTTATGTTCCGCTTTTTTTCTTTTTAAGTGTGCATGAATTCGGAAAAAAAAATATATATATATTTTTTTTAGAATTGTGAATATTATATTACGCCAAAATATTTCATTTAAAACGCATAGATTTATTTTTTTAAGAAAAAAGGTTTTAAACTATTTCCATCACCAAACATTAAATATCAGGCTACTACTAATTATAAGATTTAATAAACTTAGCTTGAGATCCATTAAAAGGAAATTGGTTATTTAACATAATTGGACTACATTCGGAATGTTTTCTCAAAGCAGTAATGTTCAACATAACTTTGCAGCTTTCTGTCAATCGGATTTTTGGAAAAAGTTATTTGTGGTTCATTCGGTAAAACCAAGCTTAGAATTCCCCTAACTTCTTCAGGTCTTAGCGAAGCAAACTCATTCATATAAGAGCATAACGTGTCCATAAATTTACTTTCATTACCGCTATGTATGGCTTTGCGTATCTTAGAAAAAACATCAAAAGACTCCAAATTTTCCGAACCTTTTTCATTTAATAAATTATTCAATTTCTCTGTTATTTCCAAAGCCTGAACCGTCGCATCGTAAGGAGAATTTACGAACTCCGAGTTCGAAACATATTTCTCGTTAGTAAATTTGCGAATGAGTAAGTCTAGCAAGAGCAAAGCACCACTGACATCAACATTTGCGTGAGTTTTGAATTCCCCAACTTTCATGTCTTCATTCAGTTTGTAGCGATCAGCTAACCGCTTAGCTCCAGTTTCGGTGTGATGTTTTTGGGGAAAGTGTCTACTATATTCCATAAACTCTTCGTTTTTAGGCTCTACATTCGAATTCCTTTTTTTAAATTTATACCTTTCGCAACGACCTTGCTCAACCAAATAATCAAGCATGAAATTCTTTTCCTTCGCTAATTCACATGATCGGGAATCTACATCCCTGACGTGCGAGCCATCCGGCAATTTCTGACGATAATCTCCCTCAAGCATTACTATATCTTTAACAGTTTCACTTTGTTTGTTAAGTATTGCTATAGCAAGGGGTGTATAACCTTCGGCAGTCATTTTGTAAGCTTTTGCATTGCCAGAAAGCATCAAGGTAGTAACTCCTTGCTTCAGGCCTGCTTGAGCAGCTAAATGCAATGGCGTCTGCTGATCTACATCGGGCTCATCTGCAGAGATTTTTTCCTTCGCCCCTTTCCACAGTACCAAACCATCTACCAGATCATCGTGTTTGAAATAGGCCGCAAAATGAATCGGAGTCCATTTTTTATCCGAACCAGGAGAGTTTAGATTATCAATACCGAATGAGATGAAACCACTGAACATACCGTTATACCCTTTCATTGCAGCATAGTGAATGGGGGCCATGTTGTTTTTGTCTTTTGCGTATATGTCGCAATCTTTTCTGCGCATTAAATTGAAGGAATTGTCAATCGAATTCAACAAAACTGCGATGTGTAAGGCAGTTAGTCCTAGCGTATCCTTAACATTAACATCTACCTTATTACTATTGATAAACTGTTCAACAATTTTGGTGCTCAAAGAATTGTCTGAAACAGCGATGTGCAGAGCAGTTTTTCCGGATTTTTCTACCTCGTTAGGTTTGATTTTGTCACTAGCTAATAAATATTCTACACTTTTCTCGGACTGGAAACGCACTGCTAAATGCAAAGGTGTTACATTATATTCATTAGTTTTTGCATTGACGTCAGCACCTTGTTTTACGAGCTCGCGAACGAAATCATCTCTTTTGTTTTCAGCAGCTATGTGCAAAGGAGTGTAACCTACCGAATCCTTCTGATTAAGGACTTTACGATCGACTTCTAATATTCGCTTCAGCATATTCACTCTTCCGGCTGCAGCTGCTGCGTGAATCACGCTTCTTTTGTTTTCAAAAACGGCAGATACGCTTGCGCCAAGACCTAAAAGTTTATTCATATTCGACAATATACTGTTATCATTGTAGGAGTTTTTAGAAGCCAAATCATATAAATCTCTATCAAGATCCCTAAACTGTAACTGAGATCCAGAAATAATGCGAACTACTTCCGGTGCATTGTTATCAAATTTCCGAAAAACTATTCTGTTTTTCTGGTTCGAATTTCTAATTGATATCTGAGGGTTAGCAATGTCGAGTACTTCTTGAGTTACCCATTTGCTTATTTTGGAATACTTACCACCTTCCTCGAACTGAAGTGCGTAGCTAACTTCGACTCCTCTTTCCCAATCTAAAAAGTTCGTTTTACTTACTTTTCCACCAGCATTAAAGATAATGTCAATGTCATTTGTCGGCGTTTCCTCTATTATTTGTAAACTCATCTTTCCAAAGTTTTGTTTTACCGATTTCAAATGGTTAGTTTTGTTCAAAATGTCATTGTACAATTCTTTTTTAGCGTTTTTGATGTCGTGTTTTTGCTGTACTTCTTCCATAATCTTTATGACCTCCTTAACTATGCCATTGTTAGCTGTTGTAAAAATGTGTTTAAACGTTGTAAAATAAAATATGAGGCGATCAAGGTATTTATTGAATTTAATAAGATCTCGTTCCTGGTAATAATATTCGGCAACATAAGTGTACTGATCTAACAAAGAAAAAACAATATTCGAATAAGTAACGGTTCCGAAACTGAGAGCAGATAGAGCATTATAAGCATTCTGGTGATTTATATCTTTGGGGATCGCGTACTTTTTATCGATGATCGAAAACAGCGCTTCGTACAACTTGCCACCCAGTTTAACGTAGTTAAATAAAAGATTATCTCCGATTTCTTGCTCTATAAAATTTACATATTGATCTTTTGGAGCGTCCCTACGATTATTTTCACTAAACGTAAAAGATTTATAAGCTGTGTTTATAGTTGAAACCAATTCATTCACATCTTGCCCTTCGATGGAATCTAAAATGTTCTCAAATCCTCGATCCATCGCAATTCTCATATTTTCTATTTCCGTTAAAGTTTTTTTGACATTGTCAGAAATATCTTTTAGTATTTCTGTTTGCTTATCTAATTTCCGGTTTATTTCGCCTAAAGTTTTGTTCAGTCTCACTTCTAATTCATAAAATGGTACATCAGCGCAATCTCTTTCAATGGAAGCGGACCCCAGCATTCCTTTTCCTACCGCTGCGCCGAAACAGAATCCAGACAGCGCCAATCCCAATCCGGGCAACAATAGAATGCCCGCAACTGCTGCTGCTGTCCCAAAAAATCCCATTAAAGCATCCGACCAATTCATGCCACGATCTAAATCTTTGCACTCAGCGGCTAGTCTTTCAAGATCAGTTAATCTCCTAAAACGCATTAGCATGTTTATATCATTGATAATTGCCATGTTCTCGACAGTAGTATTACTTCTTCCAAATCGTTCAGCCATTTTGACACTATGACTGGATTTCCCAGATGCTAGTCTTTTGATATTTTGTTTTTTAAATTGCTTTGGAATATTCAAGTCCCGAGTAAGCTCTTTACTGTAATGGAAGGACATAATAGTAAGAAAAATATCTATACTTACTTTTCTTCCTACCGAAGATTAAAATGGCCTTTCGGAAAAGGCTGGTGATGACTGTTAAATTTGTTGATATATATATATTTCCTTTAACAAAAGACGACAATTTGAAGGCGGACAAAATGGCAGATTTTAGAAGATAGCAAATTTTCAATGGGTGAAAGTTGACATCGCTTTGTCAGTTATTTGCATAAAACATCTGTTTAAAATATCTCTTCTAAGGAATGTTCATGATCACGACGTAAAATTTTTTATTTTATTAAATATCATAACATTCTGCAGTTGTTTGGATTGTTATCTTACACAAGATTTTCAGGCGATATATACCCATTATAAATATTTGACAGTTGACAATGCTGCTTCACTTTTTTTGCATAAAACATCTGCTTAAGATATGTCTTCTAAGGATCACTCACGTCGTAAAATTTCGTATTTTATTAAATACCATACCATTCGACAGCTGTTTGGATTGTTCGCCACATCAATGACTTGCAAAAGATTTTTAAATCTGTCACATAGTTCAGTGGGTATTTCATAGTTTGTAAGAAAGTATTAAAATATTTTTCAACATCTGTGCATTAAAATGACAATTTCGGATATTCACTTCATAGAAGCAATATTTGAGTTGTTTAATTCTTTTTATTCTGTTTTTCGTTTCACATAGCATTTTACTTATGAAAGAAAACTAATTCTAGTAATTTAACGAGTAATATATTATTTTCCTTTTTTTTAAATTATTTTGCATCAATTTGGATTTTAATACATTATTCATCTGGTCGAAATATTTTTGTTGTTACGATCAGCTTTGAGCATCCTATTCAAATCTAGATCTAGAAGACACTCAAATCTAGAAGGCATAGGATACACAAAAGGGAGAGATTTATCCAAATATAGCTTTCTTTGAATTCATTTTTAAATTTCACTCACTTTTAACTATTTTGAAGCTATAGGCCACTGACAGGGATTCATCCTTAATGATTACATATCCTGAATAATTATCAGTAAATAGATCTTAACAAATTTGCATGATTTTGTAAAATATAACGCTTAGTTTTTAATAGGAAGCAAATTTTAAATGTATGACGTTGTGCAAAAAATAAATTAAGATTGTTCACTCATGTGTCTAACGAATGCTTTGTCTGGCTGCCAACTTTCTGCGAGTTCTTACAAAGCAGCAAAACAAAGAACAATAGTTTTATAATGTCACTCTATGTATTATTTGCTTAGCAATACAGTGAAATAAATGATGTTGTTGTCGTTGGCCATTAAGGCAAGGGGTGTGGTTGTTCTTGTTTCCCTGTATCGCCATCTATGGCCAAGAGTTCGACTTCTGCAGCACCCATACCTCACACCCGTTTATAGGGTGGACCCATTCATACATCCACAGAACGCAATTTTGACCTGAACCAGGGAACGATTAATCTCCAATTCAGTGCAATTAGAGCGAAAATTCGTTATGGGAACATGGGGGACTTTGTGACTCAACTGATTTAACGTGCACCAATTATCATTTACTGCACGGGGAGTATTTGGTTGACTGGATTCGAACTCCCGTTCTCAGAAACGAGAATCCAGTAGTCTGCCAACCAGGCCAGCCCGGTCTTAGCAAACTAAATAATATCATATTTTCGAATTCTGCTATAATATGCTATTATATGCTATATACGGTATCAGTCAACATTCTTTTTCTAAATTATATTTTGTGTCCAACTGATTTTTATGAGTCAAAATTTCAAATAAAACTGATAAATAATACTTGATTAGCGAAATTTTTATTGATAATTTTCTTCTCATATTGCTTTATATAATGAGTTTTCTGCTAAATTTTATGGACTTTATTTTAAATTTACAATGCATTCCTAATTTTTTTTGCTATAATTGAGCCAATTTTTTCGAAATTTCAATTGAACTTGTTTATTTATAAAGGATATTTTATAAAATCATTACTCTAGTCATCTCTCATTATATTCTAGCATTTGTAATCTCACGATTGTCATACATTATTCACTTTATGAAATTGTATAATGAAAGTTTTGTAAAGTTGAATTTTCATAATTAATGAGTAAAAATTGTAAATTTAACAACAAAAAAATTTTTTTTCGTAATTGAAATTTTATTTAATACAAAACCAGAAACAAAACCCAATGTCTCCCGTAGAATTTTTTGAGGGAATGAAACGGAGAAAGCGTCCATTATTTTAAATATATATATATATATATATATATATATATATATATATATATATATATATATATATATAAACACAAATTAACATGAAAAACATGAATAAAATAAATAGAGAAACAAGAATGGTAAAAGCAAATAGTCGTTATCAAGACACATCTATTGCTATAAATGCGATATTTCTGAATAAAGAATAATTATCCTAAGATAAAAATTATTCTTTATATGTGTCGATATCGCAAAAAACCTTATGTTGTAAAAAATCATGAAATAAAAGAAAAATGTAAAAAGAAATCAAACTTACCGGCGTGAATTAAAACGCGGTTTAGGTTTAAAAGTACAATAATAAAACAGTTGACAAAAATCGCGAAGATGTAAAATATTGGAAGTTGTGCTTATAGCTTGAATCGAATAAAATAAAATTAAAAAAATATATTTGATCGAAGAAGAAGAAAAAAAAAATTTTAGGAAAATATTAGTGCTGCCATCTATGAGAAACAATTAGTAAAAATGTAATAAAATTGAAATAATAATAAAAATGCTAAACGGATTGATTAAATTAGCAGACTAAAAAAAAAAAATCATTTATAGGGAAATTAATTTAAAAGTCAGTCTGTCAGGATAGAAAGCCGTTTATAGACTTATCCTTCATTCATAAATCCTTACATAATTTTACAGAATACACATATCCAACTTTCATAGGGTGACTTACTTAAAAATCAGAGCCTGCATACAGGGATAGAAAACCGTTTATAGGTTTTATCCGTCATTCATACAACCTTACATAATTTTAAAGTATACACGTATCACCTGCATTCATTTGGGGTGGTTCTTTACGAACCAGAACCCATTCCACTTATAAAAAATTAAAAAATAAATAAATAAATAAATATATAAATAAATAAACTGTTTATTATACTGGACAATTAAAATTAAATTAATTTTAAGAGGCTACAAATATTAAAAAGTAACTAAAAAATATTTAACTAATCCAATATAAAAGGTCATACATCCAAACTATTCCGTCCAGTGGCTTTAGGAATAGTTTATCATAGTTAGTTCCTACCTTGAAAAATTTTGTACAATATATATATATATATATATATATATATATATATATATATATATATTGTACATATAATTTTACATGGGCTCAACAGAAATTTCTAATAATTCGATAATTTAATTAAATTTGCTACGTAATAAACCAACAAATTTGTTTCGAAAAGAGCCAGAGGAGCATGTTACAACTAAAACCAAAACACTGACAAACTTGCACATGTCGATCAAAGAGGCCGACAAACAGGTGCAAGGCGACAATCGGGCAGAAAATTTTAATGCCACTTGCCCAACAGATGGGAAAGTGTACTAATTGCAAATGGTAACTCCGTGACCGATGTCATGTAACCAACCTTTACAATTACAGATTCTAAAGAGTGATTTTGAGCAAGCCGATTGGATTTCTCTGCAACGCATTCTGTGACGTATGACTATTTCATTCCGCTATAATTGTTATTTTAAGCAAAGAGCGATTTTGTACCAAAGCTGTTTTTTCAAACTTGAAAAGTCAATTTTATTATTTTTAACACATTGGCAAAATGGGTCTTGGTTCGGAATTTAAGGCCTCCTCACTTTTCAACTACAATGATCAAGAGTAATAGTAAACAGTGCACATGCGTCGTTATGTCAACCACTGCTGTTTGATAATTTTTTTAGAATTCTTTTTTTCCCTTTTAATTTTGTTAAGTTGGTTGCATTAAGATTATTCATTAAGGTTATACATTAAGAGAGTGAGTCTATTTTTGAGATATGGGACCAGAGAGATCCCATAAATACTTCTCGAGTTGTGAATAAAAGAGAATTTTATCATTTGAACGATATTTTTGTTTTATTGTTTCAATTAAGACTCAGAAATTCTAACCTACAGTTCTGACTGGATCGTTTTCAATACAAATTCAGGCGAATATCACAAATGAAGAGGATTCCAAACTGATTGACACGGTCCCCAAAGTTAGAGTTGAATGAAGAAAAAGACGATGCCAAGGCCTAAACTTACCGAGGCTGAAAAAACTAAAGAACGTAGACGGGATTCAGGGCTAAAGAGAATAGAAGGGCTAGTTCACTCCTTTGAAGTATCTCGTGCCGCGCCGATCCTCCGACGTCACTCTAGTGACGTCACTTTGGCGCAAAGCTCGCACTTTTACCTCAAGGACGGAGCGTTTGGCCTTACTAGCTCTAACTAATATTGGATCATTTCTTTTAGCGAGATATTCTAAGACATTTGTTATTTTCTATAATGACTTTCCTCAGTTTTTGCAGTGAATTTACAAGAATTTAAAACTATTATCGAAATGCCAGTTTGCGCGATTGCAACTTGCGAAAATTCTGATATAAAAACTAAAGGAAAAAGTATAATTTTTCGCGTGTTCCCTAAAGTAAATGAACAACTATGTAAAGAATGATTCCGAAATGACACAGTTAATATAAAACAGCAACACGTTTATTCTGTCGTAAAGAACTTTTATAAAAATTCATTATCTAAATAGAAACTGCCTCGTTACTTCATAAAGAAAGGCAGGTGAAAAGAATTAAAAAATAGATAAAGTCAAAGAAAATTAAAATGTAAGTAAAAAGTATAAATGAAATATATAGTATATAGTTGAAATTCTCCTAATTTCATAACATATTTTTTAATGTAGTTATTCTAAATAATTATGATATTTTTTAAAAATTATATTCTCTTCAATTTAAATATCTATAAATTATATCATCGTAAATTTAAATGTCTATAAACAATTGTAAAATTTCTAATGCCATTATGAACCTAAATTATTATTTTGTTTCAGTAATTAGCGTTTAAGGTTGATGTTTCCTAATGATTAAGTATGAACAAATTGCTATTAACGACATATTTTAAAATCAGGGATTCTAAATTTAACTTAACTTATCATGTGAAATTTTAAAAAAAGCCTAACTATCAAATCATATTTCAGATATGAACTTGTGAATTCGAATTGTGTGTTGCAACTTATAATCTCCATCAAACACCATTGTAGCAGCCAATCCAAAAATGTTAATATTGATCTCGATTGGCTGTTCAATGTCTTTTCAGTCATCAAAAGAATTTACACAGAATGTGTCTGAGCTGCATTTAAATATGTCTGCGAAATTGTGTACCGAGCAGTTCAGGATTAACAGTTAAAGATGACCAAAATGTGAAAACTCTGTAAAGCACGAATCTTTATCCAAATAAAAATTAGACAACAACCATTTTGCCAATGAGTAACCTGTAATCGCCTTCCGGAGATCAAAATTTTCTTCATTTTGTAGTGATTCATATTTTAGTTTTATTTCCGAAAAACAAGTACGATTTCGCTAATAATGTTATATTAAAATTGTGATAGATGTAAAATTTTATGTCTTAGTGGGTAAAATAAATTCTCTTTAGGACTTTAAAATTTACGATTTGTATCTAAAATTAGAATTAGTCATAACACAACAAAATATTTTCCCCAATTTCAGTGTAAGTTGCTAGCTAGGAAAATTTAAATGCTAAATAAACAAAATTGTCTTTTATTTGAAAAAAAATGAACAACGATAAAAGGAATATAAAAACAAACTTCAAATCTACCACTAAAAGTTTAATAAAAATGATTTAAAGAATTATATAATTTTCATTCGCAATAATGAACCATGTCACAAGCAGTAACTGTCCAAGAAAGCAGCAAAAGAGCATCACCTCACTAATATTGTTAAGTTTGGACGCAATATTTGGAATCTGCTAGTGATGGGCAGAAACAGGTTTTTTTCAAATACCAGGCTCCATCTCTTACGATGCAAATTAATACCTGTTCCAAAATAACAGGTCTAAAGAAAAAAATTTCTACTTTTTTATATTTGAAAGATAGTTTAGAATGGCAAGTATTTTTGCAGCAGGTGTATATTTTTCTATTAATTTGACAAACTTTTTAGGAAGAGTATTTTTTCTTTCTAAGAGTAAGAAAATATCGCGAAGTTTTTTTGAAGTTATACTTCCTTATTCGACTTCCAACAAGGTTGCGTTAAACGTTTAACGCTACATTTTTATTGGCCGGGAAATCACGTGGAAGGATCCAGTTTTCCCTCATTCATTTCCATATTGTTTTGGTTCTCAATAGCATAAAAATAATAAAAGTCCTTAAAAGTATTGTTCTTCTATAAATATATTTTTAGTTTGCTTTGATACACATCTATATTATATAAAACGCTAATACGTACGTATGTATGTATGTATCAATAAAACCGATGGTATTTCTTTTCTCGCGCTGGCAACAGTTTTAATTTTTAATTGATTGGATTCCGCGCAAAAGCACGTAGTGAGCAACCAGATAACAATAACCAGAGTGAGCATTATCAGGTTGTTCAATTCAGATTCATGCACTAAGAACATGACAATATTTAATTTAAACTCAATTAGGAATTAATTAATTAATTGAAGTGAGAATGCTTTAAAAGGCCGCTGTTGAATTGATATTTTTCTACTGGGAGCTACCTAAACGTCTAAAAAACGTTCAAGTGTTTGTATTGAATGCATTGAATTTTTTTTATATTTCGCGTTTATTTATGCATTGAATTTTCACGCTTTAAAATGCAGAATATTAGTGAAGCAATATTTGATAATTTATTTTGCTAATATGTTTCTCATTTAGCTAATATTTTGATTTTTTCACCATGTACAATCTAAATAGCTAATATACTTTTTTAAAAGCCAATAAGAACATTGGTAGAATTCATCCACATAAGTACAATACTATGTCTTTGATGATAAAATACTATGTCTTTGATGATAATATATTATGTCTTTGTGCTAGAACATTGTGTTCATTGGCGAGCGAGCGCAGCGAGCCATGGTTCACGGCAAGTTTATTTCAAAAAACAATATATTATTCACGTGAAAAAAAAAATTTTTTTTTTTTTCTTTTTCTGCAAAAATAATTGGATGATAATATCAGAGATGCCCACTGCTCCGGACACGCCAAAATAATTAAAAAAACGGTAAATAACTTCAACTAAATTTTGCAAATGTTAGACTATTTTAGCTTGTTTTTAAAAGGTATTACACGAATTAATTACAGAGATGCCAACTTGCTCCGGATAGCAAATATATATTTTAATGTGGGAATTTATCAATTGTGATTCTTGGTTTAATAAATTCGATTTAGTAGATTTTTATCCACCACTATTTCTAAATAATTCGTAGGCTAATATAATTTACCACTTCATAATACTTATGTCATGCTATACCGTTTAAAAAGCCAGCAGAAACAGTAAAATATTTGTAAAATTTACCTTGTAGTTGTTTACCGTTTTTTTAATTAATTTGACTTGTCCGGAGCAGTTGGCATCTCTGTAAATATTATAAAGTGGGGAATTATATAAGCCTACAAATTATTTAGAAATAGTGGTGGATAAAACTCTACAAAATTGAATTTATTAAACCTAGAATCACAATTGATAAACTACCACTTTAAAATATTTATTTGCTGTCAGGAGCAAGATGGCATCTCTGTAATATGCAACTTAGTAACCGCTGGATTTGTGTAGTTCACGCAAACTCTAAGAAAGAATATCATCACGCTATATCACGTGATCGGTGGCGAAAGCTTAAGAAGAAGAAAAATCTTTTACATATTTTCGTTTTAAACACGTTAAAATGTTTTTAAAAAAAAAACGTGTTAAAATTTGTGTCTGCTCCTGAAAAGTCTACTTAAAATTAAATTTTGTCAAGTATTTGTTCAGTAAAAAATTACATAATTCTATTTTGTTACGTATGAATGCTCGGTCCGGTGATATGACTTATTTTCATCGACTATCCGGAGACGGGTGACTAGATCTGGCCCGTTGAAAAATTCCGTTTTCGTTCGATTTCCCGCTCAAAGTCATACGATCCGATTCATTTCAACTTTTTATTACAAATGCATACCAGCCAACTTTTACGCATTTGGCGTAAAATTTTATTTTCATATTTAAAGTGGTAGTAAATATATACTATTTTTTCTTTTATGAACTTAATTTTTAAATAATTTTGATCACCACTATTCTTAAAAAAATTAAGCATATAATATTAATATGTGTTACCATCATAGTCTTCAACTTAAGCATTTTCAAATACCACGTATCTTTTTGCTTAAAATTGAAATTTTAATTTCATATTATTACCACTGGGAAAAACCATTATGGAAGGGATTAAAAGTTGGCAGTTATGCAAATGCATTGCGGTAGACACACATTTACAGGGATGCCAACTGCTCCGCTTTCTGGAATAGTTTTAATAAAGTGGTGGCAAATTATATCGTAAAATTCGGTAAAGAAGGATAGTTACGCCTACTTTTTCGTAGAGCAACCAGTAGATTAAACGCTGTATTTTATGTGATGCTTATAATTTTTGTTATTTAGTGGTGAAAAATTACTTAAAATGAAAAATACTAAACTAAAAGTAACTTAAATTTCGCTACCACTAGAAAATAATATTTTACAAAGTGGAGCAAGTTGGCATCGTTGCATTTATTGGCTTAATTGAGATGAATTTAATTCTAAAATCCCGCTGTTTTTTTTTCCGGGATCACGAATGTCTTATTTATAGGCAATTAATTTCAAAAATGTAAAGGGAGACGATTATTTATCCTAATGAACATAGAACGAGAACGGTTTGGCACTCAAGTTGTTAATAATGTTCAATACAGCAATTAAAAAATAATTCTTTTTATATTTTAAAATTCTATTTTCGTACCACTTTTATTTTATTGATTTTATTTATATAGTAATAAAATTTTAAATCAATTATTATCCTTGGAATTTTAGCTAGAAAAAAAATAAATAGAATAGCAACCATTTGAGATAAGTGGTAGCTATAACTTAATAAGTTAGAGCATTACCTAAGACTAATTTGCCATTATCTTAGGCTATTTGATAATGAGGCTAACAGAGTGTCCACAATCTGAAAAAAAGAAATGAGTGGTAGGTAAGAGTTTTCGCAAAACTAAAAATATATACATTTAGTTTTCGTCTGAGAATTACGAAATATTTTCCTGGAGTACTTTTTGCATCTTTATATATTCCTTTTATTATTTGCTTAAAACCTCTTTATCTCTATTTTGGTATCATTTTAAAAAAAATTTCCAGACAGTTTGAACCCTGGTTTTAAACTAATTTGATATTTTCTGGTGTTATTTACCACTTTTTTTTATTTCTTAGAAAAGCATAATTTTAGATAATAGTTTATGATCTCTTCATCCCACATTACTTCGTACTAGTGATGGGCATTAACAGGTATTTTCAAATAACAGGTTCCAGCTGTTACGATACAAAATAATACCTGTTCCAAAATAACAGATCTAAGGAAAAAAGTTTCCACTTCTTTATATTTGAAAGATAGTTTAGAATGCCAAGTATTTTTGTAGCAGATACATATTTTTCATTATTGTTAGGAGGGGTAATTTTTCTTTCTAAGAGTAAGAAAATATCGCGAAGTTTTTTTCTACTTATTTTTTAAGCAAAAAGAAAGCAGTTACATATTAATTTTTCTTTTATTCTCTATTGATTAGGCTCGGTGAAAAAACTATATTTCGTCCTTTTTTATGTTTACATAATTTTTTTTTTTTTTTTTTTTTTTTTTTTTTTTTGTGATTATACTTTAGATCGGGTAGCATATTTGGCAGTGTAACCAAATATAATAAATAATAATAGAAACAATGATTTTTGTTATAAAATATTGTTCTTTTTAATACACTTTTAGGAGAAATGAGTGACGCAGGAAAAATTATTTTACAAAATTTGCCTCTTTTTAACAAGCATAAAATAATTTAGAACTCTTAGAGAATTAAAAAAGTTTTGAATGTTACAATGTACATTGTTTCTAAATAAAAAGAATTTAGGAATTCCCTATTACGTTCTGTTTGACGATATAATCAGAATCTTTTCATTTTCACAAGAGGGGGAAAATGGAACTTCATAAATATTGAGATAAATTGGAAATTTAAAAGAAAAAAATTAATCTCTGAATTTAAAATACAACATAGTGTATTATTATTTTTAAATCAAAACAATGTAGGAGTTGCACATTATATTCTGTATATGTGGCAGAATAACCAATATTTTTTTCATTTGACAAAAAGAAAAAAAAACAAAGCTTAGTTGTCCTCTAGAATTTTAATTTAGCATAATTTTTAAAGAAACAAACCTTTTTAACAATTCCAAAATTTTCTTTCATTATTTAAATAATATTTTTCTTTCAAAACAATTAGCACATTAATTTCATAATATCACATACTATGTAGCTTTAATGGTAATTTTAATGTCAAAGGAAAATTCAAAACAGTAAAAAAAAGAAATTCGCCGAATTAACTGTAATAGATTTTTTCCTTTCCTGCAGAATATTATCACTTAAAAATATTTATTTGTTTTCTTCAAAATTTCAAAATAAATAAATCTTTTATAGGTCTTTTATAGCAACAAAATAATAGGCAATGGCAGAGAGACATCTATTTCTATGTGTGTGGACGAAATTCAACACAATGACAAATCACTCTTCACATAGAACATTGATTGAATTACTACAACAAATAACTTCGAGGGAAATAAAGGACACGCCTTCAGGTAAAGATATTGAGAGAGTCGATTCGTAACCTTGAAGGCCACGGTCGAAAATGGAACCGACAGTTATTAGGGGGCCAAGGGCGTAAAGAGGTCCCTGGATTCTAGAAGTAAACTACTTGATTAGATGTCCCCCAAAAGACGATTGTAATTAATGCAGTAAATACAGTAGTCGGAAAAAAGAGAAAAAAAATGGAGCATTTTTATGTAAATGTAGGCCGTAGTTACTCGATTGTGAGCAATTCACTATTTCAAAAAAAATATTCTGAATTTTTCATTAAAAGTATAAAATACATAAATTTAATGACCCCTAAAACTTTATTACTAAACTTCATTATTAAATCACATTCATAAAATATTTTGCTTAACCCAAACATCCATTAAATAGTTTCCTAATATATATATATATATATATATATATATATATATATATATATATATATATATATATATATATATATAAACTGCTGTTTGTAGAAAATGCAACACCATGAAGGAATCATCAGAATCAAATGAAATTCGCAGCAAATGTCAATTATAGGATATTATGCAAATTAATAAAGTTTCAGAGCCATCGCGCGTGCGTGGCGCGCGCAACGCCCTCTGAATTGATGCTGAAAGCGTATAAATAAAGTGCTGTAGCGGGACGTTGAAAATAGTCTATGATTATTTGTTAGTGGCAAACGTTTAGTGAGACCTGAGTATGCCTCCACGACGGAAGAATAAGAAATTCAAGCAACTTACGGAGTTTGAACGAGGGAGGATAATCGGCCTTCGAGAAGGAGGATTTTCCTATCGCGCAATAGCAGCTCGTATGCAGCGGAACAGTTCCACAGTGATGCGAGTTTGGAAGCAGTGGACCGACGAGCACCGAACAACTCGAAAAACAGGCACTGGACGACAGAAGGTGACGTCAGAGCGCGATGATCGACACCTGCTCCGCATGGCGGTGAATGATCGCACAGCTTCCTCCAGGCAGCTGGCAGCACATTGGTCTACTGCTACAGGTGTACAATTGTCGGCTTCGTCAATTCGTCGTCGTCTGCTGCGCCGTGGATTGCGTGCAAGGGTGCCATTATACAGGATTCCCCTCACGGCGGATCATCGACGGCTGCGTCGGCAGTGGGCTCTTGAGCACAGAGACTGGCGAGCTGATTGGCACCAAGTTGTCTTTTCAGATGAATCACGCTTCAATTTGTGGACCCATGATGGCCGTGTTCGTGTTAGACGTTATGCCGGTCAACGCTGCCTTCCTGAGTGTATTATTGAACGACATAGTGGTCGAACACCCGGAGTTATGGTCTGGGGTGCGATTTCGTATCATGGACGATCCAATTTGATACGAATTGAGGGTAATCTCAATAGCAACAGATACGTCCGTGAAGTGCTACAGCCCGAAGTCGTTCCTTTCCTTCAAGGCATCCCTGGAGCTATCTTTCAGCAGGATAATGCACGCCCACATGTTGCGCGGACTGTTAGAGACTTCTGTTCAGCACAACGCATGCAACTTCTTCCTTGACCTGCTTATTCGCCGGATATGTCGCCTATTGAGCACGTGTGGGATATGGTTGGTCGGCGTCTCACTCGTGATCCGCGTCCTGCAGTTTCCAAAGACGAACTTTGGTTGCGCATACAAGCGATATGGAATTCTCTTCCTCAAGCAGATATTCAACATCTGTTTGACTCCATGCCACGTCGTATAGCAGCACTTATTGCAGCGCGTGGTGGCTGCACCAAATACTGATTTCGGACGCTTAATTTGTTTCTTTTGTTTTGAAAATTTCATCATTTATTTGTATCAGTACAAGTCGTTTCTGCATTAAATTTCATTTGATTCTGATGATTCTTTCATGGTGTTGCATTTTCTACAAACAGCAGTTTATATATATATATATATATATATATATATATATATATATATATATATATATATATATATATATATATATATATATATATATATATATATATATATATATATATATATATATATATATATATATATATATATATAAATAATAGCAATGTAATTAGTCTTAATCGACATAATCGTCAACTTTATGCTTCCTTTGGCTGAAAGTAAAGAATTGTTTCCCCTTTTTTTCATGAAAAAAAAATTATTTACATATTATTCTACTACCCTTCATCTTCTCTGTACTATTGTACTACCCCTTCATGCTTCGTCATAAGTTCAGCATTTTAAAGTAGGCGAAGTAAAAAAGGATAAACATTGGGAGAAAAAATATAGTGTTTGATAATATAGCTTGCATGCAAAGAAGTGTTTAAATATAGTTTGAATTCGCATGCTAAATATAGTTTTAACAATTTTAACACCCTCTTCTTATAAGAGAATAAAAAGTTAAAATATTTATTGTCTTAAAAAAAGAAAGAAAAAAAAATGCGAAAGAGAAAGAATAAGACCGAGGAGATAAGAAGTGAGACAATAAGACTCGTATTTTGTAGGAAATTTTTGAGAAATTTTTTTCTATTTAACATGTAGAAAATATGTATCAATATCAAAATTAGGAAAAATATTTTAATGCTTCTACACTTTGTATCACAGAAAAAGAAAAAAATTAAAACAAGGAAAATGCAATTATAAGCAACCTGTCCCCCCCCCTTGCCCGAGCATCAAAAGGGCAGGGGGGACAGGTCAACACGTACCCGACATTCCTGCTAATAAATTTAACCTGCAAACTAGCAGGCAAGGCTATCACAAAATTCTTGCCTATTTTCAAATACAAATTTGTTCAAAAATACTAACCTGTTCTACCTGTTCCAAAATACTAGGCTGTGAAAAAATATTCCCTGTTTCAAAATACTAGCCTGTGACAAAATATTGCCTGTTCTAAAATACTAGCTGTGAAAAAATATTCCCTGTTCCAAACTACTAGCCTGTGACAAAATATTGCCTTATTCAAATACTAGCTGTGAAAAAATATTCCCTGTTCCAAAATAATCCCTGTTCCAATACTAGCCTGTGACAAAATATTGCCTGTTCCAAATACTAGCTGTGAAAAAATATTCCCTGTTCCAATTTTAGCCTGTGACAAAATATTGCCTGCTCCAAAATACTAGCTGTGAAAAAATATTCCTTGTTCCAAAATACTAGCCTGTGCTAAAAATAACAGACTGTCTCGATATAGCATATTTAAAATATTAGGTGGTAGTTTTATTAATACTAATAGGTTGTTAAGACACAGAAGTAGAACCACAAGGGGGGGGGGGCTAGCAGTGGACTATCAATAATTTCAATATTTTTCTTTTCTTTTTTTTATTTAAGCCTTGGAAACTCTATTTTTCATTAAGAAATTTAACAATATAATTGCAGAATAATCATTTCCTTAGGAGTGAAATAAAAAAAAGGCATATAATGATTTACTTCGGACGCAAAATAATTTTAACGAAACGAAATTTAAGTACTATTGTTAATTTATGATTGGAATTAATATTTAAGTTCATAGAACGACATCTAGTTTTATTGGAACTAAATTTTATGACTTCTATTACAGCTCTTTTATTCTTTAGACTATGAAAACACAGAAATTGAGATTTACCATGATTTCACATATACGTTAGAAAACTTATCGTATGCTACTCACGTCCTGCAGTGGACTGATCGTTAAATTCTGCTACACGGTTCCCATCAGATCACCGATGTCAAGCATCACTGGCTGCCGTCAGTGTGCGGGTGGGTGACCACTTGGATCAGTCTGCGTAGGGACCGAGGGTGTGCGGTACGGGTCCTCGTTAAACTGTTTTACCGTAAAGTGCTCCAATTCGCGTGCAGGTCCTCGGGCTACCGAAGCGGGGATGACATCCCCTCTGCAAAGGACAAAGGATCAAAATTGTGATGGCATGTCTTCGGATCATCCTCAGGGATGCTTCCCAAACCGTCGCCAATAGCCCATTGTGCAGCTCTTGTGCGACATATATGAACTCCAACGTAAGCTACTCACGCGAGAAGTTTTTAATTCTTGCTGATTCAAGTGACCAGTTTTTTAAAGTCTATAAATTGCGTTTAAGTTTAGAAATATCATGTTTGCACTTACAAGGAGGGGAAAAAAAGACTGTTGAAAACATTTTGTTCTATTGATCAGATTTTCACATTTTAAGTGCTATCTATAATAAGTCAAATTCTTTTACTAAACCGATCTTTTGTTCGATGAATTTGGGTTATTTGTTTTTCCTTTTAATTCTATTTAGGCTTGTTAATTTTGCATTTTACGTATTCCATACAAAAAAATGTAAAGAAATAAAAAATTTTAACGAATTAAAAATTTTTATTCATTGTTATAAAATTTGTTTAACTAAGGGAAATACAATGTAATCTTTTTGAAATTATTACTTAATTTATACTAATTTGCTTAATAATGGTTGAAACAATTATGAATACCAAGGCACATTAACTCATATATCATTTTAAACTACGTAATTTTAAATGACAATGCAAAATTCGAATGAAGTCATGTCTTTTTGAAATTTTTTAACTTAGAAACGACTTGATCAATAATGTTCAAATTTTGCATTTTAAAATTACGCAGTTAAAATGATGTAAAATTTACATAGCTTAAATTTTAGTTTTCTTCTAATTATAAATAACAAACAATAATAGATAATTATTTAAAATTAATTCTTGCATTCAAATTTCTTTGGATAAATAAATTTTATAATTGTGTGATCAATATTTCCAACTAGCTTTAAAATTTCTTGAGATATGGTGATCTATACTCGTTAAATTATCAGATTTAAAACAACTCTAAAAAAATTATAATACAGGGTGTTTATAAAGTCCTGGACCCATTTTGATGTTTAATAGAATGATTCGAGATACAGATTAGAAACTCATAAAATTGTCTTAATATCAGAATATAGCTCAATACATTCAAAATTATTACAGAAACATGGAATATATTTCACAAAAATTTATTCAGAATAATTGTACATGGAGTTTAGAAGCCTTACATTTTCTTAGTATGATAATATCAATCATTGCATTCAGAAATGTTTCAGAAATAAAGAATTGTTTCAATATCGGAAAATCATTCGATACATACAGAACTAGTTCAGAAACAAAGAATATATTTTAAAAAAATTATTTAGAATAATTTGATAAAGAGAAAATAAACTCTTAAAACTGTCTAAATATCGGAATGTTATTCAATACATTCGGAATTGTTACAGAAACAAAGAATATATTTCAGAAACTTTTTCGGAATAATTTTATGTGTGGATTAAAAATCTATACATTTTTTCAATATAGGAATATCACTCAATGTAGTTAGAATTGTTTCAGAAACAAAAAATATATTTCAGAGATTTTTAGAATGATTTGAGCTACAGATTAGAAGTTCATAGAACTGTTTTCCTTTATTACTATTACATAATGCATTCAGAATTTGAAACAGAGATTAATTTAGAGAAACTATCTTCTGAATGATTTGAGATGTAGATTAAAAACCCTCAAATTATATCACTCTTGAAAAGTCCCTAGATGCATTCAAAATTGTTTCTGAAACCAAGAATACATTTCAGAAACTTTATTCAGAGTGGTTTTATAAAATAGATTATAAATTCTAAAAAGAATTTTAAGCATTATCAATCATGAAATTACAAAGGCTTTAAATTGTACAGCTATTCTGTATGATCTACGCACTTGATTGATTTATGAATTATAAAAAACAGTTTATTCAAACAAATAAAATTACCTAAATTAAAACTTTCAGGTTCGAGATTTAAACTTCATGATCAATAGTCTTCGGAGCAAATTTCGTAGCCAAAACTTCTCAAGCCAATAATTCGCGGATACAAAAATTCTCAAGCGAAAAAATCCACACTTATTTTTGTTAAAATAATATTAATCATGAATTTCAAATTATTAAAGTTACATATTGTATAAATTATTTTTATAAAAATTCAAATATAAATTAATTATTAAAAACAAAAAGAAAAAAAATTAATTTTTTTTACAATTTTAACGAAAAAAATTAATTATAGCTTTGAAACATAGCATTTAAACTAAATTAATACTAAGCGTTATTTAAATTAAATAGTAAAAGTAAAAAGTATTAAATTTAATACTCTTATTAAAATTAAATTATTATCAATTTAAAATTACATAATATGGAAAATATTTTTTATGAAAACTAATGCATGAATTAATTGTTAAATTTATTATTAATTATTAATTTAAAATTTTGAACTTGCAAAGATGTTCATGCAAAGTTTCATCCTCGTGAAGTTTTGCTCTCAAAGTTTAGTGCGATGAGGTTTCGGCCGTGAAGTTATAACCCATTACAGCTCTATCATTCGTCTCGATAGAATCTTCATAAATTTGAACAGATAGTTGTTTAAATTTGATAAATAATAAACCAAGTAAAATCAAACACTTGTAAATGGTTGAAAACAGATTTAGCAAATAAATTTACTTGTAAAAAAAGCGGTTTTACTACTTTGTTGCAAACAATGTAACAATCAAGCAGTAAAAAATAATAGAGAATTTCACTGTTACAATTCAGCAGTACAACAGTTTACAATTCAACAATACTTTAACACTATACAAGTTCAGAGGTTACATTTTTAAAAACTGTTTCTAACTTTTCACAAAATTATTACAGAGCATATTTAATTATACACAGTTAAAACTATTGGTAACTTTAATA